>NC_060122.1:53881767-54211956 GCF_021461395.2 Schistocerca americana
TGTGCCTGTTGTGTTTAATTCCGATGCAATTGTTGCGTTTCATCGTCAATGTGCAGGTCCAATGGATACAGAAAACCTGAAGTGAAGCATCGGAATCTAAAACCGGTCTCACAGGAATGGCTCAAAACATAGACGGTAAGAAGACTCAGTCTTCTTGTTTTTAAGTCGGCATTGTGCCTTTTGTATTTAATTCCGATAAAATTTCTGTGTTTCATCGTCAAAGTGAAGGTCCAAGGGATTCAATAACCCTCAAGTGAAGCATCGGAATCTTAAACTGGTCTGACAGGAAGGCTCAAACATAGACGGTAAGAAGGACCAGTCTTCTAGTACTTAAGTCGGAATTGTGCGTATTGTATTTAATTCCGATGCAATTTCTGTGTTTCATCGTCAATGTGAAGGTCCATGGGATACAGTAAACTTGCAGTTGTGCATCGGAAACTGAAACTGGTGACACATGAAAGGCTGGAAACATAGACACTAAGAGCCCGCATCTCGTGGTCGTGCGATGGCGTTCTCGCTTTCCACGCCCAGGTTCCCGGGTTCGATTCCCGGCGGGGTCAGGGATTTTCTCTGCCTCGTGATGGCTGGGTGTTGTGTGCTGTCCTTAGGTTAGTTAGGTTTAATTATTTCTATGTTCTAGGGGACTGATGACCATAGATGTTAAGTCCCATAGTGCTCAGAGCCATTTGAACCATAGAAACTAAGAAAAGTCCGTCTTCTTGTACATAACTTGGCATTGGGCATTTAGTATTTAATTCCGATGCAATTTCAGTGTTTCATCGTCAACGTGAAGGTCCAAGGGATACATTAAACCTGAAGTGAAGCATCGAAATCTAAAACTGATCTCACATTAAAGGCTCAAAACATAGACGGTAAGAAGACACAGTCTTCGTGTACTTAAGTCGGCATTGTGCCTTTTGTAATTAATTCAGATGCAATTTCTGTGTTTCATCGTCAATGTGAAGGTCCAAGGGATACAGTAAACCTGCCGTGATGCATCGGAGTCTAAAACTGGTCTCACAGGGATATCTCAAAACATAGACTGCAAGAAAACTCAGTCTTTATCTACTGAAGTCGGCATTGTGCCTCTTGTATTTAATTCCGATGCAATTTCTGTGTATCATCGTCAATGTGATGGTCCAAGGGATGCAGTAAATGTGCAGTTGAGCATCAGAATCTAAACCTGGTGACACAGGACAGGCTCAAAGCATAGACACAAAGAATAGTCAGTCTTCTTGTACTTAAGTAGCCATTGTGCCTTTTGTGTTTCATTCCGATACAATT
This sequence comes from Schistocerca americana, assembly GCF_021461395.2. Taxonomy (NCBI): domain Eukaryota; kingdom Metazoa; phylum Arthropoda; class Insecta; order Orthoptera; family Acrididae; genus Schistocerca; species Schistocerca americana. Next base: position 53,883,052 of record NC_060122.1, read on the forward strand.
TCAGTGCTTCATCGTCAATGAGAAGGTGCATGGGATACAGTAAACCTGAGGTGAAGCATCGGAATCCAAAACTGGTCTCGCAGGGAAGGCTTAAAGCATAGACAGCAAGAGCACTCATCCTTCTTCTGCTTAAATCGGCATTGTGCCCTTTGTATTTATTCCGATGCAATTTCTGTGTTTCATTGTCAATGTGATGGTCCAATGGATGCAGTAAAAATGACGTGAAGCATCGGAGTCTAAAACTGGTCTCAGATTGAAGGCTCAAAGCATAGACAGCAAGAAAACTCAGTCTTCTTCAATTTAAGTCGGCATTGTGCCTTTTGTATTAAATTTCGATGCAATTTCTGTGTTTCATCGTGAATGTGAAGGTCCAAGGGATGCAGTAAACCTGCAGTTGTGCATCGGAATCTAAAACTGGTGACACCGGAAAGGCTCAAACCATAGACAGTAAGAAGACTCAGCCTTCTTCTACTTAAGTCGGCATTGTGCTTTCGCAATTAATTCCGATGCAATTTCAGTGTTTCATCGTCAATGTGAAGGTCCAAGGGATACAGTAAAACTGACGTGAAGCATCGGAGTCTAAAACTGGTCTCACAGGTAAGGCTCAAATCATAGACAGCAAAAAACTCAGTCTTCTTCTACTTAAGTCTGCATTGTGCACTTTGTATTTAATTCCGATGCAATTTCTGTGTTTCATAGTCAATGTAATGGTCCTAGCGATGCAGTAAATTTGCAGTTGAGCATCGGAACCTAAAACTGGTGACACAGGAAAGGCTCAATACATTGACACTAAGAAAAGTCAGTCTTCTTATACTTACGTCGGCATTGTGCCATTTGTATTTAATTCCGATGCAATTTATGTGTTTCGTCTTCTAAGTGAAGGTCTAAGGGATACAGTAAACCTGAAGCGAAGCATCGGAATCTAAAACTGGTCTCACAGGGAAGGCTCATAACAAAGACAGCAATAAAACTCAGTCTTCTTCGACTTAAGTCGGCATTGTGCCCTTTGTATTTAATTCCGATGCCATTTCTGTGTTTCATCGTCAATGTGAAGGTCCAAGGGATACAGTAAACCTGACGTGAAGCATCGGAGTCTAAAACAGGTCTCACAGGTAAGGCTCAGATCACAGACAGCAAGAAAACTCAGTCTTCTTCTACTTAAGTCGGCATTGTGCTCTCTGTATTTAATTCCGATGGAAGTTCTGTGTTTCATCGTCAATGTGATGGTCCTAGCGATGCAGTAAATTTGCAGTAAATTTGCAGTTGAGCATCGGATTCTAAAACTGGTGACACAGGAAAGGCTCAATAAATAGAAACTAAGAATAGTTAGTCTTCTTGTACTTAAGTCGGCATTGTGCCTTTTGTATTTAATTCCGATGCAATTTAAGAGTTTCATCGTCAACGTGGAGGTCTAAGGGATACAGTAAACCTGAGGTGAAGCATCGGAATCCAAAACTGGTCTCACAGCAAATGCTCAAGTCATAGACCGTAAGAAGACCCAGTCTTCTTGTACTTAATTCTACACTGTGCCTTTTGTATTTAGTTGCCATGCAATTTCTGTGCTACATCGTCAATGTGAAGGTCCAAGGGATACAGTAAATCTGCAGTTGTGCGTCGGAATCTAAAACTGGTGACACAGGTCAGGCTCGAAGCATAGACACCATGAGAAGTCAGTCTGCTTGTACTTAAGTCGGCATTGTGCCTTTTGTATTTAAATCCGATGCAATTTCAGTGTTTCTCGTCATAGTGAAGGTCCAAGTGATACAGTAAACCTGAAGTGAAGCATTGGCATCAACAACTGGTCTCACAGTAAAGGCTCAAATCATAGACAGTAAGAAAAGTCAGTTTTCTTGAACATAAGCCGGCATTGTGACCTTTGTATTTAATTCGGATGCAATTCCTGTGTTTCATCGTCAAAGGGAAGGCCCAGGGGATACTGTAAACCTGCAGTCGTGCATCGGAATCTAAAACTGGTGACACAGGAGAGGCTGAAACATAGTAACGATGAAAAGTCAATCTTCTAGTACTTAAGGCGACCTTGTGCCTTTTGTATTTAATTCTGATGCAATTTTTGTGAATCATCGTTAAAGTGAATGTGCAAGGGATACAGTAGACCTGAAGTGAAGACTCGGAATCTAAAACTGGTCTCACTGGGAAGGCCCAGGTCATAGACAGCAAGAAAACTCAGTCTTCTTCTACTTAAGTCGGCATTGTGCACTTTGTATTCAATTCCGATGCAATTTCTGTGTTTCGTCGTCAATGTGATGGTCCAAGCGATGCAGCAAATTTGCAGTTGAGCATCGGAATTTAAAACTGTCGACACAGTAAAGGCTCAAACCACAGACAGTAAGAAGATTCAGCCTTCTTGTAGTTATGTCGGCATTGTGCCCTTCGCATTTAACTGCGATGCAATTTCAGTGTTCCATCGTCAATGTGAAGGTCCAAGGGATTCAGTAAACCTGACGTGAAGCATCGGAGTCTAAAACTGGTCTCACAGGTAAGGCTCAAATCATAGACAGCAAGAAAACTCAGTCTTCTTCTACTTAAGTCGGCATTGTGCCCTTTGTATTTAATTACGATGCAATTACTGTGTTTCATCGTCAAAGTGAAGGTCCATGGGATACAGTAAATCTGCAGTCGTGCATCGGAATCTAAAACTGGTGACACAGGAAAGGCTTAAACATAGACACTAACAAAAGTAAGGCCCCTTGTACTTAAGTCGGCATTGTGCATTTTGTTTTTAATTCAGATGCAATTACTGTGTGGCATCCTGAATGTGAAGTTTCAACGGATACAGTAAACCTGAAGTGAAGCATCAGAACCTAAAACTAGTCTCACACGGTAGGCTCAAATCATAGACAGTAAGAAGACACAGTCTTCTAGTACTTAAGTCGGTATTGTGCATTTTGTGTTTAATTCCGATGCAATTTTTGTGTTACATCGTCAAACTGAAGGTTCAAGGGATACAGTTACACTAAAGTGATGAATCGGAATCTAATACTGGTCTCACAGGAAGGGCTCAAAACATAGACGGTAAGAAGACTCAGTCTTCTTGTACTTAAGTCGGCATTGTGCCTTTTGTATTTAACTCCGTTGCAATTTCTGTGTTTCGTCGTCAAAGTGATGGTCCAAGGGATACAGCAAACCTGAAGTGTACCATCGGAATCTAAAACTGGTGACACAGGAAGGGCACAAAGTATAGACAGTAAGAAGACTCAGTCCTCTTGTACTTAAGTCGGCATTGTGCCCTTTGCATTTAATTCTGATGCAATTACTGTGTTACATCGTCAATGTTAAGTTCCAAGGGATACGGTAAACCTGAAGAGAAGCATCAGAATCAAAAATAGGTCTCTCAGGAAAAGCTCAAAACATAGACGGTAAGAAGACTCAGTCTTCTAGTACTTATGTCGGCATTGTGCCTTTTGTATTTAACTCCGTTGCAATTTCTGTGTTTCGTCGTCAAAGTGATGGTCCAAGGGATACAGCAAATCTGAGGTGTAACATCGGAATCTAAAACTGGTGACACAGGAAGGGCACAAAGTATAGACAGTAAGAAGACTCAGTCTTCTTGTACTTAAGTCGGCATTGTGCCCTTTGTATTTAATTCTGATGCAATTTCTGTGTTTCATCGTCAATGTGAAGCTCCAAGGGATACAGTAAACCTGACGTGAAGCATCAGAAACTAAAACTGGTCTCACAAGGAAGGTTCAAAATTTAGGCACTAAGAAAAATAAGTCTTCTTGTACTTAAGGCGATATAGTGCCTTTTGTATTTAATTTCAATGCAATATCTGTGTTTCATCGTCAATGTGAAGGTTCAAGGGATACAGTAAACCTGAAGTGAAGCATTGGAATCTGAAACTGGTCTCAAAGGGAAAGGCTCAAAACATAGACACTAAGATAGATCAGTCTTCTTGTACTTAAGTTCGCATTGTGCTTTTGTATTTAATTCCGATGCAATTGTTGTGTTTCATCGTCAAAGTGAAGGTCCAAGGGATACAGTAATCCAGCAATCGTGCATCGGAAACTAAAACTGGTGTCACAGGTAAGGCTTAAAGTATAGACAGTAAGAAGACTCAGTCTTCTTGTTCTTAAGTCGGCATTGTGCGTTTTGTATTTAATTCCGATGCCATTACTGTGTTACATCGTGAGTGTGCAGGTCCAAGCGATACAGCAAACCTGAAGTGAATCATCTGAATCTATAACTAGTCTCACAGAAAAGGCTCAAATCATAGACAGAAAGAAGACACAGTCTTCTAGAACTTATGTCGGCATTGTGCTTTTTGTAATTAATTAGGATGCAATATCTGTGATTCTTCGTCAATGTGATGGTCCAAGGGATGCTGTAAACCTGAAGTGAAACTTGGGAATCTAAAACTGATCTCACAGGATAGGCTCAAAACATAGACACTAAGAAAACTTAGTTGTCTTGTACTTAAATCGGCATTGTGCCTTTTTTGTATTTAATTCGGATGCAATTACTGTGTTTCATCGTCAATGTTAAGGTCCAAGGGATACGGTAAACCTGGAGAGAAGCATCAGAATCTAAAATAGGTCTCTCAGGAAAAGCTCAAAACATAGACAGTAAGAAGACTCAGTCTTCTAGTACTTAAGTCGGACCTGTGCCTTTTCTATTTAACTCCGTTGCAATTTCTGTGTTTCGTCGTCAAAGTGATGGTCCAAGGGATACAGCAAACCTGAAGTGTAGCATCGTAATCTAAAACTGGTGACACAGGAAGGGCACAAAGTATAGACAGTAAGAAGACTCAGTCTTCTTGTACTTGAGTAGGCATTGTGCCCTTTGTATTTAATTCTGAGCCAATTTCAGCGTTTCATCGTCAATGTGAAGGTCCAAGGGATACAGTAAACCTGACGTGAAGCATCGGAAACTAAAACTGGTCTCACAAGGAAGGTTCAAAATTTAGGCACTAAGAAAAATAAGTCTTCTTGTACTTAAGGCGATATTGTGCCTTTTGTATTAAATTTCATTGCAATTCCTATGTTTCATCGTGGATGTGAAGGTCCAAGGGATACAGTAAACCTGATGTGAAGCATTGGAATCTAAAACTGGTCTCAGAGGAAAGGCTCAAAACATAGATGGTAAGAAGGCTCAGTTTTCTAGTACTTAAGTCGGCATTGTGCCTTTTGTCTTTATTACCGATGCAATTTCAGTGTTTCATCGTCAATGTGAAGGTCCAAAGGATACAGTAAACATTAAGTGTAGCATCGGAATCCAAAACTGGTCTCACAGGAAAGGCTCAAAACATAGAAACTAAATAAAATTAGTCTTCTAGTACTTAAGTCGGCATTGTGCCTTTTGTATTTAATGCCGATGCTATATCAGTGTTTCATCGTTAATGTGAAGGCCCAAGGGATACAGTAAACCTGAATTGAAGCATCGGAATCTAAAATTGGTCTCTCACGAAAGGCACAAAATATATATGGTAAGAAGAGTCTATCTTCTAGTACTTAGGTCGACATTGTGCCTTTTGTATTTAATTCCGATGCAATCTCTGTGTTTCATCGTCAATGTAAAGTTCAAAGGGATACAGTAATCCTGAAGTGAAGCATCGGATTCCAAAACTGGTCTCACAGAGATAGTTCAAAGTATAGACACTAAGAAAAGTCTGTCTTCTTGTACTTAAGGCGGCATTGTGAATTTTGTATTTAATTCCGATGAAATTTCTGTGTATCATCGTCAATGTGAAAGTCCAAGGGTTACAGTAAACCTGAAGTGAAGCATCGGAATCTAAAACTGGTCTCACAGGGGAGGTTTAAAACATAGACACTAAGAAGAGTCAGTCTTCTTGTACTTAAGGCCTCATTGTGCTATTTGTATTTAATTCCGATGCCATTACTGTGTTTCATTGTCAATGTGAAGGTCCAAGGGATACAGTAAACTAGCAGTTGTGCATTGGAATCCAAAACTGGTGACATAAGAAAGGCTCAAAACATAGACACTAAGAAAAGTCAGTCTTCTTGAACTTAAGTCGGCATTGTGCTTTTTGTATTTAATTTCGATGAAATTTCTGTGTTTCATCGTCAATGTGAAAGTCCAAGTGATACGGTAAACCTGCAGTTGTTCATCGGAATCTAAAAATGATGACACAGGAATGGCTCGAAACACTGACACTAAGAAAAGTCAGTCCTCATGAACTTAAGTCGGCATTGTGGCTTTTGTATTTAATTCCGATGAAATTTCTGTGTTTCATCGTCAATGTGAAGGTTCATGGGACACAGTAAACCTGAAGTGAAGCATCGGAATCTAAAACTGATCTCACAGGGAAGGCTCAAATCGTAGACTGTAAGGTGACACAGTCTTCTAGTACTTAAGTCGGCATTGTGCTTTTGTATTTAATTCCGATGCAATACTTGTGTTTCATCGTAAAGTGAAGATCCAAGGGATACAGTAAAGGTGAAGTGAAGCATCGGTATCCAAAACTGGTCTCACAGGAAAGGCTCAAAACATAGACACTAAGAAAATTCAGTCTTCTTGTAGTTAAGTCGGCAGTGTGGCTTATGTATTTAATTGCGATGCCAAAACTGGTCTCACAGTGATGGCTCAAATCATAGACAGTAAGAAGACTCAGTCCTCTAGTACATAAGTCCGCATTGTGCCTTTTGTATTTAATTCCGATGCAATTTCTGTGTTTCATCGTCAGTGTGAAGGTCGAAGGGATACAGTAAACCCGCAGTTGCGCATCGGAATCTAAAACTGGTGACACAGGAAAGGCTCAAAACATAGACACTAAGAAAAGACAGTCGTCTTGTACTTAAGTCGGCATTGTGCCTTTTGTATTTAATTCCGATGCAATTACCGTATTTCATCGTCAGTGTGAAAGACCAAGAGATACAGTAAATCTGAAGTGAAGCTTAGGAATCTATAACTGGTCTCACAGGAAAGGCTAAAAAATAGACATAGAAAAGTCAGTCTTCTTGTATTTAAGTCGGCATTGTGCCTTTTGTATTTAATTCCGATGCAGTTACTGTGTTTTATCTGCAATGTGAAGGTCCAAGGGATACAGTAAACCAGCAGTTGCGCATCGGAATCTAAAACTGGTGACACAGGAAAGGCTCAAAACATAGACACTAAGAAATGTCAGTCTTCTTGTACATAAGTCGTCCATGAGCCATTTATATTTAATTCCGATGCAAGTTCTATGTTTCATCGTCAAAATGAAGGTCCAAGAGATACAGTAAAACTGAAGTGAACCTTCGGAATATTAAACTGGTCTCACAGGGAAGGCTCAAATCATAGACATTAAGAAGACACAGTCTTCTGGTACTTAAGTCGGCATAGTGCCATTTGTATTTAATTCCGTTGCAATATCTGTGTTTCATGGTTAATGTATAGGTGGAAGAGATACAGTAATCCCGCATTTGGGCATCGGAATCTAAAACAGGTAACACAGGAAAGGCTTAAACATAGACTCTCAGAAAAGTCAGTCTTCTGGTACTTATGTCGGCACTGTGTCTTTTGTACTTAATTCTGATGCAATTTTTGTGTTTCATCGTCAAAGTGAAGGTCCAAGGGATACAGTAAACCAGAAGTGAAGCTTAGGAATCTAAAACTGGTCTCACAGGAAGGCTCAAAACATAGACACAAAGAGAAGTCAGTCTTCTTGTATTTAAGTCGGCATTGTGCCTTTTGTAACTAATTCCGATGCAATATCTGTGTTACATCGTCAATGTCACGGTCCAATTGATACAGTAAACCTGAAGTGAAGCATCGCATCTAAAACTGGTGACACAGGAAAGGCTCAAGGCATTGACAGTAAGAAGAATGAGTCTTCTTGTACTTAAGTCGGTATTGTGCCTTTTGTACTTATTTCTGATGGCAGTTCTGTGTTTCATCTTCAACGTGAAGGTCCAAGGGATACAGTTAACCTGCAGTCGTGCTTCGGATTTTAAAAGTGGTGACACAGGAAAGGCTTGAGCGTAGACTCTCAGAAAAGTCAGTCGTCTTGTACTTAAGTCGGCATTGTGCCTTTAGTATTTAGCTGTGATTCAATTTTAGTGATACATCGTCATTGTGAAGGTCCAAGAGATACAGTAAAACTGAAGTGAACATTCGGAATCTCAAACTGGCCTCACAGGGAAGGTTCAAATCATGGACAGTAAGAAGACACAGTCGTCTAGTACTTAAGTCGGCATTGTGCCTTTTGTATTTAATTCCGTTGCAATATCTGTGTTTCATGGTTAATGTATAGGTCCAAGAGATAACAGTAATCCTGCATTTGTGCATCGGAATCTAAAACTGGTAACACAGGAACGGCTGGAAACATAGACACTAAGAAAAGTCAGTTTCCTTGTACTTAATTCGGCATTGCGCCTTTTGTATTTAATTCCGATGCAATTGTTGTGTTTTATCGTCTAAGTGAAGGTCCAAGGGATACAGTAAACATGTAGTGAAGGATTGGAATCTAAAACTGGTTTCACAGGAAAGGCTCAAGGCATAAACAGTAAGAAGACTCAGTCTTCTAGTACTAACGTCGGCATTGTGCCTTTTGTATTTAACTCCGATGCTATTTCTGCGTTTCTTCGTGAAAGTGAAGGTCCAAAAGATACAGTAAACCTGAAGTGAAGCATCGGAATATATAACTGGTCTCATAGGAAAGGCTCAAAACATAGACGCTGAGAAAAGTCAGTCTTCTTGTACTTAAGTTGCATTGTGCATTTAGTATTTAATTGCGATGCAGTTTCTGTGTTTCATTGTGAAAGTGAAGGTCCAAGGGATACAGCGAACTTGCAGTTGTGCATCGGATTCTAAACTGGAGACACAGGAGAGTCTCAAATTATAGACACTAAGAAAAGTCAGTCTTCTTGTACTTAAGACGGCATTGTGCCTTTTGTAATGAAATCCAATGCAAATTCTGTGTTTTATCGTCAAAGTGAAGGTCGAAGTGATACACCAAACCTGAAGTGAAGCATCGGAATCTAAAACTGGTGACACAGGAATGGCTCAAACATAGACAGTAAGAAGACTCAGTCTTCTTGTACTTACGTCGGCATTGTGCTTTTTTAATTAATTCCGATGCAACTTCTGTATTTCATCGTCTATGTGAAGGTCCAAGGGATACAGTGAACCGAAGCAAAGCATCGGAATCTAAAACTGGTCTCACAGGGAAGGCTCAAATCGTAAACAGTAAGAACACTCGGTGGTCCTGTACTTAAGTCGGCATTATGCCCTTTGTATTTAATTTCGATTCAATTGTTGTGTTTCAGCGTCAAAGTGAAGGTCCAAGAGATACAGTAAACCTGAAGTGAAGCATCGGATTCTAAAACTGGTCTCACAGGAAAGGCTCAAATCATAGACGATAAGAAGACTCAGTCTTCTAGTACTTAGCCCGGCATTGTGCCTTTTGTATTTAATTTCGATGCAATTTCTGTGTTTCTTCGTCAATGTGAAGATCCAAGTGATACAGTAACCCTGAAGTGTAGTATCTGAATCTAAAACTGGTGACACAGGAATGGCTCAAAGTATAGACAGTAAGAAGACTCAGTCTTCTTGTACTTAAGTCAGCATTGGGCCGTTTGTGTTTAATTCCGATGCAATTACTGTATTTCATCGTCAATGTGAAGGCCCAAGGGATACAGTGAACCTGCAGTCCTGCATCGGAATCTAAAACTGGTGACACAGGAAAGGCTTAAACATAGACTCTCAGGAAAGTCAGTCGTCTTGTACTTAAGGCGTCATTGTGCCTTTTGTTTTTAATTCCGATTCAGTTTTTTTGTTCCATGGTCAAAGTGAAGGTCCAAGGGATACAGTAAACCTGAAGTGAAGCACTGGAATCTAAAACTGGTCTCACAGGGAAGGCTCAAAACATAGACGGTAAGAAGACTAGGTCTTTTGTCCGTAAGTCGGCATTGTGCCTTTTGTTTTTAATTCCGATCCAATTTCTGTGTTTCATCGTCAATGTGAAGGTCCAAGGGATTCAGTAAACCTGCAGCTGTGCATCGGAATCTAAAACTGGTGACACAGGACAGGCTTGGAACACAGACACCAAGAAAAGTCAGTTCGCCTGTACTGAAGTCGTCATTGTGCCTTTTGTATTTAATTCCGATGCATTTACTGGGTTGCATCGTCAATGTGAAGGTCCAAGGGATACAGTAAACCTGAAGTGAAGCATCGGAATCTAAAACTGGTCTCACAGGGAAGGCTCAATTCATAGAGAGTAAGAAGACACTGTTGTCTAATACTTAAGTCGGCATTGTGCCTTTTGTATTTAATTCCCATGCAATATCTGTGTTTCATGGTCAATGTGAAGGTCCAAGGGATACATTAATCCTGAAGTGTAGCATCGGAATCTATACCTGGTCTCACAGGAAAGGCTCAAAAGATAGACACTGAGATAAGTCAGTCTTCTTGTAGTTAAGTCGGCATTGTGCCTTTTGTATTTAATTCCGATGTAATTACTATGTTTCATCGCCAATGTGAAGGTCCAAGGTATAATGAATTCTACTCTGCTTTTGTAAATGATGAAAGTCTATGTGAATGCAGCTTGCTGCTAACTTGGTGTAATGTTTTGTCTGTACAGAAGTGTATCTGTCGCCTTTATCGCTCTTTCCCTCTCACACATAAATCGGTACAATAAAGTCAGGGCTTCGTGTTTTCTAGTTAGGTTGATCCGTGAAAAGACAGAGAAACAATTATGCTAACGGAGGTTTCTCTCTCTCTCTCTCTCTCTCTCTCTCTCTCTCTCTCTCTCTCTCTCTGTCCTTTATCTGTGTACAGTTTAAATATATTATTTACGTGAAATCAGCCTAGTAGAACCTCTGGTGGAGCCCTTCGTCTTAATATTCAGCGGCTGGCTTGCTAGAAAAGATCTTTACATTTGTTATTATTATTAAGCGCTGCATTCAGTTGGGAAAATCGATCGTTTGAACAATTCGTTCAGGTTGCGACAGATCTAAAATTTCAGATGTGGACGAAGCCTTTTTGGACGATTTCAAATAACTCAGAGATTGCAGGCTCTCTTCGTCACAGCTGAAACTTCCCAATTAATTACAGGGCCCAGACAATCATCAATGGTTCAGACAGAGAACTCATTCGTCATTCACTCTAGAATAAAATGGTCACAAACCTTATTTATGAGGAAAATTGTATATTGAATCCATTTCCGTACATGTTCCGTTTCTGTTGGTTCGAAGTCTCATGTAATTTTCTTTTACAGGTTTTTCTTTCTCTTTATCTATCACGTTAGCGGCCCAAACTTTCCTAGCACGTTTTAGCGCGAAGAAGAGTAAATAAATCTCCTTTAGCAATCCGACAATCTTCCAACCGATACTTCCGAAGCTATTCCTCTCTCTCTCTATAATAACCATGGAGCATAAATTTCTGTACCTCTGTTGTTCCAAAGAATAAGCGTACTAGAAAAATACCTTGGCTTCGACGAGCTGTCGGCGCATATATTACTAGAAAATCTGATCAGATACTTTTCAAACGTAAATACATGTGGATGATTTGGTTGACCATTATTAACTATTGCGTGGTAGAGGGTAATTTTGCGTGGGGAGATTACAATGCCCCTCGCAGCGAGTGAAGTTTGTGAGCTCAATTTTGATTCACCGAACACACTTCGCGAGCTATCTATTAGCGTGGATAACCCGGAAGTGATGATTGTCAGTCCTTCGACTGAAAAAGAATATTATATTTGAGACAGACCAAGAAAAGAAATGTTGAAGACAGAAGAAATGAAGGGACCGGTACCGCGGCTGTATTGCTTTTACGTGCATCTAGGTGTTATATTTGCTGTGCACAACCAAGGAAGATGATCTTTCATGAACTGATGTCAGGGTCTACCCATTCGGGAACATTCTTAAGCAGGGAAACCTTGGAAAACCTCTTAAGCCTAGACCCCCAGCCTACGGTACATAGAAGATAGGAAAGCCTATAGAAGAAAAAAAAATATAATTTTGAAATAGATCTCTAAAGGAAAGACAGGGATCAATTTGTATCACGATTTGGAGAAGAGTGGTTTGTGCCTCTAGCAAAAACAAAAAAAAAGTTTTACAATAAATAACGAGAATTCTCGTTTTACAATCTTGCTCCTGGTACAATATCTTGCGGTGCTAAACTCCCCCGGGTCTTGCATGTCCCTGACGTCCACATTTGTAGTCGGTCTTCTACGCGGCCCCCTCTGTAGTTGATCTTCTACGCGGCCCACAATGGGAAGAGTAGAAGGAACATGGATACTCGAAGAATTCACATGCAACATTCATTCCAAAAGAATTATCAATGACCAAAAGGAAAACTCTTCCTCTAAGAGAACTGATTAGGTTGCACCGTCCAAGATTCTCCTTTTTGAAAGCAAAATCCTTATGGCTTCATAGATCCTTTTTGTTATGACGTACTTCAAGGAATTCAACCATTAACTAATGATGTTGCCAAAAGCATCATCCGATTTACTCACTTTTGAATACTCCTTTTGACTTTGCCTCCCCACTTTTGCTTATAAGTCCAAAAGTTCTAACACATTTTCTATCACTGATTTGTTCTTCGTTATTTAAAGGATTCATGTAACTTACTATAGATTTTGGATTCAAATCATCGAATAATGGAAAGTGTAGTTCATTTTATACCAAGACATCATCCATATTTCCTTGATAAGTCATATAATTTAGCTATACTCAAAACTTTTTATTCTAAGTACATATCTTTCTTCGCTTGAGTGCTGAAATGTAAAAGTTATTAGCATTGAGGAATGCGGATTCGCTTCTTTCAATTACTCTCTGATTCATACGGTGTTCATCCATGCTCATATATGGAAATGGATTTTTCACACAAAATTCCCAAACGAACACGAACCATTAAATTACTACTGAATCTATGAACATTACTTTCTTTAATCATTCATTAATAAATTAAAAACTGTTAACTTCTAATTATAACACCTATTCCTTTTAGAGTTCAACATGAATCAGTTTCTCCTCGCGTTTGGTGCGAGTCTCTTACAAAGCATATCTGTATCGTCTATATCTATATTATCGTGGCGACGTCAACTGTTTTGTGCGGGAAATTATCTTTGCGGCGTTAACCGCCACTCACGATTCACTACCACAACACATCCCTTCACACGTTTACACATGTAAGCGTTCACATGAGATTATATATAAATATTCACTCGGAACCTCTTTTGATTATTCCGCGTCATTTGCGGGAAACATTTCATTCTTCTTGAAGGTCAGTTAGATCCTTAATCATTCTTGATGACATTAGCAATGCTAAAGTTCTATGTTCACCCAAACCACAGGTGAAGCCTATCTCCACTATCTTCTTTACACCACTCGATAAAAATAGTTAGTCACTATTTCTATACTCTATGTCACTGATTAACTATTTCAATTTAAAGGTTTCTATCACTACACACACAGTTTATTGTTATGTTTTTTACGAGCGTTATTTTGCTTTTGGCACGATCAACAATGAGGAGCGGTATGGGCTTGTAGAGGGTTCGATCAAGCCCCATTTCAACATGCGATCTATTTCTTTTTGAACTTGAGCCTTTAACCTCCAGGGAACAGGATAGAAAGCTCTACAATACGTTTCGTGTGGCTTAACGTAGAGATCGCATATGTATCCCTTAATAACTCCTGGCCTTTCGTCAAACACGTTTTCATACACTAATAATAATTCTTTGAGCTGCTTCTTCTGCTCTTCAATAATGCAGTCGGATTCCTTTAACTTCTCATACACTAATTGACCGAAGTCTCCTTTGACTTGGAACTCATTATTTACGTGCTGTTTAGAATTTTGTGCAGTCCTGATTACTTGCACCCTGATCCTACTATTATATTTTCTGGTAAGGCTTTCCTTTTTCAACAAGTTCAACTCAATTTCTTGTTTATTTACATTTAACCAAATTTTTCCTGTTTTAAAATCTATTCTGCATCCGTATTGACGTAGGCTGTCGACTCCTATAATGCAGTCTACCACCAAATTTTTTACAACAAGGAATGTGCTTAATATTGCTACATTTCCGACTTCTACACTAAGCAGTGACTGCACTTTTACATTAGCCGATCTAGCTCCAACGGCGCCTATTATTCTGCAATTTTGAACTGGAAAAATTGGTACTCGTCTTATATTTCTGATCTTGTTGAATAGAGCCTCCGAAATAACATTCGTGGTTGCAGCTGTGTCCAAAACCGCCACTATGGGTACAGTCTCCAAAATGACTTGCACTTCGGCTACTGCCACCTGTTCCTTATCCTCATCTTGGAGTTCTAAGTCCTCGGTCAATTCATCTGCCAGTAATCGTCCATCATTATACGTTAGCATGGGTACACATATCCTGTTGCCCCTCAACCAATTGTTGACCGCTCCTCTGGGGCACGAGTGGGTCCTTACAAGTTTGTTGGATTTTGATTCGCCTGGTGGTTGACATCGTCCGTCACTTCGGTAATTACCGGTTGATTCGTAGATGTCCGTCCCCACTGATGTTGGTTATTTGAATCTATTCCCCCCGGTTGATTCCACTTTCTATTACTGTTATTGTTCCAGGCTTGCGGTCTGAAATTCCTTTCGTTCCCCCATACGGGATTGTATCGTTTCCCATTCCTGTTGCTTCTTGGATAGCCCCTCGCAAGACTATTGCCGGTATTATTATTGAGATTTTGAGGGGTTTCTCCACTATTTATCGATCTCTGTGCGTTCCCTTGCCTACCATTTGGCGGAGGTTCTATCTCCCTATATTGGAATCTGTTGTTACGGGCTTTCTGGTTGCTCTCTTCTATAATGTCTATATGATCTAACGTCGTGAGGAACGACTCCAAGTCTTTGTCGTTCCCGTAAATTAATTGATTCCGGATGTTAGTTGGTAATCTTGCCGTAAGTATGTTTATTATGTCTGGCAAAGGCATAGGTCTGTCCCAATATCTAGGTTTGTTTATATATTTTTCAAAATACTTCCTAAGGCTTCCTTTTGAAAAAGAGAAAGGCTCTGGGTAGAGCACCTCCTGCCTTAGGCGTTCCTGTACCCCTTCTGACCAGAGTTTTGCTAAAAACGCTTTCTCAAAATCGTCATATGTCGAGCAAACAGAAGTCATGTCCGAGGCCCAGATCGCCCCCGAACCTTGTATATACCCAGTCACGAAACTGATTTTCTGCCACTCCGACCAATTTATGGGTAGCACTCCTCTAAAAGTTCGGATAAAAACAATCGGATGGACCCCCCTTTTGTCAGTGTTAAAAATCTGGAATTGCCGATGCTTTATCATTTTTTCTTCGGCATGGCAAAGGCTTTCGTAATCTCCGTCAGATAAAACTTCACGCGAACAACTAGCTCGTGGCAATTCAATATTCGAGTTACTCACACAAGTCGGTATCGTGTGCGAATGTGCAGTAACTGGCTCTACAGACGCTGCTAACTTCTGCTGCTGGCCGGTATTCATTTGTTCGGAGCCTTGTTGTGAAACGCGTATCGACTCTTCTATCGTTTGTTTCCAATGCTCGAAATCCGCACCTAACTGCTGTCGCACTTCCTCAAGTCCTTTCGCAAACAAATTCTCTTCCTGTTTGCCGCATGGACTCTGGAATGCTGCTTTAACATTTTGCTCAACGTTTTCACACATTAGCCTTTTGTTTTCTAATGTGATTTCGGATACTTTACCCGTTAATACATTAATTTGGTGGTCTATAACGTCTTGACGTTCGGTCAGATGTTCAACACTTTCCTTTAGGTTCGTCTGCGTACGTGCCAATTCAGGAAGTTGCGCAATTGCACATGACATGGCATCTTGCTTTTGTACTAATTGCGGAACCATTTCCACCTGTTCCCGTACGGTATCTATCTTAATAGCCACATACTCCTTCATTTCTACACGAACGCGTTGAGTAGATTCCTCACATTGAGCTTTAACCAATTCTATTTGTGCAGTTAATTTTCGTTCCGTCTCTTCGGCCTGATCTTTAAGTTCCTTTGTCTTCGCCTCTATCCGCTGCTCTAATTCGGAAAAACTGTCATGTAACTGCTGCTTAATCTCAGCTTTCAGATTTTCCTGCCCCTCAGTAACTGAGGCTAATTTCGCATTCAAATCATTTTGCCCCTCGGTAACTGAGGCTAACTTCGCATTAATGTCGGTTTTCATATTATTCATGCTCTCGGTTATCATCTGCATCTGTCTCATGATAATTACAAATGGATCTAATCCATGTTGCATACTTGCTGTTACATCTCCAGCCGTGTCTACCGGGCGTTCTATTGCACTATCTGTATCGATCGGTTCTACAACACTTCTTACTACATCACTATTATCCGTGCCCACAGCTGAAGGCTGTTGCGTGTTGCTCTGCTCTGCTTGACTCATCTTAAACATTGCCCTAGTTAAAGCCATATAAATGTTCTACAGTCAATATGTATATATCTCCCTTCACACAAGAATACTTCTGTGGCTACTTTCTTATAGTACTTATACAGGTAAATGCAACTAGAGCAGGTCAATCAAACTACGTCTGGCATGAACACAATTAGTAAATGTTCAAATCTACGTCTACTTCCTCAATACTACCAAGCTTTAATAAAAAATTTTACATATGGACTCTTTGCAGCGCCCAGCGTGCTGCTTTTATTTGTAGATCCACTTAATATGCCTGCGAGTACTTCGTCTCTTTTCCAAGTTAAGTTGTCTCGTCGTAGTTCACATGGAACAGCGAACAAAATTATTTTAACAATGTCCAAAAACGTGTCCTGTCACGGATTGGCCATTATAATGAATTCTACTCTGCTTTTGTAAATGATGAAAGTCTATGTGAATGCAGCTTGCCGCTAACTTGGTGTAATGTTTTGTCTGTACAGAAGTGTATCTGTCGCCTTTATCGCTCTTTCCCTCTCACACATAAATCGGTACAATAAAGTCAGGGCTTCGTGTTTTCTAGTTAGGCTGATCCGTGAAAAGACAGAGAAACAATTATGCTAATGGAGGATTCTCTCTCTCTCTCTCTCTCTCTCTCTCTATCCTTCATCTGTGTACAGTTTAAATATATTATTTACGTGAAATCAGCATAGTAGAATCTCTGGTGGAGCCCTTCGTCTTAATATTCAACGGCTGGCATGCTAGAAAAGATCTTTACATATGTTATTATTATTAAGCGCTGCATTCAGCTCTCTATAATAACCATAGAGCATACATTTCTGTACCTCTGTTGGTCCAAAGAATAAACGTACTAGAAAAATACCTTGGCGTCAAAGAGCTGTCGGCGCATATATTACTAGAAAATCTGATCAGATACTTTTCAAACGTAAATACATGTAAATGATTTGATTGACCATTATTAATTATTGCGTGGTAGAGGGTAATTTTCCATGGGGAGATTACAAAGGGATACGGTAAACCAGCAGTTGAGCAACGGAATCTAAAACTGGTGACACAGGAAAGGCTCAAAGCATAGACTCTAAGAAAAGTCAGTCTTCTTGTACTTAAGTCGGCATTGTGCCTTTTGTATTTAATTCCGTTGCAATTTTTGTGTTTCATCGTCATAGTGAAGGTCCAAGAGATACAGTAAAACTGAAGTGAAGCATCGGAATCTAAAACTGGTCTCACAGGGAAGGCTCAAATCACAGACAGTAAGAAGACATTGTCTTCTAGTACTTAAGTCGGCATTGTGCCTATTTTATTTAATTCCGATGCAACTTCTGTATTTCATCGTCAATGTGAAGGTCCATGGGATACATTAAACCTGAAGTGTATCATCGGAATCTAAACCTGGTCTCACAGGAAAGGCTCAAAAGTTAGACACTAAGATAAGTCAGTCTTCTTGTACTTAAGTCGGCATTGTGCCTTTCGTATTTAATTCCGATGTAATTATTGCGTTTCATCGCCAATGTGAAGGTCCAAGGGATACGGTAAACCACAAGTTGTGCAACGGAATCTAAAACTGGTGACACAGGAATGGCTCAAAGCATAGACACTAAGAAAAGTCAGTCTTCTTGTACTTAAGTCGGCATTGTGCCTTTTGTATTTAATTCCGATGCATTTTCTGTGTTTCATCGTCAATGTGAAGGTCCAAGGGATACAGTAAACCTGCAGATGTGCATCTGAATCTAAAACCGGTGACCCAGGACTGGGTCGAAACATAGACACTAAGAAGAGTCAGTCTTCTTGTAATTAAGTCGGCATTGTGCCTTATTAAATTCCGATGCATTTACTGTGTTGCATCGTCAATGTGAAGGTCCAAGGGATACAGTATACCTGAAGTGAACCATCGGAATCTAAAACTGGTCTCACAGGGAAGGCTCTAATCATAGAGAGTAAGAAGACACAGTCTTCTAGTACTTAAGTCGGCATTGTGATTTTTGTATTTAATTCCGGTGCAATTTCTGTGTTTCATCGTAAATGTGAAGGTCCAAGGGATACAGTAAACCTGAAGTGATGCATCGGAATCTAAACCTGGTCTCACAGGATTGGCTCAAAAGATACACACTAAGAAAAGTCAGTCTTCTTGCACTTAAGTCGGCATTGTGCCTTATGTATTTAAATCCGATGCAATTACTGTGTTTCATCGTCAATGTGAAGGTCCTAGGGTTACAGTAAACCTGCAGTAGTGCAACGGAAGCTAAAACTGGGGACACAGGAAAGGCCCAAAGCTTAGACACTTAGACAATTCAGTCCTCTTGTACTCAAGTCGGCATTGTGCCTTTTGTATTTAATTCCGTTGCAATTTTTGTGCTTCATCGTCATAGTGAAATTCCAAGAGATACAGTAAAACTGAAGTGAAGCAACGGAATCTTAAACTGGTCTCACAGGTAAGGATTAAATCATAGACAGTAAGAAGACACAGACTTCTAGTAATTAAGTCGGCATCGTCCCTTTTCCATTTAATACCGATGCAACATCTGTGTTTCATGGTCAATGTGAAGGTATAAGGGATACAGTAAACTTGCAGTTGTGCATCGTAATCTAAAGTTGGTGACACAGGAAAGCTGGAATCAAAGACACTAAGAAAAGTCAGTCTCCTTGTACTTAATTCGGAATTGTGCCTTTTGTATTTAATTCCGATGAAGTTTCTGTGTTTCATCGTCAATGTGAAGGTCGAAGGGATACAGTAAACCAGCAGTTGTGCAACGCAATCCAAAACTGGTGAAACACTAAAGGCTCAAATCATAGACAGTGAGAAGACTCAGTCTTCTTGTACTTAAGTCGGCGTTGTGCCTTTTGTATTTAATTCCGATGAAGTTTCTGTGTTTCATCGTCAATGTGAAGGTCGAAGGGATACAGTAAACCAGCAGTTGTGCAACGCAATCCAAAACTGGTGAAACACTAAAGGCTCAAATCATAGACAGTGAGAAGACTCAGTCTTCTTGTACTTAAGTCGGCGTTGTGCCTTTTGTATTTAATTCAGATGTAATTTCTGCGTTTCATCGTCAATGTGAAGGTCAAAGGGATACAGTAATTCTCCAGTTGTACATCGGAATCAAAAACTGGGGACACAGGAAAACTCAAAACATAGACACTAACCAAAGTCGGTCTTTTTGTACTTATGTCGGCATTGTGCCATTTGTATTTAATTCCGATATCAATTTCTGTGTTTCATCGTCATGTGAAACCCCAAGGGATACAGTAAACCTGAAGTGAAGCATTGGAATCTAAAACTGGTGACACTAAGAAAAGTTAGTCTTCTTGTACTTATGTCTGCATTGTGGCTTTTGTATTTATTTCCGATGCAATCTCTGTGTTTCATCGTCAAGGTGAAGGTCCAAGGGAGACCGTAAACCTGAAATGAAGTATCGAGATTTAAAACTGGTCTCACAGGAAAGGCTCAAATAATAGACGGTAAGAAGACTCAGTCTTCTTGTACTTAAGTCGGCATTGTGCCTCTTGTATTTCATTCCGATGCGATTTCTGTGTTTCATCGTGAAAGTGAAGGTCCAAGGGATACAGCAAACCTCAAGTGAAGCATCGGAGTCTAAAACTGGTCTCACAGTTAAGGCTCAAAGCATAGACAGTGAGAAGACTCAGTCTTCTTGTACTTAAGTCGGCGTTGTGCCTTTTGTATTTAATTCCGATGCAATTTCTGTGTATCATCGACAATGTGAAGGACCAAGGGATACAGTAAACCTGCAGTCGTGCATCGCAATCTAATACTGGTGACACAGCAAAGACTCAATGACAGACACAAAGCAAAGTCAGTCTTCTTGTACTTAAGGCGGCAGTGTGCCCTTTTCTTTTTTTACTTCCGATGGAATTTTTGTGTTTCATCGTCAAAGTGAATGTCCAAGGGATACAGTAAACCTGAAGTGAAGCATCCGAATCTAAAACTGGTCTCATAGGGAAGGCTCAAAACATAGACAGTTAGAAGACTCAGTCTTCTTGTACATAAGTCGGCGTTGTGCCTTTTGTATTTAATTCCGATGCAATTTCTGTGTTTCATCGACAATGTGAAGGTCCAAGGGATACAGTAAACCTGCAGTTGTGCATAGGAATCTAAAACTGGAAACACTGGTCAGGGTCGAAACATAGACGCTAAGAAAAGTCAGTCTTATTGTACTTAAGTCGGCATTGTGCCTTTTGTATTTAATTCAGATGCAATTTCTAAGTTCCATCTTGAATGTGAAGGTCAAAGGGATACAGAAAATCACCAGTTGTGCATCGGAATCAAAACTAGGGACACAGGAAAAGCTCAAAACATAGACAGTAACCAAAGTCAGTCTTCTTGTACTTAAGTCGGGATTGCGCCATTTGTATTTAATTCCGATATCAATTTCTGTGTTACATCGTCATGTGAAGGTCCAAGGGATACAGTAAAATTGAAGTGAGGCATCGGAATCCAAAACTGGTCTCACATGAAAGGCTCAAAACATAGACAGTAAGAAGAATTAATCTTCTTGTACTCAAGTTGGCTTTGCGCCTTTTGTATTTTCCGATGCTATTTTTGTGTTTCATCGTCATAGGGAAGGTCCAAGGGATACGGTAAACCTGCAGTGAAGCATCGGAATCTAAAACTGGTGACACAGGAAAGGCTCGAAACATAGACACTAAGCAAAGTCAGTATTCTTGCACTTAAGTCGGCATTGTGCCTTTGTATTTAATTCCGATGCAATTGTTGTGTTTCATCGTCAATGTGATGGTCCAAGGGATGCAGTAAATCTGAAGTGAAGCATCGGAATCTAAAACTGGTCTTACAGGAAAGGCTCAAAACATAGACTGTAGGAAGACTCAGTCTTATTGTACATCCGTCGGCATTATGCATTTTCTATTTTATTCCGATGCAATTAATGTGCTTCATCGTCAAAGTAAAGGTCCAAGGGATACAAAAAACTTGCAGTTGTGCATCGTAATCTAAAATAGGTGACACAGGAAAGGCCGGAATCAGAGACACTAAGAAAAGTCAGTCTTCTTGTACTTAAGGCGGCAGTGTGCCTTTTTTCTAAAATTCCGATGCAATTCTTGGTGTTCATTGTCAATGTGAAGGTCCAAAGCTCACAATAAACCTGACGTGTAGCTTCGGAATATAAATCTGCACTCACAGGGAAGGCTCAAACTTTAACAGCACGAAAACTCAGTCTTCTTCTACTTAAGTAGGCATTGTGCCCCTTGTATTTAATTCCGATGCAATTTATATGTTTCATCGTCAAAGTGAAGGTCCAAGGGAGACCATACACATGAAATGAAGTATCAAAATCTAAAACTGGTCTCATAGGAAAGGCTCAAGTCATAGACACTAAGAGAAGTCAGTCTTCTTGTACTTAAGTGGTCATTGTGCATTTTGTATTTAATTCCGATGCCATTTCTGTGT
Organism: Schistocerca americana; assembly: GCF_021461395.2. Lineage (NCBI taxonomy): Eukaryota > Metazoa > Arthropoda > Insecta > Orthoptera > Acrididae > Schistocerca > Schistocerca americana. Next base: position 53,904,784 of record NC_060122.1, read on the forward strand.
TTAATCGTGAATGTGAAGTTCCAAGGGATACTGTAAACCTGCAGTTGTGCATCGGATTCTAAAACTGGTGACACAGGAAAGAATCAAAACATAGACACTATGAAAAGTCAGTCTTCTTGTACTTAAGTCGGCATTATGGATTTTGTATTTAATTCCGATGCAATTTCTGTGTTTCATCGTGAATGTGGAGGTCCAAGGGATATAGTAAACCTGAATTTTAGCATCTGAATCTAACACTATTGACACAGGGAAGGCTCAAAGCATAGACTATAAGAAGTCTCATCCTTCTTGTACTTAAGACGGCATTGTGGCTTTCGTATTTAATTCCGATGCAATATCTGTGTTTCATCGTCAATGTGAAGGTCTAAGGGATACAGTAAACCAGACGTAAAGCATTGGAATCTAAAACTGGACTCACAGGGAAGGCTCAAAACATAGACAGTAAGCAAGACTCAGTTTTCTTGAACCTAAGTCGGCATTGTGCCTTTGTATTGAATTCCGATGCAAATTCTGTGTTTCATCATGAAAGTGAAGGTCTAAGGGATACAATAAACCTCAAGTGAAGCATCGGAATCTAAAACTGGTCTCACAGGAAAGAATCAAAACTTAGACACTATGAAAAGTTAGTCTTCTTGTACTTAAGTCGGCATTGACCCATTATATTTAATTTCGATGCAATTTTTGTGTTTCATCGTCTTAGTGAAGGTCCAAGGGATACAGTACCTGCAGTTGTGCATCGAAAACTAAAACTGGTGACACAGTAAAGGCTGGAACCATGGACATTAAGTAAAGTCAGTCTCCTTGTACGTAATTCGGCATTGTGCTTTTGTATTTAATTCCGATGCAATTTCTGAGTTTCACCGTCAATGTGAAGGTCGAAGGGATACAGTAAACCAGCAGTTGTGCATCGGAATCTAATACTGGTGACACAGGAAAGGCTCATAACATAGACACTAAGAAAAGTCAGTCTTCTTGTACTTAAGTCAACAAGGTGCCTTTTGTATTTAATTCCGATGCAATTTCTGTGTTTCATCGTCAATGTGAAGGTACAAGGGATACCGTAAACCTGAAGTGAAGCATCGGAATCTAAAGCTGGTGTCCCAGGAAAGGCTCAAAATATAGACAGTATGAAGACTCAGTCTTCTGGTACTTAAGTCGGTATTATGACTTTTGTATTTAATTCCGATGCAATTTCAGTGTTTCATCGTCAATGTGAAGGTCGAAAGGACACAATAAACCTGACGTGTAGCTTCGGAATCTAAATCTGGTCTCACATGTAAGGCTCAAAACTTAGACAGCTCGAAAACTCTGTCTTCTTCTCTTAAGTCGGCATTGTGCCCCTTATATTTAATTCCTATGCAATTTCAGTGTTTCATCGTCGAAGTGAAGGTCCAATTCACACAGGAAGTCTGAAGTGATGCATCGGAATGCAAAACTAGCCTCACAGGAAAGGCTCAAATTATAGACCCTAAAAAAAGTCAGTCGTTTGGTAATTAAGTCTGCATTGTGCCAATTGTATTTAATTGCGATGCAATTTCTATGTTTCATCGTCAAAGTGAAGGTCCAAGGGATACTGTAAACATGCAGTCGTGAATCGAAATCTAAAACTGGTGACACAGGAAAGGCTCATTCACAGACACAAAGGTAGGTCAATTTACTTGTACTTAAGGCGGCATTGTCCCTTTTGTATTTAATTCCGATCCAATTTTTGTGTTTCATCGTCAAAGTGAAGGTCCAAGGGATACAGTAAACATGAAGTTAAGCATCCGAATCTAAATCTGGTCTCAGAGGGAAGGCTAAAAACATAGACAGAAAGAAGAATAGGTCTTCATGTACATACGTCGACATTGTGCGTTTTGTATTTAATTCCGATGCAATTTCTGTGTTTCATCGTCAATGTGAAGGTCCAAGGGATACAGTAAACCTGCAGTTGTGCATCGGAATCTAAAACTGGTGACACAGTAACGGCTGGAATTATAGACTTTAAGAAACGTCAGCCTCCTTGTACTTAATTCGGCATTGAGCTTTTATATTTAATTCCGATGCAATTTCTGTGTTTCATCGTCAATGTGAAGGTCGTAGGGAAACAGTAAACCAGAAGTTGTGCATCGGAATCTAAAACTGGAGACACAGGAAAGGCACAAAACATAGACACTTAGAAAAGTAAGTCTTCTTAATTTTACGTCGGAATTGTGCCTTTTGTATTTAATTCCGATGCAATTTCTGAGTTTCATCGGCAATGTGAAGGTCCAAAGGATATAGTAAACCTGCAGTATTGCATCGGAATCTAAAACTGGTGACACAGGACAGGTTCGAAACATAGTCACAAAGTAAAGTCTGTCCTCTTGTACTTAAGTCGGCATTGTGCCTTTTGAATTTAATTCTGATGCAATTTCTGTGTTTCATCGTCAAGGAGATGGTGCAAGGGATACAGAAAACCTGAAATGGAGCTTCGGAATCTAAAACTGGTCTCACAGTGAAGGCTCAATACATAGTCAGTAAGAAGACTCAGTCCTCTTGTACTTAAGTCGGCGTTTTGCCCTTTGCATTTAATTCACATGCAATTACTGTGTGGCATCGTCAATGTGAAGGTCCAAGGGATACAGCAAGCCTGAAGTGATGCATCGGAATCTAAAACTGGTCTCACAGGGAAGGCTCAAATCATGGACAGTAACAAGGCACAGTCTTCTAGCACTTAAGTCGGCATTGTGATTTTTGTATTTAATTCCGATGCAATTTCTGTGGTTCATCGTCAATTTGACTCTCCAAGGGGATACAGTAAACCTGAAGTGAAGCATCGGAATCTAGTACTGGTGACACAGGAAAGGCTCAAAACATAGACAGTAAGAGGACGCAGTCTTCTTGTACTTAAGTCGGCATCGCGCCTTTTTGTATTTAATTCCGATGCAATTTGAGTGTTTCATTGTCAATGTGAGGGTTCAAGGGATACACAAAAACTTCAAGTGTGGCTTCGGAATCTAAAACTGATCTCACAGGGAAGTCTCAAAACATAGACTGTAACAAGACTCAGTCTTCTTGTACTTAAGTCGGCATTGTGCCTTTTGAATTTAATTCAGATGCAATTTCTGTGTTTCATCTTCAATGTGAAGGTCCAAGGGATACAGTAAACCAGCAGTTGTGCATCGGAATCTAAAACTGGTGACACAGGACAGGTTCGAAACATAGACACTAAGAAAAGTCAGTCTTCTTGTACTTAATTCGGCATTGTGCCGATGCAATTACTGTGTTGCATAGTCAATGTGAAAGACCAAAGGATACAGTAAACCCGAACTGAAGCATCGGAATCTAAAACTGGTGACACAGGACAGGTTTGAAACATAGACACTAAGAAAAGTCAGTCTTCTTGTACTTAGGTCAGCATTGTATCTCTTGTATTTCATTCCGATGCAATTACTGTGTTGTATCGTCAATGTGAAGGTCCAAGGGATACAGCAAACCTGAAGTGAAGCATCGGGATCTAAAATTGGTCTCACAGAGAATTCTCAAATCATAGACAGTAAGAAGACACAGTTTTCTAGTACTTAAGCCGGCATTGTGCATTTTGTATTTAATTGCGATGCAAATTTTGTGTATCATCGTCAAAGAGATGGCCCAAGGGATACAGTAAGCCTCAAGTGAAGCATCGGAATCTAAAACTGGTTTCAAAGTGAAGGCTGAAAACATAGACATCAACAAGACTCAGTCCTCTTGCACTTAAGTCGGCATTGTGCATTTAGTATTCAATTCCGATGCAATTTTTTTCTTTCATCGTCAATGTGAAGGTCCAAGGGATACAGTAAACCTGCAGTTATGCATTGGAATCTAAGACTGGTGACCCAGGACAGGTTCGAAATTTAGACACTAAGAAAAGTCAGTCTTCTTGTACTTATGTCCGCATTGTGCCTTTTGTATTTAATTCCGTTGCAATTACTGTGTTCCACCGTCAATGTGAATGTCCAAGGGATACAGCAAACTTGAAGTGAAGCATTGGAATCTAAAACTGGTCTCACAGGGAAGGCTCAAATCATAGACAGTAAGGAGACACAGTCGTCTAGTACTTAAGTCAGCATTGTCCTTTTTGTATTTAATTCCCATGCAAATTCTGTGTTACATCGTCAATGTGAAGCTTAAAGGGATACAGTTAACCTGATGTGAAGCATCGGAATCTAAAACTGGTCTCACAGGAAAGGCTCTAAACATAGACACTAATAAAAGTCAGTCGTCTTATACTTAAGTCGGCTTTGTGCCTTTTAATTTCATTCCGATTCAATTACTGTATTTCATCGCGAATGTGAAGGTCCAAGAGCTACAGTAGACCTGAAGTGAAGCATCGGAATCTATAACTTGTCTTACAGGAAAGGCTCAAAACATAAACACTAAGAAAAGTCAGTCTTCTTGTACTTAAGTCGGCAATGCGCCTTTTTTTTTTTAAATCCGATGCAATTACTGTGTTTCATCGGCAATGTGAAGGTCCGAGGGATGCAGTAAACCAGCAGTTGTGCGTCGGAATAAAAAACTGGTAACACAGGAAGGGCTCAACAAATAGCCACTAAGAATAATCATTCTTCTTGTACATAAGTCGGCCTTGAGGCTTTTGTATTTAATTCCGATGCAATATTTGTGTTTCATCGTCAAAGTAAAGCTCCAAGGGATACAGTAAACCTGCAGTTGTGCATCGGAATCGAAAACTGGTCTCACAGGAAAGACTCAAAGCATAGACGGTGAGAAGACTGAGTCACCTTGTACTTAAGTCATCATTGTGCCTTTTGTATTTAATTCCGATGCAATTTCTGTGTTTCATCGTCAATGTGAAGGTCCAAGGGATACAGTGAACCTGCAGTTGTGCATCGGAATCTGAAACTGGTGATACAGAAACGGCTCAAAACATAGACACAAAGAAAAGTCAGTCTTCTTGTACTTAAGGCGGCCTTGTGCCTCTTGTATTTGATTCCGATGCAATTTTTGTGTTTCATCGTCCAAGTGAAGGTCCAAGGGATACAGTAAACATGAAGTGACGCATCGGAATCTAAAACTGGTCTCACAGGGATGGCTCAAATCATAGACAGTAAGAAGAATCACTCTTCTTGTACTTAAGTCGGCATTGTGCCTTTTGTATATAATTCCGATGCAATTTCGGTGTTTCATCGTCTATGTGAAGGTCGAAGGGATACAGTAAATCTCCAGTTGTGCATCGGAAGCTAATGATTCGGGACATAGGAAAAGCTCAAAACATAGACACAAAGAAAATTCAGTCATCTTGAACTAACGTCGACATTGTGAGTTTTGTATTTAATTCCGATGCAATTTATGTGTTTCATCGTCAATGTGAAGGTCAAAGGGATACAGTGAACCAGCACTTGTGCATCGGAATCTAAAACTGATGTCACAGGAAAGACTCAAAAGATAGACACTAAGAAAAGTCTGTCTTCTTTTACTTACGTCGGCATTGTGCCTTTTGTATTTAATTCTGATGCAATTTCTGTGTTTCATCGTCAATGTGAAAGTCCAGGAGATACAGTAAACCTGAAGTGAAGCATCGGAATCTATAACTGGTCTCACAGGAAAGGCTAAAATCATAGACAGTAAGAAAAGTCAGTCTTCTTGAACTTAAGTCGGCATTGTGCCTTTAGGATTTAATTCCGATGCAATTTCTGTGTTTCATCGTCAATGTGAAGGTACAAGGGACACAGTAAAACTGCAATTGTGCATCGGATTCTAAAACTGGTGATACATGATAGGCTCAAAGCATAGACACTAACAAAAGTCAGACTTCTTGTACTTAAGTCGGCATTGTACCTTTTGTGTTTAATTCCGATGCAATTGTTGCGTTTCATCGTCAATGCGAAGGTCCAAGGGATACAGTAAACCTGTAGTGAAGCATCGGAATCTAAAACCGGTCTCACAGGAAAGGCTCAAAACATAGACGGTAAGAAAACTCTGTCTTCTTGTACACAAGTCGGCATTGTGCCTTTTGTATTTAATTCCGATGCAATATCTGTGTTTCATCGTCAAAGTGTAGGTCCAAGGGATACAGTAAACCTGAAGTGAAGCATCGGAATCTAAAACTGGTCTCACAGGAAAGGCTCAAAAACATAGACACTAAGAAAAGTCAGTCTACACGTACTCAAGTCGGCATGGTGCCTTTTGTATATAATTTCGATGCATTTTCTGTGTTTCATCGTCAATGCTAAGGTCCAAGGGATATAGTAAATCCGCAGTTGTGCATCGGAATCTAAAACTGGTGACACAGGAAAGGCTCAAATCATAGCCACTAACAAAAGTCAGTCATCTTGTACTTAAGTCGGCATTGTGCCTGTTGTGTTTAATTCGGATGGAATTGTTGCGTTTCATCGTCAATTTGAAGGTCCAAGGGATACAGTAAACCTGAAGTGAAGCATCGGAATCTAAATCCGGTCTCACAGGAAAGGCTCAAAACATAGACGGTAAGAAGACTCAGTCTTCTTGAATTTAAGTCGGCATTGTGCCCTTTGTATTTAATTCCGATGCTATTTCTGTGTTTCATCGTCAAAGTGAAGGTTCAAAAGATACAGTAACCCTCAAGTGAAGCATCGGAATCTATAACTGGTCTCACAGAAAAGGCTCAAAACATAGACGGTAAGAAGAAGCTGTCTACTAGTACTTAAGTCAGCATTGTGCCTTTTGTATTTAATTCCGATGCATTTTCTGTGTTTCATCGTCAATGTGAAGGTCCAAGGGATAATGTAAACGTACAGTTGTGCACGGGAAACTAAAACTGGTGACACAGGAAAGGCTCGAAACATAACCCCTAAGAAAAGTCAGTCTTCTTGCACTTAACTTGGCATTGGGCATTTTGTATTTAATTCCGATGCAATTTCAGTGATTCATCGTCAATGTGAAGGCCCAATGTATACATTAAACCTGAAGTGAAGCATTGAAATCTAAAACTGGTCTCACAGGAAAGGCTCTAAACGTAGACGGTAAGAAGACTCAGACTTCTTGTACTTAAGTCGGCATTGTGCCTTTTGTATTTAATTCCGATGCAATTTCTGTATTTGATCGTCAAAGTGAACATCTAAGGAAGCCAGTTACCCTCAAGTGAAGCATCGGAATCTAAAACTGATCTTTAGGCTCACATCAAAGACGGTAAGAAGACACAGTCTTCCTGTACTTAAGTCGGCATGGTGACTTTGTATTTAATTCCATTGCAAATTCTGTGATTCATCGTCAATGTTAAGGTACAAGGGATACTGTAAGACTGCAGTTGTGCATCAGAATCTAAAACTGGTGACACAGGATATGCTCAAAACATGGACACTAACAAAAGTCAGTCATCTTGTACTTAAGTCGGCATTGTGGCTGTTGTGTTTAATTCCGATGCTATTGTTGCATTTCATCGTCAATATGAAGGTCCAAGCTATACAGTTAACCAGAAGTGTGGCATCGGAATCTAAAACCGGTCTCACAGGAAAGGCTCAAATCATAGACGGTAAGAAGACTCAGTCTTCTTGAATTTAAGTCGGTATTGTGCCTTTTGTATTTAATTCCGATGCAATTTCTGTGTTTCATCGTCAAAGTAAAGGTCCAAGGGATACAGTATCCCTCAAGTGAATCATCGGAATCTAAAACTGGTCTCACAGGAAGGCTCAAAACATAGACGGTAAGAAGAACCAGTCTTCTAGTACTTAAGTCGGAATTGTGCGTATTGTATTTAATTCCGATGCAATTTCTGTGTTTCATCGTCAATGTGAAGGTCCATGGGATACAGTAAACTTGCAGTTGTGCATCGGAAACTGACACTGGTGACCCAGGACAGGCACGAAATATAGACACTAAAAAAAGGCGGTCAACTTGTACTTAAGTGGGCATTGTGCCTTTTGTATTTAATTCCGATGCAATTTATATGTTTCATCGTCAACGTGAAGGTCTAAGGGATACAGTAAACCTGAAGTCAAGCATCGGAATCTAAAAGTGGTCTCACGGCTAAGGCTCAAATCATAGACCGTAAGAAGACTCAGTCTTCTTGTACTTAATTCGGCATTGGGCCTTTTATATTTAATTCCGATGCAAATTCTGTGATTCATCAATGTGAAGGTCCAAGGGATACAGTAAACGTGTAGTTGTGCGTCGGAATCTAAGACTGGTGACACAGGTAAGGCTGGAAACATAGACGCTAAGTAAAGTCGGTCATCTTGTACTTAAGTCGGCATTCTGCCTTTTTATTTAATTCCGATGCAATCTCTGTGTTTCATCGTCAATGTGAAGGTCCAAGGGATACAGTAAACTTGAAGTGACGCATCGTAGTCTAAAGCTGGTGACACAGGAAAGACTCAAATCATAGGCAGTAAGAAGACGCAGTCTTCTTGTACTTAATTCGGTATTGTGCCTTTTGTATTTAGTTACGATGCAATCTCTGTGCTACTTCGACAATTTGAAGGTCCAAAGGATACATTAAATCTGTAGATGGTCATCGGAATCTAAAACTGGTGACACAGTTCAATCTCGAAGCATAGACACTATGAGAAGTCAGTCTGCTTGTACTTAAGTCGGCATTGTGCCTTTTGTATTTAAATCCGATGCAATTTCTGTGTTTCCCCGTCATAGTGAAGGTCCAAGTGATACAGTAAACCCGAAGTGATGCATTGGCAACTAAAGCTGGTCTCACAGGAAAGGCTCCAATCATAGACACTAAGAAATGTCAGTTTTCTTGAACATATGCCGGCATTGTGCCCTTTGTATTTAATTCCGATGCAATTACTGCGTTTCATCGTCAAAGTGAATGTTAAGGGATACAGTAAACCTAAATTGATAATTCGGAATCTAAATCTGGTCTCACACCAAAAGCTCAAAACATAGAACGTAAGAGGACTCAGTCTTCTTGTACTTAATTAGGCATTGTGTCTTTTGTATTTAATTCCGACGAGATTTCTGTGCTTCATCGTCAGTGTGAAGGTCCAAGGGAGACAGTACACCTGCTGTTGTGCATTGGAATCTAAAACTGGTGACACAGGAAAGTCTAAAACCATAGACAGTGAGAAGACTCAATCTAGTTGTACTTTAGTCGACATTGTGTTTCGCATTTAATTCCGATGCAATTTCTGTGCTTCTTCGTTAATGTGAAGGTCCAAGGGATACAGTAAACCTGACGTGAAGCATCGTAATCTAAAACTGGTCTCGCAGGGAAGGCTCAAAGCATAGACAGCAAGAGAACTCTTCCTTCTTCTGCTTAAATCGGCATTGTGACCTTTGTATTTATTTCGATGCAATCTCTGTGTTACATTGTCAATGTGATGGTCCAATGGATGCAGTAAAAATGACGTGAAGGATCGGAGTCTAAATCTGGTCTCACATTGAAGGCTCAAAGCATAGACAGCAAGAAAACTCAGTCTTCCTCTACTTAAGTCGGCATTGTGCCTTTTGTATTAATTTTAGATGCAATGTCTGTGTTTCGTCGTCAATGTGAAGGTCCAAGGGATGCAGTCAACCTGCAGTTGTGCATCGGAATCTAAAACTGGTGACACAGGAATGGCTCAAACCATAGACTGTAAGAAGACTCAGTCTTCTTGTACTTAAGTCGGCATTGTGCTTTCGCAATTAATTCCGATGCAATTTCAGTGTTTCATCGATAATGTGAAGGACCAAGGGATACAGTAAACCTGACGAGAAGCATTGGAGTCTAAAACTGGTCTCACAGGTAAGGCTCAAATCATAGACAGCAAGAAAACTCAGTCTTCTTCTACTTAAGTCGGCATTGTGCCCTTTGTATTTAATTCCGATGCCATTTCTGTGTTTCATCGTCAATGAGAAGGTTCAAGTGATGCAGTAAACCTGCAGTTGCGCATCGGATTCTAAAACTGGTGACCCAGGACAGGCACGAAATATAGACACTAAGAAAAGGCGGTCAACTTGTACTTAAGTCGGCATTGTGCCTTTTGTATTTAATTCCGATGCAATTTATGTGTTTCATCGTCAATGTGAAGGTCGACGGGATACAGTAAATCTCCAGTTGTGCATCATGATCTATAAATGGGGACATAGGAAAAGCTCAAAACATAGACACTAAGAAAAGTCAGTCTTCTTGTACTTATGTCGGCATTGTGCCTTTTGTATTTAAATCCGATGCCATTTATGTGTTTCATCGTCAACGTGAAGGTCTAAGGGATACAGTAAACCTGAAGTGAAGCATCGGAATCCAAAATTGGTCTCACAGCAAAGGCTCAATTCATAGACCGTAAGAAGACTCAGTCTTCTTTTATTTAATTCTACACTGTGCCTTTTGTATTTAATTCCGATGCAATTTCTGAGCTTCATCGTCAATGTGAAGGTTCAAGGGATAAAGTGAACCTGACATGAAGCATCGGAATCTAAAACTGGTCTCGCAGGGAAGGCTCAAAGCATAGACAGCAAGAGAACTTATCCTTCTTGTACATAAGTCGGCATTGTGCCTTTTTTATTTAATTCCGATGCATTTTCTGTGTTTCATCGGAAATGTGAAGGTCCTACGGATACAGTAAACCTGAAGTGATGCATCGAAATCTAAAACTGGTCTCACAGGAAAGGCTCAAAACATAGACGGTAAGAAGACTCAGGCTTCTTGTACTTAAGCCAGCATTGTGCCTTTTGTATGTAATTCCAATGCAATTTCTGTGTTTCATCGCCAATGTGAAGGTCCTAGGGATAGAGTAAACCTGAAGTGACGCATCGGAATCTAAATCTGGTGACACAGAAAGGACTCAAATCATGGGCAGTAAGAAGACGCAGTCTTCTTGTACCAATGTGTGCATCGTACCTTTTGTATTTAATTTCGATGCAATCTATGAGTTTCATCGTCAACGTGAAGGTCTAAGGGATACAGTAAACCTGAAGTGAAGCATCGGAATCCAAAACTGGTCTCACAGCAAAGGCTCAATTCATAAACCGTAAGAAGACTCAGTCTTCTTGTACTTAATTCTACACTGTGCTTTTTGTATTTAGTTGCCATGCAATTTCTGTGCTACATCGTCAATGTGAAGGTATAAGGGATACAGTAAATCTGCAGTTGTGCATCGGAATCTAAAACTCTTGACACAGGTCAGGCTCGAAGCATAGACACCATGAGAAGTCAGTCTGCTTGTACTTAAGTCGGCATTGCGTCTTTTGTATTTAAATTTGATGCAATTTCTGTGTTTCACGTCAGAGTGAAGGTCCAAGTGATACAGTAAACCTGAAGTGAAGCATTGGCATCTACAACTGGTCTCACAGTAAAGGCTCAAATCATAGACACTAAGAAAAGTCAGTTTTCTTGCACATAAGCCGGCATTGTGACCTTTGTATTTAATTCGGATGCAATTCCTGTGTTTCATCGTCAAAGTGAAGGCCAAGGGGATACTGTAAACCTGCAGTCGTGCATCGGAATCTAAAACTGGTGAAACAGGAGAGGCTGAAACATAGTAACGATGAAAAGTCAATCTTCTAGTATTTAAGGCGACCTTGTGCCTTTTGTATTTAATTCTGATGCAATTTTTGTGATTCATCGGCAAAGTGAATGTGCCAGGGATACAGTAAACCTGAAGTGAAGCATCGGATTCTAAAACTGGTCCCACAGGAAGGCTCAAAACATAGACGGTAAGAAGACTCAGTCCTCTTGAACTTAAGTCGTCATTGTGTCTTTTGCATTTAATTCCGATGCAATTTCTTTGTTTCATCGTCAAAGTGAAGGTCCAAGGTAAACAGTAAACCTCAAGTGAAGCAATGGAATCTAAAAGTGTGCTCACAGGAATGGCTCATACATAGACGGTAAGAAAACACAGTCTTCTTGTACTTAAGTCGGCATTGTGCCTTATGTATTTAATTCCGATGCAATTTCTGTGTTTCATTGTCAATGTGAAGTTACAAGGGATACAGTAAACCTGCAGTTGTGCATCGGAATCTAAAACTGGTGACTCAGGAAAGGCTCAAAAAATGGACACTATGAAAAGTCAGACTTCTTGTACTTAAGTCTGCATTGTGCCCTTTGATTTAATTCTGATGCAATTACTGTGTTTCATCGTCAAAGTGAAGCCCAAGGGATACAGTAAACTTGCAGTCGTGCATCGGAATCTAAAACTGGAAACACAGGCGAGGCTCAAACATAGACACTAAGAAAAGTCAATCTTCTAGTACTTAAGGCGATCTTGTGCCTTTTGTAATTAATTCCGATGCTATTTTTGTGTTTCATCGTTAAAGGGAATGTCCAAGGGATACAGTAAAACTCAAGTGAAGAATCGGAATGTAAAACTGGTCTCACTGAAAAGGCTGAAATCATAGACCGTAAGAAAACTCAGTCTTCTCGTGCCTTTTGTATTTAATTCCGATGCAATATCTGTGCTTTATCGACAATGTGAATGTCCAAAGGATACACTAAACGTAGAGTTGTGCATCGGAAACTAAAAGTGGTGACACAGGACGGGCTCAAAACGTAGGCACTATGTAAAGTCAGACTTCTTGTACTTAAGTCGGCATTGTGCCTTTTGTATTTAATTCCGATGCAATTTCTGTGTTTCATCGTCACTGTGGTGGTCCAAGGGATGCAGTAAATCTGCTGTTGAGCATCGAAATCTACAGCTGGTGACACAGGACAGGCTCAAACCATAGACACTAAGATTAGTCAGTGTTCTTGTACTTAAGTCGGCATTGTGCCTTTTGTATTTTAATCCGATGCAATTTATGTGTTTCATCGTCAAAATGAAGGTCTAAGGGATACAGTAAACCAGAAGTAAACCATCGGAATCTAAAACTGGTCTCACTGCAAAGGCTGAAATCATAGACCGTAAGAAAACTCAGTCTTCTCGTGCCTTTTGTATTTAATTCCGATGCAATATCTGTGCTTTATCGACAATGTGAAGGTCCAAAGGATACACTAAACGTGCAGTTATGCATCAGAAGATAAAAGTGGTGACACAGGACGGGCTCGAAACGTAGGTACTATGAAAAGTCAATCTTCATGTACTTAGGTCGGAATTGTGAATTTCGCATTTATTTTCGATGCAATTTCAGTGTTTCATCAACAATGTGAACGTCCAAGGGATAGAGAACCTGACGTGATGCATCGGAATCTAAAACTGGTCTCACGGGAAAGGCTCAAAAAATGGACGGTAAGTAGACTCAGTCTTTTAGTACTTAAGTCGACATTGTGCCATTTGTATTTAATTCCGATGCAGTTTTAGTGTTGCATTGTCAATGTGAAGGCTTAAGGGATACTGTAAACCTGACGTGAATCATCGGAAACTAAAACTGGTCTCACAGAAAGGGCTCATAACATAGCTGGTAAAATAACTAAGTCTTCTTGAACTTAGGTCGGCATTGTTCCTTTTGCATTTATATCCGATGCAATATCTGTGTATCATCGTCAAAGTGAAGGTACAAGGTATACAGTAAACCTCAAGAGAAGCATCGGAATCTAAAACTGGTCTTACAGGATAGGCTCATACATAGACAGTAAGAAGACACAGCCTTCATGTACTTCAGTCGGCATTGTTCCTTTTGTATTTTATTCCGATGAAATTTATGTGTTTCATCGTCAAAGTGATGGTCCAAGGGATACAGTAAATCTGAAGTGAAGCATCGGAATCTAAAACTGGTCTCACAGCAAAGGCTCAAAACATAGACAGCAAGAAAACTCAGTCTTCTTGTACATAAGCCAGCATTGTGCCCTTTGTATTTCATTCCGATGCAATTTCTGTGTTTCATCATCAATGTGAAGGCCCGAGGGATACAGTAAACCTGCAGTTGTGCATCGGAATCTAAAACTGGTGACACAGGACAGGCTTGAAACATGGACACTAACGAAAGTCAGTCTTCTTGTACGTAAGTCGGCATTGTGCCTTGTGTATTTAATTCCGATCCATTTTCTGCGTTTCATCGTCAATGTGAAGGTCCAAGGGATACAGTAAACCTGCAGTTGTGCATCGGAATCTAAAACTGGTCTCACAGGAAAGGCTCAAAACATAGACGGTGAGAAGACTAAGTCTTCTTGTACTTACGTCGGCCTTGTACCTTTTGTATTTAATTCCGAATCAATTTCTGTGTTTCATCGTCAATGTGAAGGTCCAAGGTATACAGTAATACTGCGGTAGTGCATTGGAATCTAAAAGTTTTGAAACAGGATAGGCTCAAAACACAGACACTAAGAGAAGTCAGTCTTCTTGTACTTATGTCGGCATTGTGCCTTTTGTTTTTAATTTCGATGCAGTTGTTCCGTTTCATCGTTAATGTGACGGTCCAAGGGATACAATAAACCAGAAGTGAAGCATCGGAATCTATAACTGGTCTCACAGGAAGGGCTCAAAACATAGACCGTAAGAAGACTCAGTCTTCATGTAATTAAGTCGGTATAGTGACTTTTGTATTTAATTCGGATGCAATTTTTGTGCTTCATCGTTAATGTGAAAGTCCAAGGTATACAGTAAACCTCACATGAAGCATTGGAATCTAAAACTGGTCTCACAGGGAAGGCTCAAAACATAGACAGCAAGAAAACTCAGTCTTCTTCTACTTAAGTCGGCATTGTGCCCTATGTATTTAATTCCGATGCTATTTTTGTGTTTCATCGTCAATGTGAAGGTCCAAGTGATGCAGTAAATCTGCAGTTGTGAATCGGAATCTAAAACTGGTGACACAGGAATGGCTCAAACCATAGACAGAGAGAAGACTCAGTCTTCTTGTACTTCAGACGGCATTGCGCCTTTTGTATTTAATTCCGATGCAAGTTTACAGTTTCGTCGTCAATGTGAAGGTCCAAGGAGTAGAGTAAATAAGCAGTTGTGCATCGGAATCTAAAACTGGTCTCACAGGGAAGGCTCAACACATAGCCAGCAAGAAAACTCAGTCTTCTTCTACTTAAGTCGGCATTGTGCCCTTTGTATGTAATTCCAATGCAATATCTGTGTTTCTTGGTCAAAGTGAAGGTGCAAGGGATACAGTAAACCTGAAGTGAAGCATCGGAATCTAAAACTGGCCTCACTGGAAAGGATCAAAACATAGACGGTAAGAAGCCTCACTCTTCTTGTACTTAAGTCGGCATTGTGGTTTTTGTTTTTAATTCCGATGCCATTTCTGTGTTTCATCGTCAAAGTGAAGGTCTAAGGGATACACTAAACCTGCAGTTGTGCATCGGAATCTAAAAGTGGTGACACAGGACCGGCTCGAAACGTAGATACAATGAAACGTCAGACTTCTTGTTCTTAAGTCGGCATTGTGCCTTTTGTATTTAATTCAGATGCCATTTTTGTGTTTCATCGTCAAAGTGAAGGTCCACGGGATACAGTAAACCTGAAGTGAAAAATCGGTATCTAAAACTTGTCTCACAAGAAAGGCTCAAAACATAGATGGGAAGGAACCTCAGTCTTCTAGTACTTAAGTTGGCATTGTGCCTTATGTTTTTAATTCCGATGCAATTTTTGTGTATCATCGTCAATGTGAAGGTCCAAGGGATACAGTAAATCCGAAGTGCAGCATCGAAATTGAAAACAGGTGACACAGGAAAGGCTCAAACGTATACAGTAAGAAGACTCAGTCTTCTTGTCCATAAGTCGGCATTGCGCATTTTTAATTTAATTCCGATGCAATTTCAGTGTTTCAACATCAATGTGAAGGTCCAAGGGATACAGTATACCTGACGTGAAGCATCGGAATGTAAAACTGGTCTCACAGGGGAGGATCAGAACATAGACAACAAGATAACTCAGCCTTCTTCTACTTAACTCGGCATTGTGCCCTTTGTATTTAATTAAGATGCAATTTCTGTGTTTCATCGTCAATGTGATGGTCCAAGGGATGCAGTAAATCTGCAGTTGAGCATCAGAATCTAAAACTGGTGACACAGGAAGGGCTCAAACCATATATAGTAAGAGGACTCAGTCCTCTGTTACTTAATTCGGCATTGTGCCTTTCGCATTTAATTCCGATGCAATTTCAGTGTTTCTTCGTCAATGTGAATGTCCAAGGGATACAGTAAACTGACGTGAAACATCGGAGTCTAAAACTGGTCACACAACGATGGCTCAAAACTCAGACAACAAGGAAACTCAGTCTTCGTCTACTTAAGTGGGCATTGCGCCCTTTGTATTTAATACCGATGCAATATCTGTGTTTCATCATAAATGTGAAGGTCCAAATGATACAGTAAACCTGACGTGTAGCATCGAAATCTAAAACTGGTCTCACACGAAAGGCTCATAACATAGACGGTAAGAAGACTCATGCTTCTACTACTTAAGTCGGCATTGTGCCAATCGTATCTAATTCCGATATAGTTTCTGTGTTGCATCGTCATTGTGAAGGTCCAAGGGATACAGTAAACCTGAAGTGAAGCATCGGAATCTGAAACTGCTCTCACAGGTAACGATCAAAACATTGACACTAAGAAAAGTCAGTCTTCTTCTACTTAAGACGGCATTGTGCCTTTTGTATTTTATTCCGATGAAATTACGGTGTATCATCGCCAAAGTGAAGATGCAAGGGATATAGTAAACCTGAAGTGAGGCATCGGAATCTAAATAAGGTCTCACAGGAAAGGCTCAGAAGATAGACGGTAAGAACACTCAGTCTTCTTGTACTTAAGTCGGCATTGTGCCTTTTGCATTTAATTCCGATGCAATTTCTGTGTTTCATCGTCAAAGTGAAGGACCAAGGGATACAGTAAACCTGAAGTGAAGCATCGGAATCTGAAACTGCTCTCACAGGTAACGATCAAAACATTGACACTAAGAAAAGTCAGTCTTCTTCTACTTAAGACGGCATTGTGCCTTTTGTATTTAATTCCGATGAAATTTCTGTGTTTCATCGTCAAAGTGATGCTCCAAGGGTTGCTGTAAATCTGCAGTTGAGCATCAGAATCTAAAACTGGTGACACAGGAAAGGCTCAAAACATAGGCAGTAAGAAGACGCAGTCTTCTTGTACTTAAGTCGGTAGTGTGCCATTTGTATTGAATTCCGAAGCAATATCTGTGTTTCATCGTCTATGTGAAGGTCCAAGGGATACAGTAAACCTGACGTGAAGCACCAAAATCTAAAACTGGTCTCACAGGAAAGGCTCAGAACATTGACGGTAGGAAGACTCAGTCTTGTAGTACATAAGTCGGCATTGTGCCAATTTGATTTAATTCCGATTCAGTTTCTATGTTGCATCGTCAATGTGAAAGTCAAGGGATACAGTAAACCTGAAGTGAAGCATCGGAATCTAAACCTGGTCTCACTGGTAAGGCTCAACACATTGTCACTAAGAAAAGTCAGTCTTCCTGTACTTAAGTCTGCATTGTGCCTTTTGTATTTTACTCCAATGCCATTACGGTTTAACAATGACAAAGTGAAGGTGCAAGGGATACAGTAAACCTCAATTGAAGCATCGGAATCTAAAACTGGCCTCACAGGAAAGGCTCAAATGCATAGACGGTAAGAAGACTCAGTCTTCTTGTACTTAAGTCGGCATTGTGCTTTTCGTTTGTAATTCCGATGCAATTTCTGTGTTTCATCGTCAAAGTGTAGGTCCAAGGGATACAGTAAACCTCAAGTGAAGCATCGGAATCTAAAACTGGTCTCACAGGAAAGGCTCAAAACATTGACGGTAAGAAGACTGAGACTTCTTGCACTTAAGTCGGCATTGTGCCTTTTGTATAAAATTCCAATGCAATTTCTGTGTATCATCGTCAATGTGATGGTCCGGGTGATGCAGTAATCTGCAGTTGTGCATCGGAATCTCAAACTGGTTACACAGGAATGGCTCAAAGCATAGACACCGAGAAAAGTCAGTCTTCTTGAACTTAAGTCGGCATTCTGCTTTTTGTATATAATTCCGATGAATTTTTTGTGTTTCATCGTCAAAGGGAAAGTCCAAGTGATACAGTAAACATGAAGTGAAGCATTGGAATCTAAAACTGGTCTCACAGGAAAGGCTCAAAACATACACGGTAAGAAGACACAGTCTTCTTGTACTTAAGTCGGCATTGTGCCTTTTATATTTAATTCCGATGCAATGACTGTGTTTCATCGACAATGTGAATGTCCAAGGGATACAGTAAACCAGCAGTTGTGCATCGGATCCTAAAACTGGTGACGCAGGACAGGCTCGAATCATAGACACTAAGAAATGTTAGCCTTCTTGAACTTAAACCGGCATTGTGACTTTTGTTTTTAATTTCGAAGCAATTTCTGTGTTTCATCGTCAAAGTGATGGTCCAAGGGATACAATAAACCTGCAGTCGTGCATCGGAATCTAAAACTAGTCACACAGGTAAGGCTCAAACACAGACACAAAGAAAAGTCAGTCTTCTTGTACTTATGGCGGCCTTGTGCATTTTGTATATAATTCCGATGAACTTTTTGTGTTTCATCGTCACCTGAAGTGACGCATCGGAATCCAAAACTGGTCTCACAGGGATGGCTCAAATCATTGACAGTAAAAAGGCTCACTCTGCTTGTACTTAAGCCGGCATTGTGCCTTATGTATTTAATTCCTATGCATTTTCTGTGATTCTTCGTCAATGTGAAGGTCCAAGGGATAGGGTAAACCTGCAGTTATGCAACGAAATCTAAACTGGTGACACAATACATGCTCGAAATATAGACACTAAGAAAAGGCAGTCTTCTTGTACTTAAGTCGTCATTGTACCTTTTGTATTTAATTCCGATGCAATTTCTGTGTATCATCGTCAATGTGAAGGTAAAAGGGATACAGTGAACATGAGGTGAAGCATCGGAATCTAAAACTGGTCTCTCAGGAAAGTCTCATAACACAGACGGTCAGAAGACTCAGTCTTCTTATACTTTAGTTGGCATTGTGCCTTTTGTATTTAATTACGAAGCAATTTCTGTGTTTCATCGTCAAAGTGAAGGTCCAAGGGATACAGTAAACATGAGGTGAAACATTGGAATCAAAAACTGGTCTCACAGGAAAGGCTCAAAACATACACAGTATGAAGACACAGTCTTCTTGTACTTAGTCAGCGTCGTGCCTTTTGTATTTATTTCCGATGCAGTTTCAGTGTTTCATCGTCAATGTGAAGGTCCAAGGGATACAGTACACCTGACGTGAAGCATTGTAATCTAAAACTGGTCCCAGAGGGAAGGCCCAAAACACAGACAGCAAAAAATCTCACAACTTCTTCTACTTAAGTCGGCATTGTGACTTTTGTATTTAATTCCGATGTAATTTCTGTGTTTCATCGTCAATGTGATGGTCCAAGGGATGCAGTAAATCTGCAGTTGAGCATCAGAATCTAAAACTGGTGACACAGGAAGGGCTCAAACCATATATAGTAAGAGGACTCAGTCCTCTGTTACTTAATTCGGCATTGTGCCTTTCGCATTTAATTCCGATGCAATTTCAGTGTTTCTTCGTCAATGTGAATGTCCAAGGGATACAGTAAACTGACGTGAAACATCGGAGCCTAAAACTGGTCACACAACGATGGCTCAAAACTCAGACAGCAAGGAAACTCAGTCTTCGTCTACTTAAGTGGGCATTGCGCCCTTTGTATTTAATACCGTTGCAATATCTCTGTTTCATCGTCCATGTGAAGGTCCAAATGATACAGTAAACCTGACGTGTAGCATCGAAATCTAAAACTGGTCTCACACGAAAGGCTCATAACATAGACGGTAAGAAGACTCATGCTTCTACTACTTAAGTCGGCATTGTGCCAATCGTATCTAATTCCGATATAGTTTCTGTGTTGCATCGTCATTGTGAAGGTCCAAGGGATACAGTAAACCTGAAGTGAAGCATCGGAATCTGAAACTGCTCTCACAGGTAACGATCAAATCATTGACACTAAGAAAAGTCAGTCTTCGTCTACTTAAGACGGCATTGTGCCTTTTGTATTTTATTCCGATGAAATTACGGTGTATCATCGCCAAAGTGAAGATGCAAGGGATATAGTAAACCTGAAGTGAGGCATCGGAATCTAAATATGGTCTCACAGGAAAGGCTCAGAAGATAGACGGTAAGAACCCTCAGTCTTCTTGTACTTAAGTCGGCATTGTGCCTTTTGCATTTAATTCCGATGCAATTTCTGTGTTTCATCGTCAAAGTGAAGGACCAAGGGATACAGTAAACCTGAAGTGAAGCATCGGAATCTGAAACTGCTCTCACAGGTAACGATCAAAACATTGACACTAAGAAAAGTCAGTCTTCTTCTACTTAAGACGGCATTGTGCCTTTTGTATTTAATTCCGATGCAATTTCTGTGTTTCATCGTCAAAGTGATGCTCCAAGGGTTGCTGTAAATCTGCAGTTGAGCATCGGAATCTAAAACTGGTGACACAGGAAAGGCTCAAAACATAGGCAGTAAGAAGACGCAGTCTTCTTGTACTTAAGTCGGTATTGTGCCATTTGTATTGAATTCCGAAGCAATATCTGTGTTTCATCGTCTATGTGAAGGTCCCAGGGATACAGTAAAGCTGACGTGAAGCACCAAAATCTAAAACTGGTCTCACAGGAAAGGGTCAGAACATTGACGGTAGGACGACTCAGTCTTGTAGTACATAAGTCGGCATTGTGCCAATTTGATTTAATTCCGATTCAGTTTCTATGTTGCATCGTCAATGTGAAAGTCAAGGGATACAGTAAACCTGAAGTGGAGCATCGGAATCTAAACCTGGTCTCACTGGTAAGGCTCAAGACATTGACACTAAGAAAAGTCAGTCTTCTTGTACTTAAGTCTGCATTGTGCCTTTTGTATTTTACTCCAATGCCATTACGGTTTAACAATGACAAAGTGAAGGTGCAAGGGATACAGTAAACCTCAATTGAAGCATCGGAATCTAAAACTGGCCTCACAGGAAAGGCTCAAATGCATAGACGGTAAGAAGACTCAGTCATCTTGTACTTAAGTCGGCATTGTGCTTTTCGTTTTTAATTCCGATGCAATTTCTGTGTTTCATCGTCAAAGTGTAGGTCCAAGGGATACAGTAAACCTCAAGTGAAGCATCGGAATCTAAGACAGGTCTCACAGGATAAGCACATAACATAGACACTAAGAAAAGTCAGTCTTCTTGTACTCAAGTCGGCATTATGCCTTTTGTATTTAATTTCGATGCAATTTCTGTGTTTCATATTCAATGAGAAGGTCCAAGGACACAGTAAATCCGCAGATGTGCATCGGAATCTATAACTGGTGACACAGGAAAGGCTCAAAGCGTAGACACTATGAAAAGTCAATCCTCTTGCACTGAAGTTGGCATTGTGCCTCCTGTATTTAATTCCGATGCAATTTCTGTGTATCATTATCAAAGTGAAGGTCCAAGGGATACAGTCAAACTGAAGTGAAGCATCGGAATCTAAAACGGGTCTCACAGGAAAGGCTACAATCATAAACACTAAGAAAAGTCAGTCGTCTTGTACTTAGGACTGCATTGTGCCAATTGTATTTAATTCCGAATTAATTACTGTTTTTCATAGTCTATGTAAAGCTCCAAGGGATACAGTAAAACTGCAGTCGTTCGTCGGAATCTTAAACTGGTGACACAGGAAAGGCTCAAAACATAGACGGTAAGAGGACTCAGTATTCTTGTACTTAATTCGGCATTGTGCCTTTTGTATTTAATTCCGATACAATTTCTGTGTATCATTATCAAAGTGAAGGTCCAAGGGATACAGTCAAACTGAAGTGAAGCATCGGAATCTAAAACTGGTCTCATAGGAAAGGCTCTAAACATAGACACTAAGAAAAGTCAGTCGTCTTGTACTTAGGTGTGCATTGTGCCTTTTGTATTTCATTTAGATGCAATTACTGTGTTTCATCGTGAAAGTGAGTTTCCAAGAGATACAGTAAACCTGCAGTCGTTCGTCGGAATCTTAAACTGGTGACACAGGAAAGGCTCAAACACAGGCACAAAGAAAAGTCAGTCTTCTGGTCGTTAAGGCGCCCTTAAGCCTTTTGTATTTAATTCCGATGCAATTTGAGTGTTTCATCGTCAATTTGAAGGTCCAAGAGATACAGTAAACCTGAAGTGAAGCATCGAAATCTAAAACTGGTCTCACAGGATTGGCTCAAAACATTGACGGTAAGAAGACTGAGACTTCTTGCACTTAAGTCGGCATTGTGCCTTTTGTATAAAATTCCAATGCAATTTCTGTGTTTCATCGTCAATGTGATGGTCCGGGTGATGCAGTAATCTGCAGTTGTGCATCGGAATCTCAAACTGGTTACACAGGAATTGCTCAAAGCATAGACACCGAGAAAAGTCAGTCTTCTTGAACTTAAGTCGGCATTCTGCTTTTTGTATATAATTCCGATGAATTTTTTGTGTTTCATCGTCAAAGGGAAAGTCCAAGTGATACAGTAAACCTGAACTGACGCATTGGAATCTAAAACTGGTCTTACAGGGATGGCTCAAATCATAGACAGTAAGAAGGCTCACGCTTCTTGTACTTAAGCCGTCATTGTGCCTTATGTATTTAATTCCCATGCAATTTCTGTGATTCATCGTCAATGGGAAGGTCCAAGGGATAGAGTAAAAAAGCAGTTGTGCAACGGAATCGAAACTGGTGACACAGGACAGGCTTGAAATATAGACACTAAGAAAAGGCAGTCTTCCTGTACTTAAGTCGGCATTGGGACTTTTGTATGTAATTCGATGCAATTTCTGTGTTTCATCGTCAATGTGAAGGTTAAGTTATACAGTAAACATGAGGTGAAGCATCGGAATCTAAAACTGGTCTCTCAGGGAAGGCTCATATCATTGACGGTAAGAAGACTCAGTCTTCTTATTCTTTTGTTGGCATTGTGCCTTTTGTATTTAATTCCGAAGCAATTTCTGTGTTTCATCGTCAAAGTGAAGGTCCAAGGGATACAGTAAACATGAAGTGAAGCATTGGAATCTAAAACTGGTCTCACAGGAAAGGCTTAAAACATACACGGTAAGAAGACACAGACTTCTTGTACTTAAGTCGGCATTGTGCCTTTTATATTTAATTCCGATGCAATGACTGTGTTTCATCGACAATGTGAATGTCCAAGGGATACAGTAAACCAGCAGTTGTGCATCGGATCCTAAAACTGGTGACGCAGGACAGGCTCGAAACATAGACACTAAGAAATGTTAGCCTTCTTGAACTTAAACCGGCATTGTGACTTTTGTTTTTAATTTCCAAGCAATTTCTGTGTTTCATCGTCAAAGTGAGGGTCCAAGGGATACAATAAACCTGCAGTCGTGCATCGGAATCTAAAACTAGTGACACAGGTAAGGCTCAAACACAGACACAAAGAAAAGTCAGTCTTCTTGTACTTATGGCGGCCTTGTGCATTTTGTATATAATTCCGATGAACTTTTTGTGTTTCATCGTCACCTGAAGTGACGCATCGGAATCCAAAACTGGTCTCACATTGATGGCTCAAATCATTGACAGTAAATAGGCTCACTCTCCTTGTACTTAAGCCGGCATTGTGCCTTATGTATTTAATTCCCATGCATTTTCTGTCATTCTTCGTCAATGTGAAGGTCCAAGGGATAGGGTAAACCTGCAGTTATGCAACGAAATCTAAACTGGTGACACAATACATGCTCGAAATATAGACACTAAGAAAAGGCAGTCTTCTTGTACTTAAGTCGTCATTGTACCTTTTGTATTTAATTCCGATGCAATTTCTGTGTATCATCGTCAATGTGAAGGTAAAAGGGATACAGTGAACATGAGGTGAAGCATCGGAATCTAAAACTGGTCTTTCAGGAAAGGCTCATAACATAGACGGTAAGAAGACTCAGTCTTCTTATACTTTTGTTGGCATTGTGCCTTTTGTATTTAATTCCGAAGCAATTTCTGTGTTTCATCGTCAAAGTGAAGGTCCAAGGGATACAGTAAACATGAAGTGAAGCATTGGCATCTAAAACTGGTCCCACTGGAAAGGCTCAAAACATACACGGTAAGAAGACACTGTCTTCTTGTACTTAAGTCGGCATTGTGCCTTTTGTATTTAATTCCGATGCAATTTCTGTGTTTCACCCTCAATGTGAAGGTCCCAGGGATACAGAAAACCAGCAGTTGTGCATCTGAATCTAAAACTGGTGACGCAGGACATGCTCGAAACATAGACACTAAGAAATGTTAGTCTTCTTGAACTTAAACTTGCATTGTGACTTTTGTTTTTAATTCGGATGCAATTATTGTGTGTCATCGTCAATGTGATGGTCCAAGGGTTACAGTAAACTTGAAGTGCAGCATCGATATCTATAACTGCTCTCACAGGAAAGGCTCAAAGCATTGACGGTAAGAAGACTAAGACCTCTTGGACATAAGTCGGCATTGTGCCTTTTGTATTTAATTCCGATGCAATTTCTGTGTTTCATCGTCATTGTGAAGGTCCAAGGGTTACAGTAAACATGAAGTGAAGCATTGGAATCTAAAACTGGCCTCACAGGAAAGGCTCAAAACATACACGGTAAGAAGACACAGTCTTCTTGTACTTAAGTCGTCATTGTGCCCATTGTATATGATTCAAATGCAATTTCTGTGTTTCATCGTCAATGTGAAGGTCCGAGTGATGCAGTAAATCAGCAGTAGAGCATCGGAATCTCAAACTGGTGACACAGGAAAGGCTCAAACATAGACACCGGGAGAAGTCAGTCTTCCTGTACTTAAGTCGGCATTGTGCCTTTTGTATTTAATTTCGACGCTATTACGGTGTTTCATCGTCAATGCGAAGGTCCAAGGGATACAGTGAACATGAGGTGCAGCATCGGAATCTAAAACTGGTCTCTCAGGAAAGTCTCATAACACAGACGGTCAGAAGACTCAGTCTTCTTATACTTTAGTTGCCATTGTGCCTTTTGTATTTAATTACGAAGCAATTTCTGTGTTTCATCGTCAAAGTGAAGGTCCAAGGGATACAGTAAACATGAGGTGAAACATTGGAATCAAAAACTGGTCTCACAGGAAAGGCTCAAAACATACACAGTAAGAAGACACAGTCTTCTTGTACTTAGTCGGCGTTGTGCCTTTTGTATTTATTTCCGATGCAGTTTCAGTGTTTCATCGTCAATGTGAAGGTCCAAGGGATACAGTACACCTGACGTGAACCATTGTAATCTAAAACTAGTCTCAGAGGGAAGGCCCAAAACACAGACAGCAAAAAATCTCACAACTTCTTCTACTTAAGTCGGCATTGTGACTTTTGTATTTAATTCCGATGCAATTTCTTTGTTTCATCGTCAATTTGAAAGTCCAAGGGATACAGTAAACCTGAAGTGAAACATCGAAATCTAAAACTGGTCTCACAGGAAAGGCTCAAAACATAGACAGTAAGAAAACTCAGACCTCTTGTACTTACGTCGGCATTGTGCCTTTTGTATTTAAATCCTATGCTATCTCTGTGTTTCATCGTCAATGTGAAGGTCCAAGGGATACAGTACACCACACGTGAAGCATCGGAATCTAAAACTGGTCTCATAGGGAAGGCTCAAAGCATAGCCAGCAAGAAAACTCAGTCTTCTTCTACTTAAGTCGTCATTGTGCCCCTTGTATATGATTCCAATGCAATTTATGTGTTTCATCGTCAATGTGAAGGTCCGGGTGATGCAGTAATCTGCAGTTGAGCATCGGAATCTAAAACTGGTGTCACAGGAAAGGCTCAAACATAGACACAAAGAAAAGTCAGTCTTTTTGTACTTAAGGCGGCCTTGTGCCTTTTGTATATAATTCCGATGAAATTTTTTTGTTTCATCGTCAAAGGCAAAGTCCAAGTGATACAGTAAACCTGAACTGACACATCGGAATCTAAAACTGTAAGAAGATTCAGACCTCTTGTACTTAAGTCGGCATTGTGCCCTTTGTACTTAATTCCTATGCTATTTCTGTGTTTCATCGTCAATGTGAAGGTCCAAGGGATACAGTAAACCTGAAGTGAAGCATCGGAATGTAGAGCTGGTGACGCAGGAAAGGCTCAAAACATAGACTGTAAGAAGACGCAGTTTTCTTGAACTTAAGTCGGCATTGTGCTTTTGTATTTAATTCCGATGCAATATCTGTGTTTCTTCGTCAATGTGAAGGTCCAAGGGATACAGTGAACCTGACGTGATGCATCGAAATCTAAAACTGGTCTCACAGGATAGGCTCGAAACATAGACAGCAAGAAAACTCTGTCTTCATCTACTTAAGTCGTCATTGTGCCCATTGAAAATAATTCCAATGCAATTTCTGTGTTTCATCGTTAATGTGAAGGTCCGAGTAATATAGTAAATCTGCAGTTGAGCATCGGAATCTCAAACTGGTGACGCAGGAAAGGCCCAAAGCATAGACACCGAGAAAAGTCTGTCTTCTTGTACTTAAGTCGGCATTGTGACTTTTGTATTTAATTCCGGTGCAATATCTGTGTATCATCGTCAAAGTAAAGGTCCTAGGGATACAGTGAACATGAGGTGAAGCATCGGAATCTAAAACTGGTCTCTCAGGAATGGCTCATAACACAGACGGTAAGAAGACTCAGTCTTCTTATACTATTGTTGGCATTGTGCCTTTTGTACTTAATTCCGAAGCAATTTCTGTGTTTCGACGTCAAAGTGAAGGTCCAAGGGATACAGTAAACCTGAAGTGAAGCATCGATATCCAAAACTGCTCTCACAGGAAATTCTCGAAACATTGACGGTAAGAAGACTCAGACGTCTTGTACTTGAGTCGGCATTGTGCCCATTGTATATTATTCCAAAGCAATTTCTGTGTTTCATCGTCAATGTGAAGGTCCGAGTGATGCAGTAAATCTGCAGTTGAACATCGGAATCTCAATCTGGTGACACAGGAAAGGCTCAAAGCATAGACACCGAGAACAATCAGTCTTCCTGTACTTAAGTCGATATTGTGCCGTTTGCATTTAATTTCGATGAAATTTTTGTGTTTCATCATCAAAGTGTAGGTCCACGAGATACAGTAAACCTGAAGTGAAGCATGAGAATCTAAAACTTGTCTCACACGGAAGATTCAAAACATAGACAGCAAGAAATCTCAGTCTTCCTGTACTTAGGTCTGCATTGTGCCTTTTGTATTTAATTCCGATGCAATTTTGGTGTTTCATCGTCAAAGTGAAGATCCAAGGGACAAAATAAAAATGAAGTAAAGCATCATAATCTAAAACTGGTCTCACAGGAATGGCTCAAAACATAGACAGTAAGAAGACTCAGTCTTCTTGTACCTAAGTCGGCATTGTGCCTTTTGTATTTAATTCCGATGCAATTACTGTGTTTCATCGTCAAAGTGAAGGTCCAAGGGATACAGTAAACCTGCAGTCGTGCGTCGGAATCTAAAACTAGTGACACAGGAAAGGCTCAAACACAGACACAAAGAAATGTCAGTCTTCTTGTACTTAAGGCGGCCTTGTGCCTTTTGTATTTAATTCCGATGAAATTTTTGTGTTTCATCGTCAAATGGAAGGTCCAAGTGATAGAGTAACCCTGCAGTTGTGCAACGGAATGAAAACTGGTGACACAGAACTGTCTCGAAATATAGACACTAAGAAAAGGCAGTCTTCTTGTACGTAAGTCAGCATTGTGCCTTTTTATTTAATTCCGATGCAATTTCTGTGTTTCATCGTGAATGTGAAGTCCAAGGGATACAGTAAACATGAGGTGAAGCATCGTAATCTAAAACTGGTATCTCAGGAAAGTCTCATATCACAGACGGTCAGAAGACTCATTCTTCTAATTCTTTAGTTGGCATTGTGCCTTTTGTATTTAATTCTGAAGCAATTTCTGTGTTTCATCGTCAAAGTGAAGGTCCAAGGGATACAGTAAACATAAGGTGAAGCATTGGTATCTAAAATTGGTCTCACAGGAAAGGCTCAAAACATACACGGTAAGAACACACAGTCTTCTTGCACTTAGTCGTCATTGTGCCCTTTGTATTTATTTCCGATGCAGTCTCTGTGTTTCATCGTCAATGTGAAGGTACAAGGGATACAGTAAAACTGCAGTTGTGCATCGGAAACTAAAACTGGTGACACAGGATAGGCTCAAAACACAGACACTAACAAAAGTCAATCTTTAGTCCGCATTGTGCCTAATGTGTTTAATTCCGATGCAATTGTTGCGTTTCATCGTCAATGTGAAGGTCCAAGGGATACAGTAAACCTGAAGTAAGGCATCGGAATCTAAAACTGGTGACACAGGAAACGGTCAAAACATAGACACTAAGAAAAGTCAGTCATCTTGTACATAAGGCGGCCTTGACCGTTTTGTATTTAATTCGGATGCTATTTTTGTGTTTCATCGTCAAAGTGAATGTCCAAGGGAGACAGTAAACCTGACGTGAAGCATCGTATTCTAAAACTGGTCTCACAGGAAAGAATCACATCATTGTCACAAAGAAAAGTCAGCCTTCTTGTACAAATTCGGCATTGTGCCTTTTGAATTTAATTCCGATACTATTACTGTGTTTCATTGTCAATGTGACGGTCCATAGGATACAGTAAACCAGCAGTTGTGCATCGGATTCAAAATCTGGCGACACAGGAAAGGCTCAAAACATAGACACTAAGAAATGTCAGTCTTCTTGTACGTATGGCTGCCTTGTGCATTTTGTATTTAATTCGGATGCTATTTTTGTGTTTCATCGTCGCAGTGGATGTCCAAGGGATACGGTAAACCTGAAGTGAAGAATCGGAATCTATAAACTGGTCTCAAAGGAAAGGCCCAAAGCATATACAGTAGGAAGACTCAGTCTTCTTGTACTAAAGTCGGCATTGTGCGTTTTGTGTTTAATTCCTATGCTATTTCTGTGTTTAATCTTCAATGTGAAGGCGCAAGGGATACAGTAAAGCTACAGTTGTGCATCGGAATCTAAAACTGGTGACACATGAGAGGCTCAAAATATAGACACTAAGAAAAGTCAGTTTTCTTGTAGTTAAGTCAGCCTTGTGAATTTTGTTTTTAATTCCGATGCAATTTTTGTGTTTCACCGTCAACGTGAAGGTCCAAGGGATACAGTAAACCTGAAGTGAAGCATCGAAATCTAAAACTGGCCTCACAGGAAAGGCTCAAAACATAGTCGGTAAGAAGACGCAGTCATCTTGAACTTAAGTCGGCATTTTGCATTTTGTATTTAATTCCGATGCAATTTCTGTGATTCATCGTCAATGTGAAGGTACAAGGGTTACAGTAACCCTGCAGTTGTGCATCTGAATCTAAAACTGGTGACACAGGAAAAGCTCAAAGCATAGACAGTAAGAAGACTCAATCTTCTTGTACTTAAGTCAGCACTGTGCCTTTTGTGTGTAATTCCGATGCAATTTCCGTGTATCATCGTCAATGTGAAGGTCCAACGGATACAGTAAAACTGCAATTGTGCATGGGAATATAAAACTGGTGATACAGGATAGGGTCAAAACATAGACACCAAGAAAATTCAGTCTTCTTGTACTTAAGTCAGCATTGTGAATTTTGTGTTTAATTCCGATGCAATTTTCGTGTTTCATCGTCAACGTGAAGGTCCAACTGATACAGTAAACCTGAAGTGAAACATCGGAATCTAAAACTGGTCTCACAGGAAAGGCTTAAAAACGTAGAAGGTAAGAAGACTTATTCTTCTTGTACTTAATTAGGCATTGTGCCTTTTGTATTTAATTCCGATGCTATTTCTGTGTTTCATAGTCAAAGTGAAAGTCCTGGGGATACAGTCAACCTGAAGTGAAGCATTGGAATCTAAAACTGGTCTCAAAGGAAAGTCTCAAAACATAGACACTAAGAAGGGTCAGTCATCTTGTACTTAAGTCTGCATTGTGCCTTTTGTATTTTATTCCGAAGCAATTACTGTGATTCATCGTCAATGTGAAGGTACAAGGGTTACAGTAACCCTGCAGTTGTGCATCGAAATCTAAAACTGGCCTCACAGGAAAGGCTCAAAACATAGTCGGTAAGAAGACGCAGTCATCTTGAACTTAAGTCGGCATTTTGCATTTTGTATTTAATTCCGATGCAATTTCTGTGATTCATCGTCAATGTGAAGGTACAAGGGTTACAGTAACCCTGCAGTTGTGCATCAGAATCTAAAACTGGTGACACAGGAAAAGCTCAAAGCAGAGACAGTAAGAAGACTCAATCTTCTTGTACTTAAGTCAGCACTGTGCCTTTTGTGTGTAATTCCGATGCAATTTCCGTGTTTCATCGTCAAAATGAGGGTCCAAAGGATACAGGAAACCTGCAGTCGTGCATCAGAATCTAAAACTGGTGACACAGGAAAGGCTGAAACACAGACACAAAGAAAAGTCAGTCTTCTTGTAATTAAGGTGCCCTTGTGCCTTTTGTATTTAATTCCGATGAAATTTTTGTGCTTCATCCTCAAAGTGAAGGTCCAAATGATACAGTAAACCTGAAGTGACGCATCAGAATCTAATACGGGTCTCACAGGGATGGCTCAAATCATAGACAGTAATAAGGGTGAGACTTCTGTACTTAAGCCGGCATTGTGCCATATGTATTTAATCCCCATGCAATTTCTGTGTTTCATCGTCAATGTGAAGGTACAAGGAATACAGTAATACTGCAGTTGTGCATCGGAATCTAAAACTGGTGACACAGGATATTCTCAAATCATAGACACTAACAAAAGTCCGTCTTGTTGTACTTAAGTCGGCATTGGTCGTAATGTGTTTAATTCCGATGCAATTGTTGCGTTTCATCGTCAAAGTGAAGGTCCAAGGGATACAGTAAACCTAAAGTAAAGCATCGGAATCTAAAACAGGTGACACGGGAAACGCTCAGATCGTAGACACTAAGAAGACTCAGTCTTCTTGTACTTAAGCCGGTTTGTGCCTTTTGTATTTAATTCGGATGCAGTTTTTGTGTTTCTCGTCAAAGTGAATGTCCATGGGATTGAGTAAACCTGAAGTGAAGCATCGGGATCTAAAACTCGTCTCACAGGAAAGGCTCACATCATTGACACAATGAAAAGTCAGTCTTCTAGTACAAATTCGACATTGGCCCTTTAAATTTAACTCCGACGCAATTACTGTGACGCATTGTGCCATATGTATTTAATCCCCATGCAATTTCTGTGTTTCATCGTCAATGTGAAGGTACAAGGAATACAGTAACCCTGCAGTTGTGCATCAGAATCTAAAACTGGTGACACAGGAAAAGCTCAAAGCATAGACAGTAAGAAGACTCAGTCTTCTTGTACTTATGTCGGCACTGTGCCTTTTGTATGTAATTCCGATGCAATTTCCGTGTATCATCGTCAATGTGAAGGTCCAACGGATACAGTAAAACTGCAGTTGTGCATGGGAATATAAAGCTGGTGATACAGGATAGGCTCAAAACATAGACACCAAGAAAATTCAGTCTTCTTGTACTTAAGTCGGCATTGTGAATTTTGTGTTTAAAACCGATGCAATTTTCGTGTTTCATCGTCAACGTGAAGGTCCAACTGATACAGTAATCCTGAAGTGATGCATCGGAATCTACAACTGGTCTCACAGAAAGGCTCAAAACATAGACTTTAAGAATCCTCAGTCTTCTTGTACTTGAGTCGGGATTGTGCCTTTTGTATTTCATTCCGATGCAATTTCTGTGTATCATCGTCAATGTGAAGGTCCAAGGGATACAGTAACACTGCAGTTGTGCATCGGAATCTTAAACTGGTGATACAGGGTAGGCTCAAAACATAGACACTAAGAAAATTCAGTCTAATTGTACTTATGTCGCCATTGTGACTTTTGTATTTAATTCTGATGCAATTACTGTGTTTCATCGTCCATGAGAAGGTCCAAGGGATACAGTAAACCTGCAGTTGTGCATTGGTATCTAATACGTTTGACACAGGAAACGCTCAAGCATAGACAGAGAGAAGACTCAGTCTACTTGTACTTAAGTCGGCATTGTGCTTTTTGCATTTAATTCCGATGCAATTTCTGTGTTTCATCGACAATGTGAAGGTACAAGGGATACAGTAAACCTGCAGTTGTGCATCGGAATCTGAAACAGGTGACACAGGAAAGGCTCAGATCATAGACACTATGAAATGTCAGTCTCCCTGTACTTAATCGGCATTGTGCCTTCTGTATTTAATTCGGATGCAATTTTAGTGTTTCATCGTCAGTGTGGAGGTCCAAGGTGTACAGTAAACCTGACGTGAAGCATTTGAATCTAAAACTGGTCTCACAGGAAATGCTAAAAACATAGACGGTAAGAAGACTCAGTCTTCTAGTACTTAAGTCGGCATTGTGCCTTATGTATTTAATTCCGATGCTAATTTAGTGTTTCATCGTCAATGTGAAGGTCCAAGGGATACATAAAGCTCAATTGAAGCATTGGAATCTAAAACCGGTCTCACAGGGAAGGCTCACAACATTGACACTAAGAAAAGACAGTCTACTTGTACTAACTCGGCATTATGCCTTTTGAATTTCATTCCGATGCTATTACTGTGTTTCATCGTCAATTTGAAGGTCCAAGAGATACAGTGAACCAGCAGTTGTGCATCGGATTCTGAAACTGGTGACACAGGAAAGACTCAAAACATAGACACTAAGAAAAGTCAGTCTTCTTGTACTAAAGGCAGCCTTGTGACTTTTGTATTTAATTCGGATGCTATTTTTATGTATCGTCGTCAAAGTGAATGTCCAAGGGATACAGTAAACCTGATGTGAAGAATCGGAATCTATAACTGGTCACACAGGGACGGTCCAAAGCACAGACAGTAATAATACTCAGTCTTCTTGTACTAAAGTCGGTATTGTGCCTTTCGTGTTTAATTCCGATGTAATTTCTGTGTTTCCTCGTCAATGTGAAGGCAGAAGGGGTACAGTATACATGCAGTTGTGCATCGGAATCTAAAACTGATCTTACAGGAAAGGCTCAAAACGTAGACACTAAGAAATGTCAGTCGTCTTGTACTTAATCCGGCATTGTGCGTTTTGTATTTAATTCCGATGCATTTTCTGTGTTTCATCGTCATTGTGAAGGTCCAAGGGTTACAGTAAACCTCAATTGAGACATCGCAATCTAAAACTGGTTTCACAGGGATGGCTAATTTCATAGACAGTAAGATGGCTCACACTTCTTGTACTTAAGCCGGCATTGTGTCTTATGTATTTAATTCCGATGCAATTTCTGTGTTTCATCGTCAATGGGAAGGTCCAAGTGATACAGTAAACCTGCAGTTGTTCATCGGAATCTAAAACTAGTGACACAGGACAGGCTCGGAATATAGACACTGAGAAAAGGCATTCTTCTTGTACTTAAGTAGGCATTGTGCCTTTTGCATTTAATTATGATGCAATTTCTGAGTTTCATCAACAATTTGAAGGTCGAAGGGATACAGTTAATCTCCAGTTGTGCGTCGGAATCTAAAAATGGGGACGTAGGAAAAGCTCAGATCATAAACACTAAGAAATGTCAGTCTTCTTGTACTTAAGTCAGCATTGTGCCAATTGTATTTAATTGCATGCAATTTCTGTGTTTCATCGTCAATGTGAATTTTCAAGGGATGCAGTAAACATGAAGTGAAGCATCGTAAACTAAAACTGGTCTCTTAGGAACGGCTCAAAACATAGACGGTAAGAAGACTCAGTGTTCTGGTACTTAAGACGGCGTTGTGCCTTTTGTATTTAATTCCGATGCAATTTCTGTGTTTCATCTTCAAAGAGAAGGTCCAAGGGATACAGTAAACATGAAGTCCAGCATTGGAATATAAAACTGGTCTCACAGGAAAGGCTCAAACATAGGCTGTAAGAAGATAGAGTGTTCTTGTACTTAAGTCGGCATTGTACCTTTTGTAATTAATTCCGATGCAATTCCTGTGATTCATCGTCAATGTGAAGGTACAGGGGATACAGTAAACCTGCAAGTTGTGCATCGGAATCTCGAACTGGTGACTCTGAAAAGGCTCAAAACATAGACACTATGAAATGTCAGTCTTCCTGTACATAAGTCCGCATTGTGCCTTTTGTATTTAATTCGGATGCAATTTTTGTGTTTCATCGTCAGTTTAAAAGTCCACGGTATACTGTAAACCTGACGTGAAGCATCGGAATCTAAAACTGGTCACACAGGAAAGGCGCAAAACATAGACGGTGGGAAGACTCAGTCTTCTTGTACTTAAGTCGGCATTGTGCATTTTGTATTTAATTCCGATAAAATTTCTGTGTTTCATCGTCATTGTGGAGGTCCAAGTGACACAATAAATCTGCAGTTGTGCATCGGAATCTAAAACTGGTGACACAGGATATGCTCAAATCATAGACACTAACAAAAGTCAGTCTTCCTGTACTTAAGCCGGCCTAGTGAATTTCGTATTTAATTCGGATGCTATTTTTGTGTTTCATCGTCAAAGTGAATGTCCAAGGAATACAGTAATCCTGAAGTGAAGAATCGGAAGCTAAAACTGCTGTCACAGGGAGAGCCCAAAGCATAGACAGGAAGAAGACTCAGTCTTCTATTACTAAAGTAGGCATTGTGCCTTTTGTGTATAATGACGATGTAATTTCTGAGTTTCATCGTCAACGTGAAGGCCCAAGGGATACAGTAAACCTGCAGTTACGCATCTGAATCAGAAACAGGTGACACAGGAATGGCTCACAACATAGACACTATGAAATGTCAGTCTTCCTGTACTTAAGACGGAATTGTGCCTTTTGTATTTAATTCCGATGCAACTACTGTGTTTCACGGTCAATGTGAATGTCCAAGAGAAACAGTAAACCAGCAGTTGTGAATCGAAGTCTAAAACTGGTGACACAGGAAAGACTCAAATCATAGACACTAAGAAAATTCAGTCTTGTTGTACTTAAGGCGGCCTTGTGCCTATTGTATTTAATTCGGTTGCTATTTTTGTGTTTCATCGTCAAAGTAAATGTCCAAGGAATACAGTAATCCTGAAGTGAAGAATCGGAAGCTAAAACTGCTGTCACAGGGAGAGCCCAAAGCATAGACAGGAAGAAGACTCAGTCTTCTATTACTAAAGTAGGCATTGAGCCTTTTGTGTATAATGACGATGTAATTTCTGAGTTTCATCGTCAACGTGAAGGCCCAAGGGATACAGTAAACCTGCAGTTACGCATCTGAATCAGAAACAGGTGACACAGGAATGGCTCACAACATAGACACTATGAAATGTCAGTCTTCCTGTACTTAAGACGGAATTGTGCCTTTTGTATTTAATACCGATGCAACTACTGTGTTTCACGGTCAATGTGAATGTCCAAGAGAAACAGTAAACCAGCAGTTGTGAATCGAAGTCTAAAACTGGTGACACAGGAAAGACTCAAATCATAGACACTAAGAAAATTCAGTCTTGTTGTACTTAAGGCGGCCTTGTGCCTATTGTATTTAATTCGGTTGCTATTTTTGTGTTTCATCGTCAAAGTGAATGTCCAAGATATACAGTAAACCTCAATTGAAGCATCGGAATCTAAAACTGGTCTCACAGGAAAAGCACAAGTCATAGACAATAAGAAAAGTCAGTCTTCTTGTCCTCAAGTCGGCATCGTGCCTTTTGTATTTAATTCCGATGCAGTTTCTGTGTTTCTTCGTCAAAGTGAAGGTCCAAGGGATACAGTAAAATTGCAGTTGTGCATCGGAATCGAAAACTGGTGATGTAGGAAAGGCTCAAAACAGATACAGTAAAAAGGCTCAGTCATCTTGTACTTAAGTCGGTATTGTATTTAATTTCGATGCAATTACTGTGTTTCATCGTCAATGTGAAGGACCCAGGGATACTGTAAACCTTCAGTTGTGCGTCGGAATCTAAAACTGGTGACACAGGAAAGGCTGAAAACATAGACAGTAAGAAGACTCAGTCCTCATGTACGTAAGTCGGCATTGTGCCATTTGCATTTCATTCCGATGCAATTTCTGTGTTTCATCGTCAATGTGAAGGTCCAAGGAATACAGTAATCCTGACGAGAAGCATCGAAATCTAAAACTGGTCTCACAGGGAAGGCTCAAAACATAGACAGCAAGAGAAATCAGTCTTTTTCTACTTAAGTCGGCATTGTGCCCTTTGTATTTAATTCAAATGCAATTTCTGTGTTTCATCGCGTTGTGAAGGTCAAAGTGATGCAGTAAATCAGCAGTTGTGCATCTTAATCCAAAACCGGTGACACCGGAAAGGCTCAAAACATACACACTAAGAAAAGTCAGTCTTCTCGTACTTTAGTCGACATTGTGCGTTTTCTATATAATTCCGATGCAATTACTGTGTTTCATTGTCAAAGTGAATGTCCAAGGGATACAGTTAACCCGAAATGAAGCATCGGAATCTAAAACTGGTCTCACAGAAAGGCTCAAAGCATAGATGGTGAGAAGACTCAGTGTTCTTCTACTTAAAACGGAATTGTGCCTTTTGTATATCATTCCGATGCAATTTTTGTGTTTCATCGTCAAAGTGAAGGTTCAGGGGAAACAGTAAACCTGACGTGAAGCATCGGAATCTAATACTGGTCTCACAGGGAAGATTCAAAAAATAGACACTAAGAAAAGTCAGTCTTTTTTTACTTAAGTCAACATTGTGCCTTTTGTATTTAATTCCGATGCAAATTTGGTGTTTCATCGTCAAAGTGAAGACCTGAGTGATACAGTAAACCTGAAGTGGAGCATCGGAATCTAAAAGAGGTCTCACAGGAGAGGCTCAAATCATAGAAGGTAAGAAGATTCAGTCTTCTTGTACATAAGTCGGCATTGTGCATTTTGCATTTAATTCCGATGCAATGTCTGTGTTTTATCGTCAATGTGAAGGTCCAAGGGATACAGTAAACCAGAAGTGAAGCATCGGAACCTAAAACCAGTCTCACAGGAAAGGCTCAAATCATAGACGGTAAGAATTCTCAGTCTTCTTGTACTGAAGTCAGCATTGTACCATTTGTACTTATTGCGATGCAATTCCTGTGTTTCATCGTCAATGTGAAGATCCAACAGATACAGTAAACCTGAAGTGAAGCATTATAATCAAAAGCTGGTGACCCAGGGAAGGCTCAAATCATAGACAGTAAGAAGACCCAGTCTTCCGGTACTTAATTCGGCATTGTGCCTTTTGTATTAAATTCGGATGCAATTTATGTATTTCATCGTCAATAAGAAGGTCCAAGGGATACATTAAACCTGAAGTGACGCATCAGAATCTAAAACTGGACTCACAGGAGAGGTTCACATCATAGAAAGTGAGAGTGTCAGTCCTCTTGTACTTATGTTGGCATTGTGGATTTTGTATTAAATTCCTATGCAATTTCTGTGTTTCATCGTCAATAAGAAGGTGCTAGGTATACAGTAAACCTGAAGCGACGCATCGGAATCTAAAACTGGACTCACAGGAGATGTTCAAATCATAGAAAATGAGAGTGTCAGTCCTCTCTTACTTAAGTCGGCATTGTGCCTTTTGTCTATCATTCCGACGAAATTACTGTGTATCATCGTCAATGTGAAGGTCCAAAGGATACAGTAAACCTGCAGTTGGGCATCGGAATCTAAAACTGGTGACACAGGAAAGGCTCAAGACGTAGTGAGTAAGAAGACTCAGTCTTGTTGTCCTTTCGTCGGCATTGAGCATTTGTATTTAATTCCGATGCAATTTCTGTGTTTCATCGTCAATTTGATGGACCAAGGGATACAGTAAACCTGACGTGAAGAATCGGAATCTAAAACTGGTCTCACAGGATAGGCTCAAAACAATGACAGTATAAAGACTCAGTCTTCTAATACATAAAACGGCATTGTGCATTTGTATTTAATTCCGAAGCAATTTCTATGTTTCATCGTCAATGTGAATGTCCAAGGGATACAGTAAATCTGCAGTTGTGCATCGGAATCCAAAACTGTTCTCACAGGATAGGCTCTAATCATAGACGGTGGGAATTCTCAGACTTCTTGTACTTAAGTCAGCATAGTACCTTTAGTACATATTGTGATGCAATTTATGTGTTTCATCGTCAGTGTGAAGGTCTAACAGATACTGTAAACCTGAAGTGAAGCGTTGGAATTGAAAGCTGGTGACACAGGAAAGGCTCAAATCATAGACACGAAGATTAGTCAGTCTTCTTGTACTTGAGTCGGCATTGTGCCTCTTGTATTTAATTCCGATGCAATTTCTGTGTTTCATCGTCTATCTGAAGGTCCAAGGGGTACAGTATACCTGCAGTTGAGCATCGCAATCTAAAACTGTTGTCACAGGACAGGCTCGAAACATAGACACTAAGAAAAGTTAGTGTTTTTGTACTTCATTCGGCATTGTGCCTTTTGTATTTAATTCCGATGCCATTTCTGTGTTTCATCGCCAATGTGAAGGTCCAAGGGATACAGTAAACTTAACGTGAAGTATCGGGATCCAAAACAGGTCTCACAGGAGAGGCTCAAGACATAGCCGATAAGAAGACATAGTCATCTAGTACTTAATTCGGCATTGTGCATTTTGTATTTAATTTCGATGCATTTTCTGGGTTTCATCGTCAAAGTGAAGGTCCAAGGGATACAATAAACTGGAAGTGAAGCATCGGAATCTATGACTGGTCTCACAGGAAAGACTCCAAACAAAGACACTAAGAAAAATCAGTCTTCTTGTACTCAAGTCGTCATTGTGCCTTTTATATTCAATTCCGATGCAATGTTTGTGTTTCATCGTCAAAGTGAAGGTCGAAGGGATACAGTAAACCTGAAGTGAAGCATCGGAATCTAAAACTGGTGACATAGGAAAGGCTCAAACATAGACACTTAGAAAAGTCAGTCTTCTTGTACTTAAGTCGGCATTGTGCCTTTTGTATTTGATTCCGATGCAATGTTTGTGTTTCATCGACAAAGTGAATTTCCAAAGGATACAGTAAACCTGAAGTGACGCATCGGAATCTAAAACTGGTGACACAGGAAAGACTCAAAACATAGACCCTAAGAAAAGTCAGTCTGCTTGTACTTAAGTCGGCATTGTGCCTTTTGTATTTAATTCTGATGCAATTTTTGTGTTTAATCGTCAAAGTTAAGGCAAAGCGCACATTAAACCTGAAGTGAAGCATCGGAATCTAATACTGGTCTCACACGAAAGGCTAAAACGTAAACGGTAAGAACACTCAGTCTTCTTGCACTTAAGTCGGCATTGTGCTTTTTGTATTTAATTCTGATTCAATTTCTGTGTTTCATCGTCAATGTGAAGGTCCAAGGGATACAGTAAACATGACGTGAATCATCGGAATCTAAAACTGGTCTCACAGGAACGCTCAAAACATAGACAGTAAGAAGACTCATTCTTCTTGTACTTAAGTCGGCATTGTGCCATTTGTATTTAATTCTGATGCAAATATTGTGTATCCTCGTCTATGTGACGGTCCAAGGGATACAGTAAACCTGAAGTGTATCCTCGTCAATGTGACGGTCCAAGGGATACAGTAAACCTGAAGTGAAGCATCGGAATATAAAACTGGTGACACAGGAAAGGCTCAAAACATAGACACTAAGAAAAGTCAGTCTTCTTGGACTTAAGTCGGCATTGTGCCTTTTGTATTTAATTCCGATGCAATTTTTGTGTTTCATCGTCCTTGTGAAGGTCCAAGGGATACCGTAAACCTGCAGTTGTGCATCACAATGTATCCCTGGTGACACAGGACAGGCTCGAAACATAGACACTAAGAAAAGTCAGTGTTCTTGTACTTAAGTTGGCATTGTGCCTTTTGTATTTGATTCCGATATAATGTTTGTGTTTCATCGACAAAGTAAAGGTTCAAGGGATACAGTAAACCTGAAGTGACGCATCGGAATCTAAAACTGGCGACACAGGGAAGGCTCAAAACATAGACCCTAAGAAAAGTCAGTCTTCTTGTACTTAAGTCGGCATTGTGCCTTTTTTATTTAATTCCGATGCAATTTCTGTGTTTCATCGTCCTTGTGAAGGTCCAAGGGATACCGTAAACCTGCAGTTGTGCATCACAATGTAAAACTGGTGACACAGGACAGGATCGAAACATCGACACTAAGAAAAGTCAGTGTTCTTGAACTTAAGTTGGCATTGTGCCTTTTGTCTTTCATTCCGATGGAATCACTGTGTTTCATCGTCAATGTGAAGGTCCATGGGAGACAGTAAACCTGCAGTTGTGCATCGCAATCTAAAACTGGTGACACAAAAAGACGAAAACGTAGAGATTAAGAAGACTCAGTCTTCTTGAACTTAAGTCGGCATTGTGCCATTTGTATTTAATTCCGATGCAATTTCTGTGTTTCATCGTCAATGTGAAGGTCTAAGGGATACAGTAAACCTGCGGTTGTGCATCGGGATCTAAAGCTGGTGACACCGGAAAGGCTCAAAGCGTAGAGAGTAAGAAGACTCAGTCTTCTTGTACTTAAGTCGGCATTGTGCCTTTTGTATTTAATTCCGATGCAATATCTGTTTTTAATCGTCTATGTGAAGGTCCCAGGGGTACAGTAAACCTGCAGTTGTGCATCGCAATCTAAAACTGGTGACACAGGACAGGCTCGAAACATAGACACTAAGAAAAGTCAGTGTTCTTGTACTTAAGTTGGCATTGTGCCTTTTGTATTTGATTCCGATATAATGTTTGTGTTTCATCGACAAAGTAAAGGTTCAAGGGATACAGTAAACCTGAAGTGACGCATCGGAATCTATTTAAGTCGGCATTATGCCTTTTGTATTTAATTCCGATGCAATTTTTGTGTTTCATCGTCAAAGTGAATGCCAAGCGAACAGTAAACCTGAAGTGAAGCATCGGAATCTAATACTGGTCCCACGCGAAAGGCACAAAATGTAGACGGTAAGAACACTCAGTCTTCTTCTACTTAATTCGGCATTGTGCCTTTTGTATTTAATTCCGACGCAAATTTTTGTATTTCATCGCCAATGTGAAGGTCCAATGGATACAGTAAACCTAACCTGAAGCATAGGAGTCCAAAACTGGTCTCACAGGTATTGCTCAAAACATAGACAGCAACATTACTCAGTCTTCTTGTACCTAAGTCGGCAATGTGCCCTCTCTATTTAATTCCGATTCAATTTTTGTGATTCATCGTTAATGTGACGGTCCAAGGGATGCAGTAAATCTGCAGTAGCGCATTGGAATCTAAAACTGGTGACACAGGAAAGACTCGAAACATAGACACTAAGAAAAGTCAGTGTTCTTGCAATTAAGTTGGCATTGTGCCTTTTATCTTTCATTCCGATGCAATTACTGTGTTTCATCGTCAATGTGAAGGTCCATGGGAGACAGTAAACCTGCAGTTGTTCATCGGAATCTAAAGCTGGTGACACCGGAAAGGCTCAAAGCGTACAGAGTAAAAAGACTCAGGCTTCTTGTACTTAAGTCGACATTGTGCTATTTGTATTCAACTCCGATGCAATGTTTGTGTTTCATCGTCAATGTGAAGGTCCCAGGGAGACAGGAAACCTGCAGTTAGGC
The DNA here is from genome assembly GCF_021461395.2 of Schistocerca americana. Lineage (NCBI taxonomy): Eukaryota > Metazoa > Arthropoda > Insecta > Orthoptera > Acrididae > Schistocerca > Schistocerca americana. The sequence continues at coordinate 53,946,084 of NC_060122.1, forward strand.
ATTGGAATCTAAAACTGGTGACACAGGAAGGGCTCAAAACGGAGAGAGTAAGAAGACTCAGTCTTGTTGTACTTCCGTCGGCATTGTGCCTTTTGTATTTAATTCCGATGCAATTTCTGTGTTTCATCGTCAATTTGACGGTCCAAGGGCTACAGTAAACCTGAAGTGAAATATCGAAATCTAAAACTGGTCTCGCAGGTTAGGCTGAATGCATAGACCGTAAGAAGACTCAGTCTTGTAATACTTAAGTAGGCAATGTGCATTTGTATTTAATTCCGATGCAATTTCTGTGTTTCATCGTCAATGTGAAGGTCCAACAGATACAGTAAATCTGAAGTGAAGCATTGGAATCAAAAGCTGGTGACCCAGGAAAGGTTCAAATCGTAGACAGTAAGAAGACTCAGTCTTCTTGTACTTAAGTCGACATTGTGCTATTTGTATCCAACTCCGATGCAATGTTTGTGTTTCATCGTCAATGTGAAGGTCCAAGGGAGACAGGAAAAGTGCAGTTAGGCACTGGAATCTAAAACTGGTGACACAGGAAAGGCTCAAAACGTAGATTGTAAGAAGACTCAGTCTTGTTGTACTTTCGTCGGCATTGTGCCTTTTGTATTTAATTCCGATGCAATTTCTGTGTTTCATCGTCAATTTGACGGTCCAAGGGATACAGTAAACCTGAAGTGAAATATCGAAATCTAAAACTGGTCTCGCAGGGAAGGCTCAATACATAGACCGTAAGAAGACTCAGTCTTGTAATACTTAAGTAGGCATTGTGCATTTGTATTTAATTCCGATGCCATTTCTGTGTTTCATCGCCAATGTGAAGGTCCAAGGGATACAGTAAACTTAACGTGAAGCATCGGGATCCAAAACAGGTCTCACAGGTGAGGCTCAAGACATAGCCGATAAGAAGACATAGTCATCTAGTACTTAATTCGGCATTGTGCATTTTGTATTTAATTTCGATGCATTTTCTGGGTTTCATCGTCAAAGTGAAGGTCCAAGGGATACAATAAACTGGAAGTGAAGCATCGGAATCTATGACTGGTCTCACAGGAAAGACTCCAAACAAAGACACTAAGAAAAATCAGTCTTCTTGTACTCAAGTCGTCATCGTGCCTTTTATATTCAATTCCGATGCAATGTTTGTGTTTCATCGTCAAAGTGAAGGTCCAAGGGATACAGTAAACCTGAAGTGAATCATCGGAATCTAAAACTGGTGACACAGGAAAGTCTCAAACATAGACACTTAGAAAAGTCAGTCTTCTTGTACTTAAGTCGGCATTGTGCCTTTTGTATTTGATTCCGATGCAATGATTGTGTTTCATCGACAAAGTGAATTTCCAAAGGATACAGTAAACCTGAAGTGACGCATCGGAATCTAAAACTGGTGACACACGAAAGGCTCAAAACATAGACCCTAAGAAAAGTCAGTCTGCTTGTACTTAAGTCGGCATTGTGCCTTTTGTATTTAATTCCGATGCAATTTTTGTGTTTAATCGTCAAAGTGAAGGCCAAGCGAACAGTAAACCTGAAGTGAAGCATCGGAATCTAATACTGGTCTCACACGAAAGGCTTAAACGTAGACGGTAAGAACACTCAGTCTTCTTGTACTTCAGTCGGCATTGTGCCTTTTGTATTTAATTCTGATGCAATTTCTGTGTCTCATCGTCAATGTGAAGGTCCAAGGGATACAGTAAACCTGACGTGAATCATCGGAATCTAAAACTGGTGTCACAGGAACGCTCAAAACATAGACAGTAAGAAGACTCATTCTTCTTGTACTTAAGTCGGCATTGTGCCATTTGTATTTAATTCTGATGCAAATATTGTGTAACCTCGTCAATGTGACGGTCCAAGGGATACAGTAAACCTGAGGTGAAGCATCGGAATATAAAACTGGTGACACAGGAAAGGCTCAAAGCATAGACACTAAGAAAAGTCAGTCTTCTTGTACTTAAGTCGGCATTGTGCCTTTTTTATTTAATTCCGATGCAATTTCTGAGTTTCATCGTCCTTGTGAAGGTCCAAGGGATACCGTAAACCTGCAGTTGTGCATCACAATGTAAAACTGGTGACACAGGACAGGATCGAAGCATCGACACTAAGAAAAGTCAGTGTTCTTGAACTTAAGTTGGCATTGTGCCTTTTGTCTTTCATTCCGATGCAATCACTGTGTTTCATCGTCAATGTGAAGGTCCATGGGAGACAGTAAACCTGCAGTTGTGCATCGTAATCTATAACTGGTGACACAAAAAGACGAAAACGTAGAGATTAAGAGGACTCAGTCTTCTTGAACTTAAGTCGGCATTGTGCTATTTGTATTTAATTCCGATGCAATTTCTGTGTTTCGTCGTCAATGTGAAGGTCTAAGGGATACAGTAAACCTGAAGTGACGCATCGGAATCTAAAACTGGTGACTCCTTAAAGGCTCAAAGCGTAGAGAGTAAGAAGACTCAGTCTTCTTGTACTTAAGTCGGCATTGTGCCTTTTGTATTTAATTCCGATGCAATTTTTGTGTTTCATCGTCAAAGTGAATGCCAAGCGAACAGTAAACCTGAAGTGAAGCATCGGAATCTAATACTGGTCTCACGCGAAAGGCTCAAAATGTAGACGGTAAAAACACTCAGTCTTCTTCTACTTAATTCGGCATTGTGCCTTTTGTATTTAATTCCGACGCAAATTTTCGTATTTCATCGCCTATGTGAGGGTCCAATGGATACAGTAAACCTAACCTGAAGCATAGGAGTCCAAAACTGGACTCACAGGGATTGCTCAAAACATAGGCAGCAACATTACTCAGTCTTCTTGTACCTAAGTCGGCAATGTGCCCTCTGTATTTAATTCCGATGCAATTTCTGTGATTCATCGTTAATGTGACGGTCCTAGGGATGTAGTAAATCTGCAGTTGCGCATTGGAATCTAAAACTGGTGACACAGGAAAGGCTCGAAACATAGACACTAGGAAAAGTCAGTGTTCTTGTAATTAAGTTGGCATTGTGCCTTTTATCTTTCATTCCGATGCAATTACTGTGTTTTGTCGTCAATGTGAAGGTCCATGGGAGACAGTAAACCTGCAGTTGTTCATCGGAATCTAAAGCTGGTGACACCGGAAAGGCTCAAAGCGTACAGAGTAAGAAGACTCAGTCTTCTTGTACTTAAGTCGACATTGTGCTATTTGTATTCAACTCGATGCAATGTTTGTGTTTCATAGTCAAAGTGAAGATCCAAGGGATACAGTAAACCTGAAGTGAAGCATCGGAATCTAAAACTGGTGACACAGGAAAGGCTCAAATCATAGACCCAAAGAACAGCCAGTCTTCTTGTACTTAAGTCGGCATTGTGCGTTTTGTATTTAGTTCCGGAGCAATTTTGTATTTCAGCGCCAATGTGAAGGTCCAAGGGATACAGTAAACCTAACCTGAAGCATCGCAGTCCAAAACTGGTCTCACAAGGATTGCACAAAACATAGACAGCAAGAATACTCAGTCTACTTCTACCTAAGTCGGCTATGTGCCTTCTGTATTTAATTCCGATGCAATTTCTGTGTTTCATCGTAATAGTGAATGTCCTAGGGATACAGTAAACCTGAAGTGAAGCATAGGAATCCAAAACTGGTCTCACAGGAGAGGCCCAAAACACAGCCGGTAGGAGGACTCGGTCATCTAGTACTTAATTCGGCATTGTGCCTTTTGTATTTCATTTCGATGCATTTTCTGTGAAGGTCCAAGGCATACATTAAAGTTGAAGTAAAGCTTCGGAATCTATAACTGGTCTCACAGGAAAGACTCCAAACAAAGACACTAAGAAAGGCAGTCTTCTTGTACTTAAGTCTGCATTGTACCTTTGGAATTTAATTCCAATGTAATTACATTTTTACATCGTCAAGGTGAAGGTACAAGGGATACAATAAACCAACAGTCGTGCATCGGAATCTAAAACTGGTGACACAGAAAAAGTTCAAAACGTAGACACTAAGAAATGTCAGTCTTCTTGTACTTAGGTCGGCATTGTGCCTTTTGTATTTAATTCCGATGCATTATTTGTGTTTCAACGTCAAAGTGAAGGCCAAGCGAACAGTAAACCTGAAGTGAAGCATCGGAATCTAATACTGATCTCACAGGAAAGGCTCAAAACGTAGACGGTAAGAACACTCAGTCTTCTTGTACTTAAGTCAGCATTGTGCCTTTTGTATTTAATTCCGATGCAATTTCTGTGTTTCATCGTCATTTTGAACGTCCAAGGGATACAGTAAATCTGCAGTTGTGCATCGGAATCCAAAACTGTTCTCACAGGATAGGCTCTAATCATAGACGGTGAGAATTCTCAGACTTCTTGTACTTAAGTCAGCATAGTACCTTTCGTACATATTGTGATGCAATTTATGTGTTTCATCGTCAGTGTGAAGGTCCAACAGATACTGTGAACCTGAAGTGAAGCGTTGGAATTAAAAGCTGGTGACACAGGAAAGGCTCAAATCATAGACACGAAGAATAGTCAGTCTTCTTGTACTTGAGTCGGCATTGTGCCTTTTGTATTTAACTCCGATGCAATTTCTGTGTTTCATCGTCTATGTGAAGGTCCGAGGGGTACAGTACACCTGCAGTTGAGCATCGCAATCTAAAACTGTTGTCACAGGACAGGCAAGAAACATAGAGAGTAAGAAGACGCAGTCTTGTTGTACTTTCGTCGGCATTGTGCCTTTTGTATTTAATTCCGATGCAATTTCTGTGTTTCATCGTCAATTTGACGGTCAAAGGGATACAGTAAACCTGAAGTGCAATAACGAAATATAAAACTTGTCTCACGGGGAAGGCTCAGTACATAGACCGTAAGAAGACTCAGTCTTGTAATACTTAAGTCGGCATTGTGCATTTGTATTTAATTCCGATGCAATTTCTGTGTTTCATCGTCAATGTGAAGGTCCAACAGATACAGTAAATCTGAAGTGATGCATTGGAATCAAAAGCTGGTGACACAGGAAAGGTTCAAATCGTAGACAGTAAGAAGACTCAGTCTTCTTGTACTTCATTCGGCATTGTGCCTTTTGTATTCAATTCTGATGCCATTTCTGTGTTTCATCGCCAATGTGAAGGTCCAAGGGATACAGTAAACTTAACGTGAAGCATCGGGATCCAAAACAGGTCTCACAGGAGAGGCTCAAGGCACAGCCGATAAGAAGACTCAGTCATCTAGTACTTAATTCGGCATTGTGCATTTTGTACTTAATTTCGATGCATTTTCTGGGTTTCATCGTCAACGTGAAGGTCCAAGGGATACAATAAACTGGAAGTGAAGCATCGGAATCTATGACTGGTCTCACAGGAAAGACTCCAAACAAAGACACTAAGAAAAATCAGTCTTCTTGTACTCAAGTCGTCATTGTGCCTTTTATATTCAATTCCGATGCAATGTTTGTGTTTCATCGTCAAAGTGAAGGTCCAAGGGATACAGTAAACCTGAAGTGAAGCATCGGAATCTAGAACTGGTGATACAGGAAAGGCTCAAACATAGACACTAAGAAAAGTCAGTCTTCTTGTAGTTAAGTCGGCATTGTGCCTTTTGTATTTGATTCCGATGCAATGTTTGTGTTTCATCGACAAAGTGAATTTCCAAAGGATACAGTAAACCTGAAGTGACGCATCGGAATCTAAAACTAGTGACACAGGGAAGGCTCAAAACATAGACCCTAAGAAAAGTCAGTCTGCTTGTTCTTAAGTCGGCATTGTGCCTTTTGTATTTAATTCCGATGCAATTTTTGTGTTTCATCGTCAAAGTGAAGGCCAAGCGAACAGTAAACCTGAAGTGAAGCATCGGAATCTAATACTGGTCTCACACGAAAGGCTAAAACGTAGACGGTAAGAACACTCAGTCTTCTTGTACTTAAGTCGGCGTTGTGCCTTTTGTATTTCATTCTGATGCAATTTCTGTGTTTCATCGTCCTTGTGAAGGTCCAAGGGATACCGTAAACCTGCAGTTGTGCATCACAATGTAAAACTGGTGACACAGGACAGGTCGAAACATCGACACTAAGAAAAGTCAGTGTTCTTGAACTTAAGGTGGCATTGTGCCTTTTGTCTTTCATTCCGATGCAATCACTGTGTTTCATCGTCAATGTGAAGGTCCATGGGAGACAGTAAACCTGCAGTTGTGCATCGTAATCTAAAACTGGTGACACAAAAAGGCGAAAACGTAGAGAGTAAGAAGACTCAGTCTTCTTGTACTTAAGTCGGCATTGTGCCTTTTGTATTTAATTACGATGCAATATCTGTTTTTAATCGTCTATGTGAAGGTCCCAGGGGTACAGTAAACCTGCAGTTGTGCATCGCAATCTAAAACTGGTGACACAGGACACGCTCGAATCATAGACACTAAAAAAAGTCAGTGTTCTTGTACTTAAGTTGGCATTGTGCCTTTTGTATTTGATTCCGATGTAATGTTTGTGTTTCATCGACAAGGTAAAGGTTCAAGGGATACAGTAAACCTGAAGTGACGCATCGGAATCTAAAACTGGTGACACAGGGAAGGCTCAAAACATAGACCCTAAGAAAAGTCAGTCTGCTTGTACTTAAGTCGGCATTGTGCCTTTTGTATTTAATTCCGATGCAATTTTTGTGTTTCATCGTCAAAGTGAATGCCAAGCGAACAGTAAACCTGAAGTGAAGCATCGGAATCTAATACTGGTCTCACATGAAAGGCTCAAAATGTAGACGGTAAGAACACTCAGTCTTCTTCTACTGAATTCGGCATTGTGCCTTTTGTATTTAATTCCGACGCAAATTTTCGTATTTCATCGCCAATGTGTAGGTCCAATGGATACAGTAAACCCAACCTGAAGCATAGGAGTCCAAAACTGGTCTCACAGGGATTGCTCAAAACATAGACAGCAACAATACTCAGTCTTCTTGTACCTAAGTCGGCAATGTGCCCTCTGTATTTAATTCCGATGCAATTTTTGTGATTCATCGTTAATGTGACGGTCCAAGGGATGCAGTAAATCTGCAGTTGCGCATTGGAATCTAAAACTGGTGACACAGGAAAGGCTTGAAACATAGACACTAAGAAAAGTCAGTGTTCTTGTAATTAAGTTGGCATTGTGCCTTTTATCTTTCATTCCGATGCAATAATTGTGTTTCATCGTCTAAGTGAAGGTCCAAGCGATACAGAAAAACTTAAGTGACGCATCGGAATATAAAACTGGTGACACAGGAAAGGCTCAAATCATAGACCCAAAGAACAGGCAGTCTTCTTGTACTTAAGTCGGCATTGTGCGTTTTGTATTTAGTTCCTGAGCAATTTTGAATTTCAGCGCCAAGGTGAAGGTCCAAGGGATACACTAAACCTAACTTGAAGCATCGGAGTCCAAAACTGGTCTCACAGGGATTGCACAAAACATAGACAGCAAGAATACTCAGTCTTCTTCTACCTAAGTCGGCTATGTGCCTTCTGTATTTAATTCCGATGCAATTTCTGTGTTTCATCGTCAATGTGAATGTCCTATTGATACAGTAAACCTGAAGTGAAGCATAGGAATCCAAAACTGGTCTCACAGGAGAGGCCCAAAACATAGCCGGTAGGAGGACTCGGTCATCTAGTACTTAATTCGGCATTGTGCCTTTTGTATTTCATTTCGATGCATTTTCTGTGAAGGTCCAAGGCATACAGTAAAGTTAAAGTAAAGCTTCGGAATCTATAACTGGTCTCACAGGAAAGACTCCAAACAAAGACACTAAGAAAAGTCAGTCTTCTTGTATTTAATTGTATATTGTACCTTTGGAATTTAATTCCGATGTAATTACTGTGTTCCATCGTCAAAGTGAAGGTACAAGGGATACAATAAACCAACAGTCGTGCATCGGAATCTAAAACTGGTGACACAGAAAAGGTTCAAAACGTAGACACTAAGAAATGTCAGTCTTCTTGTACTTAGGTCGGCATTGTGCCTTTTGTATTTAATTCCGATGCATTATTTGTGTTTCAACGTCAAAGTGAAGGCCAAGCGAACAGTAAACCTGAAGTGAAGCATCGGAATCTAATACTGGTCTCACAGGAAAGGCTTAAAACATAGACGGTAAGAACACTCAGTCTTCTTGTACTTAAGTCAGCATTGTGCCTTTTGTATTTAATTACGATGCAATTTCTGTGTTTCATCGTCATTTTGAACGTCCAAGGGATACAGAAAACCTGAAGTGAAGCAACGGAATCTAAAACTGGTTTCACAGGGATGGCTCAAATCATAGACAGTAAGAAGACACAGTCTTCTAGTACTTAAGTCGGCATTGTGATTTTTGTATTTAATTCCGATGCAATTTCTGTGTTTCATTGTCATTTTGACTCTCCAAGGGATACGGTAAACCTACTGTTGCGCATTGGAATCTGAAACTGGTGACACAGGAAAGGCTCGAAACATAGACACTAAGAAAAGTCAGTCTTCTTGTGCTTAAGGCGGCATTGTGCCTTTGTAATCAATTGCGATGCAATTTCTGTGTTTCATCGTCAATGTGAAGGTCCAAGTGATACAGTAAACCTGAAGTGAAGCATCGGAATCTAAAACTGGTGACACAGGAAAGGCTAAAAAATTAGACAGTAAGAAGACGCGGTCTTCTTGTACTTAAGTCGGCATTGTGCCTTTTTGTGTTTAATTCCGATGCAATTTGAGTGTTTCATCGTCAATGTGAAGGTCACAGGGATACATTAAACCTGACGTGTGGCTTCGGAATCTATAACTGGTCTCACAGGGAAGTCTAAAACCATAGACTGTAACAAGACTCAGTCTTCTTGTACTTAAGTCGGCATTGTGCCTTTTGAATTTAATTCAGATGTAATTTCTGTGTTGCATCTTCAATGTGAGGGTATAAGGGATACAGTAAACCTGCAGTTCTGCATCGGAATCTAAAACTGGTGACACAGGACAGGTTCGGAACATAGACACTATGAAAAGTCAGTCTTCTTGTACTTATGTCGGCATTGTGCCTTTTGTATTTAATTCCGTTGCAATTACTGTGTTGCATTGTCAATGTGAAGGTTCAAGGGATACAGCAAACGTGAAGTGAAGCATCGGAATCTAAAACTGGCCTCACAGGGAAGGCTCAAATCATAGACAGTAAGGAGACACAGTCGTCTAGTACTTAAGTCGGCATTGTCCCTTTTGTATTTAATTCCCATGCAAATTCTGTGTTACATCGTCAACTTGAAGCTTAAGGGGATACAGTAAACCTGATGTGAAGCATCGGCATCTAAAACTGGTCCTACAGGAAAGGCTCTAAACATAGACACTAAGAAAAGTCAGTCGTCTTACACTTAAGTCGACTTTGTGCCTTTTGAATTTAATTCCGATTCAATTTCTGTATTTCATCGGCAATGTGAAGGTCCGAGGGATACAGTAAACCAGCAGTTGTGCGTCGGAATCTAAAACTGGTAACACAGGAAAGGCTCAACATATAGCCACTAAGGATAATCATTCTTCTTGTACATAAGTCTGCCTTGAGCCTTTTGTATTTAATTCCGATGCAATTTCTGTGTTTCATTGTCAATGTGAAGGTCCAAGGGATACAGTAAAACAGCAGTTGTGCATTGGAATCTGTAACTGGTTATACAGAAACGGCTCGAAACATAGACACTAAGAAAAGTCAGTCTTCTTGTACTTAAGGCGGCCTTGTGACTCTTGTATTTAATTCCAATGCAATTTTTGTGTTTCATCGTCCAAGTGAAGGTCCAAGGGATACAGTAAACATGAAGTGATGCATCGGAATCTAAAACTGGTCTAACAGGGATGGCTCAAATCATAGACAGTAAGAAGAATCACTCTTCTTGTACTTAAGTCGGCATTGTGACTTTTGTATTTAATTCCGATGCAATTTCGGTGTTTCATCGCCAATGTGAAGGTCCAAGGGATGCAGTAAACCTGCATTTGTGCATCCGAATGTAAACTCGTGACACAGGACAGGCTTGAAATATAGACACTTAGAACTGGCAGTCATCTTGTACTTCAGTCGGCCTTGTGCCTTTTGTATATAATTCCGATGCAATTTCGGTGTTTCATCGTCTATGTGAAGGTCGAATGGATACAGTAAATATCCAGTTGTGCTTCGGAAGCTAATGATTGGGGACATAGGAAAAGCTCAAAACATAGGCACAAAGAAAAGTCAGTCATCTCGTACTAACGTCGACATTGTGAGTTTTGTATTTAATTCCGATGCAATTTCTGTGTTTCATCGTCAATGTGAAAGTCCAAGAGATACAGTAAACCTGAAGTGAAGCATTGGAATCTAAAACTGGTCTCACAGGAACGGTTAAAATCATAGACAGTAAGAAAAGTCATTCTTCTTGAACTTAAGTCATCATTGTGCCATTAGTATTTAATTCCGATGCAATTTCTGTGTTTCGTCGTCAATGTGAAGGTACAAGGCACACAGTAAAACTGCAATTGTGCATCGGATTCTAAAACTGGTGACACATGACAGGCTCAAAGCATAGACACTAACAAAAGTCAGACTTCTTGTACATAAGTCTACATTGTACCTGTTGTGCTTAATTCCGATGCCATTGTTTCGTTTCATCGTCAATGTGAAGGTCCAAGGGATGCAGTAAACCTGTAGTGAAGCATCGGAATCTAAAACCGGTCTCACAGGAAAGGCTCAAAACATAGACGGTATGGAGACTCTGTCATCTTGTACATAATTCGGCATTGTGCCATTTCTATTTAATTCCGATGCAATATCTGTGTTTTCTCGTCAAAGTGTAGGTCCAAGGGATACAGTAATTTTGTAGTGAAGCATCGGAATCTAAAACTGACCTCACAGGAAAGGCACACAGCATTGACACTAAGAAAAGGCAGTCTTCTTGTACTAATTCGGCATTGTGCCTTATATATATAATTCCGGTAATATGTTTGAGTTTCATCTCAAAGTGAAGGTGCAAGGGACACAGTAAACATAAAGTGAAGCATTGGAATCTAAAACTGGTCTCACAGGAAAGGCTCTAAACATAGACAGTAAGAAGACTCAGACTTCTTGTACTTAAGTCGGCATTGTGCCTTCTGTATTTAATTCCGATGCAATTTCTGTATTTGATCGTCAAAGTGAAGATCTAAGGAAGCCAGTTATCCTCAAGTGAAGCATCGGAATCTAAAACTGATGTCACAGGGATGGCTCAAATCAAAGACGGTAAGAAGACACAGTCTTCCTGCACTTAAGTAGGCATTGTGCCTTTGTATTTAATTCCATTGCAAATTCTATGATTCATCGTCAATGTTAAGGTACAAGGGATACAGTAAGACTGCAGTTGTGCATTAGAATCTAAAACTGGTGACACAGGATATGCTCAAAACATGGACACTAACAAAAGTCCGTCATCTTGTAATTATGTCGGCATTGTGCCTGTTGTGTTTAATTCCGATGCAATTGTTGCGTTTCATCGTCAATGTGCAGGTCCAATGGATACAGAAAACCTGAAGTGAAGCATCGGAATCTAAAACCGGTCTCACAGGAATGGCTCAAAACATAGACGGTAAGAAGACTCAGTCTTCTTGTTTTTAAGTCGTCATTGTGCCTTTTGTATATATTTCCGATAAAATTTCTGTGTTTCATCGTCAAAGTGAAGGTCCAAGGGATTCAATAACCCTCAAGTGAAGCATCAGAATCTTAAACTGGTCTGACAGGAAGGCTCAAACATAGACGGTAAGAAGGACCAGTCTTCTAGTACTTAAGTCGGAATTGTGCGTATTGTATTTAATTCCGATGCAATTTCTGTGTTTCATCGTCAATGTGAAGGTCCATGGGATACAGTAAACTTGCAGTTGTGCATCGGAAACTGAAACTGGTGACACATGAAAGGCTGGAAACATAGACACTAAGAGCCCGCATCTCGTGGTCGTGCGATGGGGTTCTCGCTTTCCACGCCCAGGTTCCCGGGTTCGATTTAAGTCCCATAGTGCTCAGAGCCATTTGAACCATAGAAACTAAGAAAAGTCCGTCTTCTTGTACTTAACTTGGCATTGGGCATATAGTATTTAATTCCGATGCAATTTCAGTGTTTCATCGTCAACGTGAAGGTCCAAGGGATACATTAAACCTGAAGTGAAGCATCGAAATCTAAAACTGATCTCACATTAAAGGCTCAAAACATAGACGGTAAGAAGACACAGTCTTCGTGTACTTAAGTAGGCATTGTGCCTTTTGTAATTAATTCCGATGCAATTTCTGTGTTTCATCGTCAATGTGAAGGTCCAAGGGATACAGTAAACCTGCCGTGATGTATCGGAGTCTAAAACTGGTCTCACAGGGATATCTCAAAACATAGACTGCAAGAAAACTCAGTCTTTATCTACTGAAGTCGGCATTGTGCCTCTTGTATTTAATTCCGATGCAATTTCTGTGTATCATCGTCGATGTGATGGTCCAAGGGATGCAGTAAATGTGCAGTTGAGCATCAGAATCTAAACCTGGTGACACAGGACAGGCTCAAAGCATAGACACAAAGAATAGTCAGTCTTCTTGTACTTAAGTAGCCATTGTGCCTTTTGTGTTTCATTCCGATACAATTTCAGTGCTTCATCGTCAATGAGAAAGTGCATGGGATACAGTAAACCTGAGGTAAAGCATCGGAATCCAAAACTGGTCTCGCAGGGAAGGCTTAAAGCATAGACAGCAAGAGAACTCATCCTTCTTCTGCTTAAATCGGCATTGTGCCCTTTGTATTTATTCCGATGCAATTTCTGTGTTTCATTGTCAATGTGATGATCCAATGGATGCAGTAAAAATGACGTGAAGCATCAGAGTCTAAAACTGGTCTCAGATTGAAGGCTCAAAGCATAGACAGCAAGAAAACTCAGTCTTCTTCAACTTAAGTCGGCATTGTGCCTTTTGTATTTAATTCCTATGCAATTTTTGTGTTTCATCGTCAGAGTGAAGGTACAGGTGATACAGTAAACCTGGAGTGAAGCCACGGATTATAAAACCGGTCTCTCAGTGAAGGTTAACAACATAGTCGGTAATTAGACTCAGTCTTCTTGTACTTAAGTCGGCATTGTGCCTTTCGCATTTAATTCCGATCTAATTTCAGTGTTTCATCGTCAATGTGAAGGTCCAAGGGATACAGTAAAACTGACGTGAAGCATCGGAGTCTAAAACTGGTCTCACATTGAAGGCTCAAAGCATAGACCGCAAGAAAACTCAGTCTTCCTCTACTTAAGTCGGCATTGTGCCTTTTGTATTAAATTTCGATGCAATTTCTGTGTTTCATCGTCAATGTGAATGTCCAAGGGATGCAGTAAACCTGCAGTTGTGCATCGGAATCTAAAACTGGTGACACCGGAAAGGCTCAAACCATAGACAGTAAGAAGACACAGTCTTCTTCTACTTAAGTCGGCATTGTGCTTTCGCAATTAATTCCGATGCAATTTCAGTGTTTCATCGTCAATGTGAAGGTCCAAGGGATACAGTAAAACTGACGTGAAGCATCGGAGTCTAAAACTGGTTTCACAGGTAAGGCTCAAATCATAGACAGCAAAAAACTCAGTCTTCTTCTACTTAAGTCTGCATTGTGCACTTTGTATTTAATTCCGATGCAATTTCTGTGTTTCATAGTCAATGTAATGGTCCTAGCGATGCAGTAAATTTGCAGTTGAGCATCGGAACCTAAAACTTGTGACACAGGAAAGGCTCAATACATAGACACTAAGAATAGTCAGTCTTCTTATACTTACGTCGGCATTGTGCCTTTTGTATTTAATTCCGATGCAATTTATGTGTTTCGTCTTGTAAGTGAAGGTCTAAGGGATACAGTAAACCTGAAGTGAAGCATCGGAATCTAAAACTGGTCTCACAGGGAAGGCTCATAACAAAGACAGCAATAAAACTCAGTCTTCTTCGACTTAAGTCGGCATTGTGCCCTTTGTATTTAATTCCGATGCCATTTCTGTGTTTCATCGTCAATGTGAAGGTCCAAGGGATACAGTAAACCTGACGTGAAGCATCGGAGTCTAAAACTGGTCTCACAGGTAAGGCTCAGATCATAGACAGCAAGAAAACTCAGTCTTCTTCTACTTAAGTCGGCATTGTGCACTTTGTATTTAATTCCGATGGAAGTTCTGTGCTTCATCGTCAATGTAATGGTCCTAGCGATGCAGTAAATTTGCAGTAAATTTGCAGTTGAGCATCGGATTCTAAAACTGGTGACACAGGAAAGGCTCAATAAATAGACACTAAGAAATGTCAGTCTTCTTGTACTCAAGTCGGCATTGTGCCTTTTGTATTTAATTCCGATGCAATTTAAGAGTTTCATCGTCAACGTGGAGGTCTAAGGGATACAGTAAACCTGAGGTGAAGCATCGGAATCCAAAACTGGTCTCACAGCAAATGCTCAAGTCATAGACCGTAAAAAAACCCAGTCTTCTTGTACTTAATTCTACACTGTGCCTTTTGTATTTAGTTGCCATGCAATTTCTGTGCTACATCGTCAATGTGAAGGTCCAAGGGATACAGTAAATCTGCAGTTGTGCGTCGGAATCTAAAACTGGTGACACAGGTCAGGCTCGAAGCATAGACACCATGAGAAGTCAGTCTGCTTGCACTTAAGTCGGCATTGTGCCTTTTGTATTTAAATCCGATGCAATTTCTGTGTTTCTCGTCATAGTGAAGGTCCAAGTGATACAGTAAACCTGAAGTGAAGCATTGGCATCAACAACTAGTCTCACAGTAAAGGCTCAAATCATAGACAGTAAGAAAAGTCAGTTTTCTTGAACATAAGCCGGCATTGTGACCTTTGTATTTAATTCGGATGCAATTCCTGTGTTTCATCGTCAAAGTGAAGGCCCAGGGGATACAGTAAACCTGCAGTCGTGCATCGGAACCTAAAACTGGTGACACAGGAGAGGCTGAAACATAGTAACGATGAAAAGTCAATCTCCTAGTACTTAAGGCGACCTTGTGCCTTTTGTAATTAATTCTGATGCAATTTTTGCGAATCATCGTTAAAGTGAATGTGCAAGGGATACAGTAGACCTGAAGTGAAGACTCGGAATCTAAAACTGGTCTCACTGGGAAGGCCCAGGTCATAGACAGCAAGAAAACCCAGTCTTCTTCTACTTAAGTCGGCATTGTGCACTTTGTATTTAATTCCGATGCAATTTCTGTGTTTCGTCGTCAATGTGATGGTCCAAGCGATGCAGCAAATTTGCAGTTGAGCATCGGAATTTAAAACTGTCGACACAGTAAAGGCTCAAACCATAGACAGTAAGAAGATTCAGCCTTCTTGTAGTTATGTCGGCATTCTGCCCTTCGCATTAAACTGCGATGCAATTTTAGTGTTCCATCGTCAATGTGAAGGTTCAAGGGATTCAGTAAACCTGACGTGAAGCATCGGAGTCTAAAACTGGTCTCACAGGGAAATCTCAAAACATATACAGCAAGAGAACTCAGTCTTTATCTACTTAAGTCAGCATTGTGTCCTTTGTATTTACTTCCCATGCAAGATCTGTGTTTCATCGTCAATGTGATGGTCCAAGGAATGCAGTAAATCTGCAGTTGAGCATCGGAATTAAAACTGGAGACACCGGATAAGTGGGAAACGTAGGCACTGCGAAGAGTCAGTCTTCATGTAGATAAGTCGGCATTGTGCTTTTTGTATTTAATTCCGATGCAATTTCTGTGTTTCATCGTTAATGTGAAGGGCCAAGGGATACTGTAAACCTGCAGTTGTGCACCGGAATCTAAAACTGGTGATACAGGAAAGGCTCAAACCATAGACAGTAAGAAGACTCAGTCTTCTTGTACGTATGTCGGCATTGTGCCTTTCGCATTTAATTCTGTTGCAATTCCAGTGTTTCATCGTCTATGTGAATGTACAAGGGATACAGTAAAAATGCAATTGTGCATCGGAATCTAAAGCTGGTGACACAGGATGGGCTCAAAACATAGACACTTACAAACATCAGTCTTCTTGTACTTATGTCGGCATTGTGCCTTTTGTATTTACATCCGATGCAATTTTTGTGTTTCATCGGCGCAGTGAACGTCCTAGGGTTACAGTAAACCTGAAGTAATACATCGCAATTTAAAACTCTTCTCACAGAAAAGGCTTAAAACATAGACCATAAGAAGACTCAGTCTTCTTCTGCTTAATTCGGCATTGGGCCTTTTGTATATAATTCCGATGCTATTTCTGTGCTTCATCGTCAATGTGAAGTTCCAAGGGATACAGTGAACCTGCAGTTGCGCATCGGAATCTAAAACTGGTGACACAGGATAGGCTCAAAACATAGACCCTAAGAAAAGTCAGTCTTCTTGTACTTATGTCGGCCTTGTGCCTTTGGTATTTAAATCCGATGCCATTTATGTGTTTCATCGTCAACGTGAAGGTCGAAGGGATACAGTGAACCTGAAGTGAAGCATCGGAATTGAAAACTGGTCTCACAGCAAAGGCTCAATTCATAGACCGTAAGATGACTCAGTCTTCTTGTACTTTATTCTACACTGTGCCTTTTGTATTTCATTCCGATGCAATTTCTGTGCTTCATCGTCAATGTGAAGGTCCAATGGATAAAGTAAACCTGACGTGAAGCAACAGAATATAAAACTGGTCTCGCAGGGAAGGCTCAAAGCATAGACAGCAAGAGAACTCATCCTTCGTCTGCTTAAATCCTCATTGTGCACATTGTATTTATTCCGATGCTATTTCTGTGTTTAATTGTCAATGTGATGGTCCAATGGATGGAGTAAAAATGATGTGAAGCATCGGAGTCTAAAACTGGTCTCACACTGAAGGCTCAAAGCATAGACAGCAAGAAAACTCAGTCTTCTTCTACTTAAGTCTTCATTGTGCCTTTTGTATTAATTTTCGATGCAATTGTTGTGTGTCATCGCCAATGTGAAGGTCCAAATGAAGCAGTAAACCTGCAGTTGTGCATCGAAATCTAAAACTGGTGACACAGGAAAGGCTCAAACCATAGACAGTAAGAAGACTCAGTCTTCTTGTACTTTAGTCGGCATTGTGCCTTTCGCATTTAATTCAGATGCAATTTCAGTGTTTCATCGTCAATGTGAAGGTCCAAGGGATACAGTAAACCTGACGTGAAGCATCGGAGTCTAAAACTGGTCCCACAGGTAAGGCTCAGATCATAGACAGCAAGAAAACTCAGTCTTCTTATACTTAAGTCGGCATTGTGCACTTTCTATTTAATTCCGATGCAAGTTCTGTGTTTTATCGTCAATGTGGTGGTCCTATCGATGCAGTAAATTTGCTGTTGTGCATCGGAATCTAAAACTGGTGACACAGGAAAGGCTCAAACCATAGACAGTAAGAAGACTCAGTCTTCATGTACGTATGTCGGCATTGTGTCTTTCGCATTTAATTCCGATGCAATTCCAGTGTTTCATCGTCAATGTGAAGGTACAAGGGACACAGTAAAAATGCAATTGTGCATCGACATCTAAAACTGGTGACACAGGATGGGCTCAAACTATTGACACTTACAAACATCAGTCTTCTTGTACTTATGTCGGCATTGTGCCTTTTGTATTTACATCCAATGCAATTTTTGTGTTTCATCGTCAAAGTGAACGTCCAAGGGTTACAGTAAATCTGAAGTAATACATCGCAATTTAAAACCCTTCTCACAGCAAAGGCTTAAAACATAGACCATAAGAAGACTCAGTCTTCTTCTGGTTAATTCGGCATTGGCCCTTTTGTATTTAGTTCCGATGCAATTGCCGTGCTTCATCGTCAATGTGAAGGTCCAAGGGATACAGTGAACCTGCAGTTGCGCATCGGAATCTAAAACTGGTGACACAGGATAGGCCAAAACATAGACAATAAGAAAAGTCAGTCTTCTTGTACTTATGTCGGCATTGTGCCTTTTGTATTTAAATCCGATGCCATTTATGTGTTTCATCGTGAACGTGAAGGTCTAAGGGATACAGTAAACCTGAAGTGAAGCATCGGAATCCAAAACTGGTCTCACAGCAAAGGCTCAATTCACAGACCGTAAGAAGACTCAGTCTTCTTGTACTTATTTCTACACTGTGCCTTTTGTATTTAAATCCGATGTAATTTCTGTGCTTCATCATCAACGTGAAGGTCCTAGGGATAAAGTAAACCTGTCGTGTAGCACCGGAATCTAAAAGTGGTCTCGCAGGGAAGGCTCAAAGCATAGACAGCAAGAGAACTCATCCTTCGTCTGCTTAAATCGGCATTGTACCCATTGTATTTATTCCGATGCTATTTCTGTGTTTCATTGTCAATGTGATGGTCCAATGGATGCAGTAAAAATGATGTGAAGCATCGGAGTCTAAAACTGGTCTCACATTGAAGGCTCAAAGCATAGACAACAAGAAAACTCAGTCTTCTTCTACTTAAGTCGGCATTGTGCCTTTTGTATTTTATTCCGAGGCAATTTCTGTGTTTCATTGTCAATGTGAAGGTACAAGGGATACAGTAAACCTGCAATTGTGCATCGGAAAAACTGGTGACACAGGAAAGGCTCAAAACATAGACACTAAGAAGAGTCAGTCTTCTTGTACATAAGCCGGCATTGTGCCCTTTGATTTAATTCCGCTACAGATACTGCGTTTCTTCGTCAAATAGAAGGCCCAAGGGATACAGTAAACCTGCAGTCATGCATCGGAATCTAAAACTGATAACACAGGAGAGCCTCAAACATAGACACTAAGAAAAGTCAATCTTCTAGTACTTAAGGCGACATTGTGAATTTTGTATTTAATTCCGATGCTATTTTTGTGTTTCATCGTTAAAGTGAATGTCCAAGGGATACAGTAAACCTGACGTGAAGCATTGGAGTCTAAGACTGGTCTCACAGGGAAGGCTCAAATCGTAGGCAGCAAGAGAACTCAGTCTTCTTCTACTTAGGTCGGCATTGTGCACTTTGTTTATAATTCGGATGCAAGTTCTGTGTTTCATCGTCAAAGTGATGGACCAAGGGATGCAGTAAATCTGCAGTTGTGCATCTTTATCTAAAACTGGTGACACAGTAAAGGCTCTAAACATAGACTCTAAGATTAGTCAGTCTTCTTGTACTTAAGTCGGCATTGTTCCTTTTGTATTTTATTCCGATGAAATTTATGTGTTTCATCGTCAAAGTGAAGGTCCAAGGGATACAGTAAACCTGAAGTGAAGCATCTGAATCTAAAACTGGTCTCACAGCAAAGGCTCAAAACATAGACAGCAAGAAAACTTAGTCTTCTTGTACATAAGCCGGCATTGTGCGCTTCGTATTTCATTCCGATGCAATTTCTGTGTTTCGTCATCAATGTGAAGGCCCGAGGGATACAGTAAACCTGCAGTTTTGCATCGGAATCAAAAACTTGTGACACAGGACCGGCTTGAAACATGGACACTAACAAAAGTCAGTCTTCTTGTACGTAAGTCGGCATTGTGCATTTTGTATTTAATTCCGATGCATTTTCTGTGTTTCATCGTCTATGTGAAGGTCCAAGGGATACAGTAAACCTGCAGTTGTGCATCAGAATCTAAAACTGGTCCCACAGGAAAGGCTCAAAACATAGACGGTGAGAAGACTCAGTCTTCTTGTACTTACGTCGGCATTGTGCCTTTTGTATTTAATTCCGAATCAATATCTGTGTTCCATCGTCAATGTGAAGGTCCATGGAATACAGTAAAACTGCAGTTGTGCATCGGAATCTAAAAGTGGTGAAACAGGATAGGCTCAAAACACAGACACTAAGAAAAGTCAGTCTTCTTATACTTAAGTCGGCATTCTGCCTTTTGTTTTTAATTCCGATGCAATTGTCCCGTTTCATCGTTAATGTGAAGGTCCAAGGGATACAATAAACGAGACGTTAAGGATCGGAATCTAAAACTGGTCTCACAGGAAGGGCTCAAAACATAGACAGCAAGAAAACTCAGTCTTCTTCTACTTAAGTCGGCATTGTGCCCTATGTATTTAATTCCGATGCAATTTCTGTCTTTCATCGTCAATGTGAAGGTCCAAGTGATGCAGTAAATCTGCAGTTGTGAACCGGAATCTAAAACTGGTGACACAGGAAAGGCTCAAACCATATACAGAGAGAAGACTCAGTCTTCTTGTACTTAAGACGGCATTGTGCCTTTTGTATTTACTTCCGATGCAATTTCAGTGTTTCATCGTCAATGTAAAGGCCCAAGGGATACAGTAAACCTGACGTGAAGCATCGGAATCTAAAACTGGACTCACAGGGAAGGGTCGAAACATAGACCGAATGAAGACTCAGTCATCTAGTACTTAAGTCGGCTATGTGCCTTATGTATTTAATTCCGATGCGATATCAGTGTTTCATCGTCAATGTGAATGTCCAAGGGATACAGTAAACCCCAAGTGAAGCATCAGAATCTACAACTGGTCTTACAGGAAAGGGTCAAAACGTATACGGTGTGCAGACTCAGTCTTCTTGTACTGAAGTCGGCATTGTGCCTTTAGTATTTAATTCCGATGCCATTTCACAGTTTCATCGTCAAAGTGAAGGTCAAAGGGGTAGAGTAAATATGCAGTTGTGCATGGGAATCTAAAACCGGTCTCACAGGGAAGGCTCAAAACATAGACAGCAACAAAACTCAGTGTTCTTCTACTAAAGTCGGCATTGTGCCCTTTGTATGTAATTCCGATGCAATATCTGTATTTCATCGTCAATGTGATGGTCCAAGGGATGCAGTAAATCTGCAGTTGAGCATCGGAATCTAAAATTGGTGACACAGGAAAGGCTCAAAACATAGACACTAAGAAAAGTCAGTCTTCTTGTACTTAAGTCGGCATTATGCCTTTCGTATTTCATTCCGATGCAATTACTGAGTTTCATCGTCAATGTGAAGGTCCAAAGGATACAGTAAACCTGCAGTTGTGCATCGGAATCCAAAACTGGTGACACAGGAAAGGCTGGAAACATAGACACTAAGAAAAGTTAGTCTTCTTGTACTTAAGTCGGCATAGTGCATTTTGTTTTTAAATCCGATGCGTTTTCTGTGTTTCATCGTCAATGTGAAGGTCCAAGGGATAAAGTAAAACTGAAGTGAAGCATCTAAATCTAAAACTGGTCTCACAGGAAAGGCTCAAATCATAGACGGTAAGGAGACTCAGTCTTCTTGTACTTAGTTCGGCGTTGTGCCTTTTGTATTTAATTCCGATGCAATTTCTGTGTTTCATCGTCAAAGTGAAGGTCCAAGTGATACAGTGAACCTGAAGTGAAGCATTGGAATCCAAAACTGGTCTCACAGTGTTGTGTCCAGACAAGACAGCATAGACAGAATGAGAGGAACCCGAAAGGCACGCGTTACGCTAAAGCAGGGTGCGTGAGGTCTGAACAGGATACGTAATGAATGCTATAAAGAAAAGTACGTAGCTTCAAAAATACTTAACTTTAATCCATCCTTTTGGTACATCTGGAGCTTGTGGCGATACAAGTGAGACTCTTTACATACATGCAATGTTACCAATGGCGCCTTGCTAGGTCGTGGAAATTGACTTAGCTGAAGGCTACTCTAACTTTCGGCTCAGCAAAGGAGCGAGACTTCGTCAGTATAGTCGCTAGCTACGTCGTCCGTACAACTGGGGCGAGTGCTAGTAAGTCTCTCGAGACCTGCCTTGTGGTGGCGCTCGGTCTGCGATCCCTGACAGTGGCGACACGCGGGTCCGACATGTAGTAATGGACCGCGGCCGATTTAAAACTACCACCTAGCAAGAGTGGTGTCTGGCGGAGACAGCACATTCCTCCCTAGCAAATCGGTGAACGGTAGTGTTATAAGGCTTCCGCCCGCCGTGGGGTGGACCCCATGTTAACGTATGCGATGAGGTGGTGAGCCTAACAACAGGCGAGGCCGTGCCACCCGCACCCGGCCATTCGGTCCGGGGGGAGCTAGGAAACGCCTGAAAACCTATTCCAGGGTGCACGTCAACACGCGGTGTATGCGCCCGTAAAGAGACAGGAGGGGTGGTCCGGAGTGGGCAAGAGTTCCATGGTGGAGGACGACTGGTCATGGGAAGCGATCGGCGGCGCGTGACCCAGGGAGGCGCTTGGCGGCTGCAGCGAAGCGTCCACTGCGGGCGGCGCCGGCTATAGGACAGGTGGCGGCAGCGGCGGCTGCGGCGGCGCGTTGCCATGGGGCAAAATGGAAGGCATCGTCGGTAACACCTGGGGATGAGGCGAGCCAGTAGATGGGCCCCCAGGGCGCTGACCGGCTGGCACCGTCGCTGAAAGCAGACGGGGAGCGGCAGAACCCGTGCGACGACAGAGGCGCAGCTGATTGAGATGCCGACGCACCTCACCAGAGGCCCCCAAAACCAAAAACATCGCGCGGCCGAGGCAGCGAAGAATGCGCCCTGCGAGCCAACGCCATGAACCTCGTTGATTGCGATAGAATACAACATCGCCTGGAGCAAAAGCAGAAGTCTGCCGCTGCACAGGAACCTGATGCGGCGGGTGCAGCAAAGACATCAAGGTTCGATGAGGACGACCGTGGAGCAACTCAGCCGGCGAGCGACCATCTCGGGGCTGAGAGCGATACGATGACAAAAAGAGCAACAACGCGTCCCCCCGAGAATGCGACTCTTTCAACTTCAACATCTGGGACTTGAAAGTCCAGACCAATCGTTCAGCGGCACCGTTCGACTGAGGCGAAAACGGCGCGGATGTCAGATGTTGAATACCATTGGCCTGGCAGAAGGACTGAAAATCTGCGGACATGAATTGTGGGCCATTGTCGGAAACAATAGTCTGCGGAAAACCTTCAATGCAAAAGATAGCAGACAACGCTTGGATGGTGGCAGAATACGTCGTGGAAGACATTTGGACAACAAAAGGAAAATTACTGAAGGCATCTACCAGAACCAACCATCGAGCAATCCAGAATCGAATGCTCTATCCTCAGCAACAGGCCGTGCTTAGCAGTGGACCGATATAAGATATCGTAGCGGTACTGCGAGAGGAAAATAGACCAGCGAATGAATTTCTGCGCTGTACGCGGAGGTACAGGCTTGTTCGGATGAAAAAGTGACGTCAAAGGTTTGTGGTCTGTGATGATGGTAAAGGGACGACCATACAAGAAATCATGGAACTTAGTAACACCAAAGACGAGAGCCAGAGCTTCTTTCTCTATCTGTGAATAATTTCTTTGCGCAGACGAGAGCAATTTGGACGCAAAGGCAATTGGGCGATCATGCAACCCATCTCTGTGCGCAAGCACAGCACCGATCCCGAAATCCGATGCATCTACCATCAACAAAAGGGGTTTCTGGGGATCAAATGGCGTAAGGCAAGTATTAGAAAGCAACGCCAATTTCAACTGGCGAAAGGCGCGTTCGCATTCCGTCGTCCAGACGAACGGAACACCTTTACGGCGTAAGCGTTGAAGCGGAGCTGAAATGGAAGAGGCATTGTGCAGAAAGCGATGATAATAGTTAATTTTACCCAACACACTCTGTAGCTGCTTCAAATTATGCGGCGAAGGCAAGTCTTGTATGGCACGGAGGTGCTCTGGATTGGGATGTATGCCTTGGGCATTGATTACATGTCCCAGATATGGCAAGTCACGAGCAAAAACACACATTTGTCCTTCCGCAAGCGAAGACCATTTTGTCGCAACACTTGAGATAACGATCGTAGATTCGCTCAATGTTCGTCATCTTTCCTTCCGGAGATCACAATATCGTCCAGATAGTTCGCAGCAGTGGGGACCGACGCACAAACAGTTTGTGAATATAGCTGAAACAATGCAGGGGCGGATGCACACCCGAATGGCAGTCTTTTGAATCGGTACAAACCAAGATGCGTGGTAACCACCAAGACGTGCTGGGATTCTTCGTCCACCGGTATTTGCAAGTACGCATCGGCGAGGTACAACTTCGAAAAGTATTTACCCGGGCACAGTTTATCAAACAGATCTTCCGGGCGGGGTAAAGGAAAAGTTGCAGTCACTAGTTGTGGATTCACAGTGGCCTTGAAGTCCACACAAAGTCTCAATTTTCCAGAAGGTTTTGGCAAAATTACTAAGGGTGAGGCCCAGAGAGAAGCCTGCACACGTTCAATTACACCTTGTGATTCTAAATCGTGTAATGTTCTTGCGACCTCATCACGCAATGCGTGAGGAACATTGCGCGCTCTGAAAAATTTCGGTTGCACAGTGACTTTCAGTTCCAAATGTGCTTCATAGTTTTATGCGCAGCCTAAGCCCGGTGCAAAAATGTCTCCAAATTCTTCACACAGACGAGAAACCCTGTCTGAAGGCACAGTCTGATTCACTGATAGGACCTGATTTACTATAGACATGTTAAACAATTGAAATAAATCCAAACCAAACAAGTTCACTGCAGAAGAAGAAAGAAGAACATAAAATGACACAAGTTTTGTTTGTCCCTTGTATGTTGCAAGAAGAGTGCACTGTCCTAACACAGGGATAATCTGACCTGAATAACTATGTAACTTAACATTTGTGGCACGCAACGGAGATTCGCCCAGTTGTTTGTACGTGTCGTGATTGATCAATGAAACTGCAGCTCCGGTATCGAGCTGGAATGGTATGACCTTGCCATGAAAGTCCAAGTCTACAAAAAGTTTATTGTCCTGCTGACGACAAGAGCGACTGTCTCGTGCAATTTGAACTGATACGGGTACAGCATCACTTGCTAACTGACGTGATTTCCGGCGACGTCGACGCACACGTTTTGTGGGACGAACACAGTCACTGTTAGAGAAAGTGGCACTGGACGAAGTGGAATTAATTACATGAATGTCCATGGGCGAAGGTTCACGAGCCTGAGTATTTTTGGTTCGATTCCGGCGCGAAGCAGAAGGCCTGAAATGATTAAGAGTGTCAGATCTGAGCTTATTCTGGCAAACACTTTGAACATGTCCTTTTTTATTACAGTAAAAACAAATACCTTGGCGTGACGGGCAATTGCCACGCGAATGTCTAGTGGCACACCGCGGGCATGATTTCACTGGAGTTGTATGCTGCTGCGGCACACCTGGTTTAGAGCGTGGTGGCAGCTGCGTGGACGTGCGCGAGGGCAGTTTATCTGTCCATGCAGCGCGCCCGGCGGGCCGGTTAATGTTACACACGGCTGGCGGAGTTGCATATGATTCCTGAGCAAAGTCAAGCGTGTCTTGTCTATCTAATATGTCTATCACTTGCTGAAGGGAGGGATTAACTAGTTTCAAAATCTGTTCCCGTATACGAACATCAGAAACGTTCTGTGCTATTGCATCACGTACCATAGTATCTGAATAAGGGAGTCCACATTCACACTCAAAAGCACAATCCCTTGTAAGGCCTTCCAATGTTGCAACCCACTCCCTATTAGATTGACTGGCCGTACGTTTTGCACAAAAGAAAGTATACCTTTTTGCAACAACGTTGACTGTATCCTTGAAATAGGCATCTAAAGCAGACAAAATTTCTTCGTAGGACAGAGTTGCTACGTCGCGTCGGGGAAACAATTTCACTATCACACGGTACGTTTGAACCCCTACACACGCCAATAAATGAGGCTGCCGCTCGTTACCTTGAATTCTGCAGGCGGCGAGATGAAATCCAAACTGGCGTGACCACTCCGTCCAGGATTCCACGTCTGCGTGAAAATTACGGAATGGAGGTGCAACTGCATGTTGTGGCTGTGATAGCGGTGAAGCGGCGGCTGCCGCATCGTTTTGCAGTGCACGTTGACCCTGGACGAGCTGTCCAAGGGCATCCAATAACGCCCGCGTCTGCTGACTCTGCAAAGGATAAAATTCGGACAGTACATCTGGCGAAGCCATGACACAAGTAAATGTAAGCATTTTGAAAGAACAAGACCCTTTTCGCTGACTCGTCGCCGAAAAATGTTGTGTCTAGACAAGACAGCCTAGACACAACGACAGGAAGCTGAAAGGCACGCGCTATGCTAAAGCAGGGTGCGTGAGGTCTGAAACTGGATACGTAATGAATGCTATGAAGAAAAGTACGTAGCTTCTGAAATACTTAACTTTAATCCATCCTTTTGGTACATCTGGAGCTTGTGGCGATACAAGTGAGACTCTTTAGATACATGCAATGTTACTAATGGCGCCTTGCTAGGTCGTAGAAATTGACTTAGCTGAAGGCTATTCTAACTTTCGGCTCAGCAAAGGAGCGAGACTTCGTCAGTATAGTCGCTAGCTACGTCGTCCATACAACTGGGTCGAAGGCTAGTCAGTCTCTCGAGACCTGCCTTGTGGTGGCGCTTGGTCTGCGATCCCTGAAAGTGGCGACACGCGGGTCCGACATGTACTAATGGACCGCAGCCGATTTAAAACTACCACCTAGCAATTGTGGTGTCTGGCAGAGACACCACACACAGGCAAGGCTCAAAACATAGACACTAAGAAATGTCAGTCTTCTTGTACATAAGCCGGAATTGTCCCCTTTGTATTTAATTCCGATGCAATTACTGTGTCTCATCGTCAAAGTGAAGGCCAAAGGGATAAAGAAAAATTGCAGTCGTGCATCGGAATCTAAAACTGGTGACCCAGACACTAAGAAAAGTCAGTCGTCTAGTACTTAATGCGACCTTGTGCCTTTTGTATTACACTCCTGGAAATTGAAATAAGAACACCGTGAATTCATTGTCCCAGGAAGGGGAAACTTTATTGACACATTCCTGGGGTCAGATACATCACATGATCGCACTGACAGAACCACAGGCACATAGACACAGGCAACAGAGCATGCACAATGTCGGCACTAGTACAGTGTATATCCACCTTTCGCAGCAATGCAGGCTGCTATTCTCCCATGGAGACGATCGTAGAGATGCTGGATGTAGTCCTGTGGAACGGCTTGCCATGCTATTTCCACCTGGCGCCTCAGTTGGACCAGCGTTCGTGCTGGACGTGCAGACCGCGTGAGACGACGCTTCATCCAGTCCCAAACATGCTCAATGGGGGACAGATCCGGAGATCTTGCTGGCCAGGGTAGTTGACTTACACCTTCTAGAGCACGTTGGGTGGCACGGGATACATGCGGACGTGCATTGTCCTGTTGGAACAGGAAGTTCCCTTGCCGGTCTAGGAATGGTAGAACGATGGGTTCGATGACGGTTTGGATGTACCGTGCACTATTCAGTGTCCCCTCGACGATCACCAGTGGTGTACGGCCAGTGTAGGAGATCGCTCCCCACACCATGATGCCGGGTGTAGGCCCTGTGTGCCTCGGTCGTATGCAGTCCTGATTGTGGCGCTCACCTGCACGGCGCCAAACACGCATACGACCATCACTGGCACCAAGTCAGAAGCGACTCTCATCGCTGAAGATGACACGTCTCCATTCGTCCCTCCATTCACGCCTGTCGCGACACCACTGGAGACGGGCTGCACGATGTTGGGGCGCGAGCGGAAGACGGCCTAACGGTGCGCGGGACCGTAGCCCAGCTTCATGGAGACGGTTGCGAATGGTCCTCGCCGATACCCCAGGAGCAACAGTGCCCTAATTTGCTGGGAAGTGGCGGTGCGGTCCCCTACGGCACTGCGTAGGATCCTATGGTCTTGGCGTGCATCCGTGCGTCGCTGCGGTCCGGTCCCAGATCGACGGGCACGTGCACCTTCCGCCGACCACTGGCGACAACATCGGTGTACTGTGGAGACCTCACGCCCCACGTGTTGAGCAATTCAGTGGTACGTCCACACGGCCTCCCGCATGCCCACTATACGCCCTCGCTCAAAGTCCGTCAGCTGCACATACGGTTCACGTCCACGCTGTCGCGGCATGCTACCAGTGTTAAAGACTGCGATGGAGCTCCGTATGCCACGGCAAACTGGCTGACACTGACGGCGGCGGTGCACAAATGCTGCGCAGCTAGCGCCATTCGACGGCCAACACCGCGGTTCCTGGTGTGTCCGCTGTGCCGTGCGTGTGATCATTGCTTGTACAGCCCTCTCGCAGTGTCCGGAGCAAGTATGGTGGGTCTGACACACCGGTGTCAATGTGTTCTTTTTTCCATTTCCAGGAGTGTATATTCTGAAGCAATTACGGTTTATCATCGACAAAGTGAAGGTGCAAGGGATACAGTAAACCTGAAGTGAAGCATCGGAATCTAAAACTAGCCTCACTGGAAAGGCTCAAAACATAGACGGTAAGAAGCCTCATTCTTCTTGTGCTTAAGTCGGCATTGTGGTTTTTGGTTTTAATTCCGATGCCATATCTGTGTTTCATTGTGAAAGTAAAGGTCCGAGGGCTACACAAAATATGCAGTTGTGCATCAGA
This sequence comes from Schistocerca americana, assembly GCF_021461395.2. Classification (NCBI taxonomy): domain Eukaryota; kingdom Metazoa; phylum Arthropoda; class Insecta; order Orthoptera; family Acrididae; genus Schistocerca; species Schistocerca americana. The sequence continues at coordinate 53,974,302 of NC_060122.1, forward strand.
ATCTAAAAGTGGTGACACAGGACGGGCTCGAAACGTAGATACTATGAAAAGTCAGACTTCTTGTACTTAAGTCGGCATTGTGCCTTTTGTATTTAATTCAGATGCCATTTTTGTGTTTCATCGTCAAAGTGAAGGTCCACGGGATGCAGTAAACCTGAAGTGAAAAACCGGAATCTAAAACTTGTCTCACAAGAAAGGCTCAAAACATAGACGGGAAGGAACCTCAGTCTTCTGGTACTTAAGTCGGCATTGTGCCTTATGTTTTTAATTCCGATGCAATTTTTGTGTATCATCGTCAATATGAAGGTCCAAGGGATACAGTACCCCTGACGTGAAACATTGGAATGTGAAACTGGTCTCACAGGGGAGGATCAGAACATAGACAGCAAGAAAACTCAGCCTTCTTCTACTTAACTCGGCATTGTGCCCTTTGTATTTAATTAAGATGCAATTTCTGTGTTTCATCGTCAATGTGATGGTCCAAGGGATGCAGTAAATCTGCAGTTGAGCATCAGAATCTAAAACTGGTGACACAGGAAAGGCTCAAACCATATATAGTAAGAAAACTCAGTCCTCTGTAATTTAATTCGGCATTGTGCCTTTCGCATTTAATTCCGATGCAATTTCAGTGTTTCTTCATCAATGTGAATGTCCAAGGGATACAGTAAACTGACGTGAAACATCAGAGTCTAAAACTGGTCACACAAGGATGGCTCAAAACACAGACAGCAAGGAAACTCAGTCTTCTTCTACTTAAGTGGGCATTGTGCCCTTTGTATTTAATACCGATGCAATGTCTGTGTTTCATCGTCAATGTGATGGTCCTAGGGTTGCAGTAAATCTGGAGTAGAGCATCGGAATCTAAAACTACTTACACAGGAAAGGCTCAAAACATAGACACTAAGAATAGTCAGTCTTCTTGTACTTAAGTCGGCATTGTGATTTTTGTATTGAATTCCGAAGCAATAGCTGTGTTTCATCGTCCATGTGAAGGTCCAAATGATACAGTAAACCTGACTTACACAAGAAAGGCTCATAACATAGACGGTAAGAAGACTCAGTCTACTAGTACTTAAGTCGGCATTGTGCCAATTGTATCTAATTCCGATGCAGTTTCTGTGTTGCATCGTCATTGTGAAGGTCCAAGCGATACAGTAAACCTGAAGTGAAGCATCGGAATATAAAACTGGTCTCACAGGTAAGGCTCAAATCATTGACACTTAGAAAAGTCAGTCTTCTTATACTTAAGTCTGCATTGTGCCTTTTGTATTTAATTCCGATGCAATTTCTGTGTTTCTTCGTCAATGAGAAGGTCCATGGGATACAGTAAAACTGCAGTTGGGCATCGGAATCTAAAACTGGTAACACAGGAAAGGCTCAAACCATTGACAGTAAAAGGACTCAGTCTTCTTGTACTTAAGTCGGCATTATGCCTTTCGCATTTAATTCCTTGGCAATTTCAGTGTTTCATCGTCAATGTGAACGTTTAAGGGATACAGTAAACCTGACGTGAAGCATCGGAGTCTAAAACTGGTCTCACAGGGAAGGCTCAAATCATAGACAGCAAGAAATCTCAGTCCTCTTCTACTTATATCGGCATTGTGCCCTTTGTATTTAATTCCGATGCAATTTCTGTGTTTCATCGTCAATGTGATGCTCCAAGGGTTGCTGTAAATCTGCAGTTGAGCATCGGAATCTACAACTGGTGACACAGGAAAGGCACATAACATAGGCAGTAAGAAGACGCAGTCTTCTTGTACTTAAGTCGGTATTGTGCCATTTGTATTGAATTCCGAAGCAATATCTGTGTGTCATCGTCTATGTGAAGGTCCAAGGGATACACTAAACCTGACGTGAAGCACCAAAATCTAAAACTGGTCTCACAGGAAAGGCTCAAAACATAGACGGTAGGAAGACTCAGTCTTCTAGTACTTAAGTCGGCATTGTGCCAGTTTGATTTAATTCCGATTGCATTTTTGTGTTTCATCGTCAAAGTGAAGGTCCATGGGATACACTAAACCTCAAGTGAGGCATCGGAATCTAAAACAGGTCTCACAGGATAAGCACATAACATAAACACTAAGAAAAGTCAGTCTTCTTGTCCTCAAGTCGGAATTATGCCTTTTGTATTTAATTTCGATTCAATTTCTGTGTTTCATATTCAATCAGAAGGTCCAACGACACAGTAAATCCGGAGATATGCATCAGAATCTATAACTGGTGACACAGGAAAGGCACAAAGCGTAGACACTATGAAAAGTCAGTCCTCTTGTACTTAAGTCGGCATTGTGCCTTTTGTATTTAATTGCGATGCAATTTTTGTGTTTCATTGTCAAAGTGAAGGTCCAAGGGATTCCGTAAACCTGAAGTGATGCATTGGAATCTATAACTGGTCTCACAGGAAAGGCTCAAAACATAGACGGTAAGAATACACAGTCTTCTTCTACTTAAGTTTGCATTGTGCCTTTTGTATTTAATTCCGATGCATTTTCTGTCTATCATTATCAAAGTGAAGGGCCAAGGGATACAGTGAAACTGAAGTGAAGCATCGGAATCTAAAACGGGTCTCACAGGAAGGGCTCTAATCATAGACACTAAGAAAAGTCAGTCGTCTTGTACTTAGGTCTGCATTGTGCCAATTGTATTTAATTCCGATGCAATTTCAGTGTTTCATCGTCAATGTGAAGGTCCAAGGGACACAGTACACCTGACGTGAAGCATTGGAATTTGAAACTTTTCTCAGAGGGAAGGCCCAAAACACAGACAGCAAGAAATCTCACAACTTCTTCTACTTACGTCGGCATTGTGACTTTTGTATTTAATTCCGATGCAATTTCTATGTTTCATCGTCAATTAGAAAATCGAAGGGATACAGTAAACCTGACGTGAAGCATCGAAATCTAAAACTGGTCTCACAGGGAAGGCTCAAAGCATAGACAGCAAGAAAACTCTCTCTTCATCTACTTAAGTCGTCATTGGGCCCATTGTATTTAATTGCAATGCAATTTCTGTGTTTCATCGTTAATGTGAAGGTCCGAGTGATGCAGTAAATCAGCAGTTGAGCATCGGAATCTCAAACTGGTGATGCAGGAAAATCCCAAAGCACAGCCACCGAGAAAAGTCAGTCTTCCTGTACTCAAGTCGGCATTGTGCCTTTTGTATTTAATTCTGATGCAAATTCTGTGATTCATCGTCAATGTGAAGGTCAAGGGGATACAGTAAATATCCAGTTGAGCATCGGAATCTAATAATGGAGACAGAGGAAAAGCTCGAAACATAGACACTAAGAAAAGTCAGTCTTCTTGTACTTAAGTCGGCATTGTGACTTTTGTATTTAATTCCGATGCAATTTCTGTGTATCATCGTCAAAGTAAAGGTCCAAGGGATACAGTGAACATGAGGTGAAGCATCGGAATCAAAAACTGGTCTCTCAGGAAAGGCTCATAACATAGACGGTAAGAAGACTCAGTCTTCTTATACTATTGTTGGCATTGTGCCTTTTGTATTTAATTCCGAAGCAAGTTCTGTGTTTCATCGTCAAAGTGAAGGTCCAAGGAATACAGTAAACCTGAAGTGAAGCATCAATATCTAAAACTGCTCTCACAGGAAATTCTCAAAACATTGACGGTAAGAAGCCTCAGACCTCTTGTACTTAAGTCGGCATTGTGCCTTTTGTATTTAATTCCGATGCAATTTCTGTGTTTCATCGGCAATGTGAAGGTCCAAGAATTACAGTAAACATGAAGTGAAGCATTGGAATCTAAAACTGGTCTCACAGGAAATGCTCAAAACATACACGGTAAGAGCACACAGTCTTCTTGTACTTAAGTCGCCATTGTGCCCATTGTATATAATTCCAAAGCAATTTCTGTGTTTCATCGTCAATGTGAAGGTCCGAGTGATGCAGTAAATCTGCAGTTTAGCATCGGAATCTAAAACTGGTGAGACAGGAAAGGCTCAAAGCATAGGCACCGAGAAAAGTCAGTCTTCCTGTACTTAAGTCGGCATTGTGCCTTTTTCATTTAATTTCGATGCAATTTTTGTGTTTCATCATCAAAGTGTAGGTCCACGAGATACAGTAAACCTGAAGTGAAGCATGGGAATCTAAAACTGGTCTCACACGGAAGATTCAAAACGTAGACAGCAAGAAATCTCAGTCTTCCTGTACTTAGGTCTGCATTGTGCCTTTTGTATTTAATTCCGATGCAATTTCAGAATTTCATCTTCAATGTGAAGGTCCAAGGGATACAGTAAACCTGACGAGAAACATCGGAATCTAAAACTAATCTCGCAGGGAAGGCTCAAAGCATAGACACTTAGGAAAGTCAGTCTTCTTGTACTTAAGCCGGCTTTGTGCCTTTTGCATTTAATTCCGATGCAATTTCTGTGTTTCATCGACAATGTGAAGGTACAAGGGATACAGTAAACCTGCAGTTGTGCATCGGAATCTGAAACAGGTAACACAGGAAAGGCTCAGATCATAGACACTATGAAATGTCCGTCTTCCTGTACTTAATCGGCATTGGCCTTCTGTATTTAATTCGGATGCAATATTTGTGTTTCATCGTCAGTGTGGAAATCCAAGGTGTACAGTAAACCTGACGTGAAGCATTTGAATCCAAAACTGGTCTCACAGGAAATGCTAATAACATAGTCGGTAAGAAGACTCAGTCTTCCAGTACTTAAGTCGGCGTTGTGCCTTTTGTATGTAATTCCGACGTAATTTCTGTGTTTCATCGTCAAAGAGAAGGTCCAAGGGATACAGTAAACATGAAGTGAAGCATTGGAATAAAAAACTGGTCTCACAGGAAAGGCTCAAAACACAGATGGTAAGGAGACACTGTCTTCTTGTACATAAGTCGGCATTGTGCCTTTTGTATTTAATTCCGATGCAATGTCTGTGTTTCATCTTCAAAGTGAAGATCCAAGGTATACAGTAACCCCAAGCGAAGCATCGGAATCTAAAACTTGTCTCTCAGGAAATGCACAAAACATAGACACTAAGAAAAATCAGTCCTCTTGTACTCAAGTTAGCATTGTACCTTTTGTATTTAATTTCGACGCTATTTCTGTGTTTCATCGTCTTTGTGAAGGTCCAAGGGATACAGTAATTATTCAGTTGTGCATCGGAATCTAAAACTGGTGACACAGGAAAGACTCAAAACATAGACACTAAGAAAAATCAGTCTTGTTGTACTTAAGGCGGCCTTGTGCCTTTTGTATTTAATTCGGTTGCTATTTTTGTGTTTCATCGTCAAAGTAAATGTCCAAGGTATACAGTAAACCTCAATTGAAGCATCAGAATCTAAAACTGGTCTCACAGGAAAAGCACAAGTCATTGACACCAAGAAAAGTGAGTCTTCTTGTCCTCAAGTCGGCATCGAGCCTTTTGTATTTAATTCCGATGCAGTTTCTGTGTATCATCGTCAAAGTGAACGTCCAAGGGATACAGTAAAATTGCAGTTGTGCATCGGAATCTAAAACTGGTGACACAGGAAAGGCTCAAAACATAGACAGTTAGAAGACGCAGTCTTCTTGTACTTAAGTCGGCATTGTGCCCTTTGTATTTAATTCCAATACAATTTCTGTGTTTCATCGTAAATGTGAAGGTCCAAGGGATATAGTAAACCTGCAGTATTGCATCGGAATCTAAAACTGGTGACACAGGACAGGTTCGAATCATAGTCACAAAGTAAAGTCTGACTTCGTGTACTTAAGTCGGCATTGTGTCTTTTGTATGCATTTCCGATGCAATTTCTGTGTTTCATCGTCAAGGAGATGGTCCAAGGTATACAGAAAACCTGAAGTGGAGCTTCGGAATCTAAAACTGGTCTCACAGTGAAGGCTCAATACATAGACAGTAAGAAGACTCAGTCCTCTTGTACTTAAGTCGGCATTGTGCCCTTTGTATTTAATTCCGATGAAATTTTGTGTTTCATCGTCAATGTAAAGTTCCAAGGGATACAGTAAACCTGCAGTACTGCATCGGAATCTTAAACTGGTGACACGGGACAGGTTCGAAACATAGGCACTAAGAGAAGTCAGTCTTCTTCTACCTAAGGTGGCATTGTGCCTTTTGTATTTAGTTCCGATGCAATTACTGTGTGGCATCGTCAATGTGAAGGTCCAAGGGATACAGCAAACTCTAAGTGAAGCATCGGAATCTAAAACTGGTCCCACAGGGAAGGCTCAAATCATAGACAGTAACTAGACACAGTCGTCTAGTACTTAAGTCGGCATTGTCCCTTTTGTATTTAATTCCCATGCAAATTCTGTGTTACATCGTCAATGTGAAACTTAAAGGGATACAGTAAACCTGATGTGAAGCATCGGAATCTAAAACTGGTTCACAGGAAAGGCTCGAAACATAGATACTAAGAAAATTCAGTCGTCTTATACTTAAGTCGGCTTTGTGCCTTTTGAATTTAATTCCGATTCAATTACTGTATTTCATCGTTAATGTGAAGGTCCAAGAGCTACAGTAAACCTGAAGTGAAGCATCGGAATCTAAAACTTGTCTTACAGGAAAGGCTCAAAACATAAACACTAAGAAAGGTCAGTCTTCCTGTACTTAAATCGGCAATGTGCCTTTTGTATTTCAATCCGATTCAATTACTGTGTTTCATCGGCAACGTGAAGGTCCGCGGGAAACAGTAAACCAGCAGTTGTGCGTCGGAATCTAAAACTGGTAACACAGGAAAGGCTCAACACATAGACGGTGAGAAGACTCAGTCTTCTTGTACTTAAGTCATCACTGAGTCTTTTGTATTTAATTCCGATGCGATTTCTGTGTTTCATCGTCAATGTGAAGGTCCAAGGGATACAGTAAAACTGCAGTTGTGCATCGGAATCTGAAACTGGTGATACAGAAACGGCTCAAAACATAGACACTAAGAAAAGTCAGTCTTCTTGTACATAAGGCGGCCTTGTGGCTCTTGTATTTAATTCCAATGCAATTTTTGTGTTTCATCGTCCAAGTGAAGGTCCAAGGGATACAGTAAACTTGAAGTGACGCATCGGAATCTAAAACTGGTCTCACAGGGATGGCTCAAATTATAGACAGTAAGAAGAATCACTCTTCTCTTACTTCAGTCGGCATTGTGCGTTTTGTATTCAATTCCGATGCAATTTCGGTGTTTCATCGCCAATGTGAAGGTCCAAGGGATACAGTAAACCTTCATTTGTGCATCCGAATGTAAACTCGTGACACAGGACAGGCTTGAAATATAGACACATAGAACTGGCTGTCATCTTGTACTTCAGTCGGCATTGTGCCTTTTGTATATAATTCGGATGCAATTTCGGTGTTTCATCGTCTATGTGAAGGTCGAAGGGATACAATAAATCTCCAGTTGTGCATCGGAAGCTAATGATTGGGGACATAGGAAAAGCTAAAAACATAGACACAAAGAAACGTTAGTCATCTTGTACTAACGTCGACCTTGTGAGTTTTGTATTGAATTCCGATGCAATTTATGTGTTTCATCGTCAATGTGAAGGTCAAAGGGATACAGTGAACCAGCAGTAGTGCATCGGAATCTAAAACTGGTGTCACAGGAAAGGCTCAAAAGATAGACACTAAGAAAAGTCTGTCTTCTTTTACTTAAGTCGGCATTGTGCCTTTTGTATTTAATTCTGATGCAATTTCTGTGTTTCATCGTCAATGTTAAGGTCGAAGGGATACAGTAATCCTGTAGTGAAGCATCGGAATCTAAAACCGGTCTCACAGGAAAGGCTAAAATCATAGACATTAAGAAAAGTCAGTCTTCTTGAACTTAAGTCAGCATTGTGCCTTTAGTATTTAATTCCGATGCAATTTCTGTGTTTCTTCGTCAATGTGAAGGTACAAGGGACACAGCAAAACTGCAATTGTGCATCGTATTCTAAAACTGGTGACACATGATAGGCTCAAAGCATAGACACTAACAAAAGTCAGACTTCTTGTCCTTAAGTCTACATTGTACCTGTTGGGTTTAATTCCGATGCAATTGTAGCGTTTCATCGTCAATGTGAAGGTCCAAGGGATACAGTAAACCTGTAGTGAAGCATCGGAATCTAAAACCGGTCTCACAGGAAAGGCTCAAAACATAGACGGTAAGAAGACTCTGTCTTCTTGTACATAAGTCGGCATTGTGCCTTTTGTATTTAATTTCGATGCAATATCTGTGTTTCATCGTCAAATTGTAGGTCCAAGGGATACAGTAAACCTGAAGTGAAGCATCGGAATCTAAAACTGGTCTCACAGGAAAGGCTCAAAACATAGACACTAAGGAAAGTCAGTCTACACGTACTTAAGTCGGCATGGTGCATTTTGTATTTAATTTCGATTCATTTTCTGTGTTTCATCGTCAATGTGAAGGTCCAAGGGATACAGTAATTTTGTAGTGAAGCATCGGAATCTAAAACTGATCTCACAGGAAAATCACACAACATTGACACTAAGAAAAGTCAGTCCTCTTGTACTAATTCGGCATTGTGCCTGTTGTGTTTAATTCCGATGCTATTGTTGCGTCTCATCGTCAATATGAATGTCCAAGCTATACAGTTAACCTGAAGTGAGCCATCGGAATCTAAAACCGGTCTCACAGGAAAGGCTCAAAACATAGACGGTAAGAAGACTCAGTCTTCTTGTATTTAAGTCGGCATTGTGCCTTTTGTATTTTTTTTATTTAGAGGTGGAGCCCCTCCACGCCCACACCGGCATGATGGCCAACACAAAAGGTCTACTGCCATCTCTGCATAAGGGTTAGTATTCACTAAAGTGAGGTGTCGCAGGATGTGGGTACTGCGATGTTTGCGTACGTCTGGTTAGGATTAACCATTAATACGCGCTCATCTGGAGATAGATTGGTCGAAATCTGACGAAGGGTAGCGGTTTGAAGGGCAGAGGAAAAAAAGTGCCAAGGCAAGAGCCAAGGGAAAAAAACCTCTGCGAAAGTTAGGTCGGGCGGCAAGAGCAGTAGCGGTTGTCTTGCTGCCTGCGATAGGTTGTGCAAGGATAGGCTTTGTTAGTAGTGGGTATCATGCATGTCGATACCTTGACGTTGTGCGTTTGTGCTGCTCGGCGGCTGGCGCTGGGTGCTGGTACAGAGTCCTCGTTCAGCGTCCTGCAACCTGCAACAGTTATGTTTGTTATCGGTCTTGTGTCCGATAGGTCATATACCGGAGGCACAGTGTGAGGGAGTGTTGGGAGATTGTTCGTGCGTCTGTGGGTGAGCTCGTCGGTGTCCCTGCTGTGGCCTGTTGGTCGGCTCTGATAGCAGCTGGTAGTTGCCAGTCAGTATTGCTGATATGCAGGGGCTTACCGACGTTTGTCGCTGTTTGCGTATGTTAGTTTACCATAGGTGGTTATGCCCTAGCTAGCAGTGTCTTTGGTCGCTTGTGTTTCCACCTGTGGTTGTGATCGTAGTTTCCCAGAGTGAGGATGAAAGGATTGTTCGAGTGTCTCGAGTTCCTGTATAGTCGTGTAGCGTGTTTCTTGAATACTTCCTTGAGGGTATCAAGGCGGTATTCATGGTGAAGATCCACGGTGCGTGTGTAGCGTGGAGCATTGCTAATGATTCGTAGCACTTTGTTCTGTATGATCTGCAGGCGGCGCAGTCGTGTGGGAGCTGCATATCCCCAGACGGGAGCTGCGTACGTCATCAGAGGTCTAATCAGTGTAGTGTATAAGGACCTCGACACCCTCCTATTCAGTGTGCTTTCCCTGTTGAGCATTGGGTAGAGCTGTTTGAGCCTCGCGTGCGCTCGGTTGGCAACGTATTCGATGTGGTCCCCCCATGTAAGTTTCCGGTCCAGCCAGACACCAAGGTATCTGACTTTCTCTCGGAAACGTATTGGGCGTGTATGTAGTGTTATCGGTCTACAGTGTTGGTGTTTGCGCAGTAGTTTCGGTCTGCGTGTGAACAGAACTGCTTCGCACTTGTCGACGTTTACTTTAATACGCCATCGCTCCAGCCAAGGCTCAGCTGTTCTGAGTGCTGTCTGTATTCGTGAGTTGATGTTCGACGGTTTCCAGTCTTGCGCGAGGATGGCTGTGTTATCCGCGTAGACGGCTAACGTCGTGTTTCGTGTCCCTGGGTAGTCATTAATGTACAGGTTAAACAAGATGGGCCCCAGAATGCTTCCTTGGGGTACTCCAGCTTGGATACCGTGTTGTGTTGATTGTTTATCCTGCACGTTAGTGTTGAAACATCTGTTCGTGAGATATGAGTGTATGAGACGTACGAGTCCGTCTGGGAAACCAGCTTCGCTTAGTTTGCGTATGAGTCCGTTGTGCCAGAGACGATCGAAAGCCTTTTCGATGTCTAGGAACACGGCCCCTGTGGCTTTGTTCATGTTGTAGCCGTGTGTTATATGTTCGACTACGCGGAGGAGTTGTTGTGTTGTCGAGTGGTGATTCCTAAAGCCGAATTGCTCCGGTCTTAGGGTGTCGTTGGCGATGCAATGCCTAGTGATACGTTTTAGTATTACCTTCTCAACAATCTTGCTGAGCGAGCACAGCAGACTGATGGGTCGGTAATTTTGTGGGAGGGAGTGGTCTTTCCCTGGCTTCCTGAACATCAGGACCTTGGCCGCCTTCCAAAAGTCAGGGTAGTGTTGGTGTGTCAGGATGGCATTCGTTAGGTGTGTGAGGTATTCTACGGCTTTATCCGTGAACTCCTGGAGGACACGGTTTTGAATGTCATCAGGCCCAGGGGCTTTTCTAGCGTTGGTGTGCTTGATAGCCCATGTGACTTCATTTGTGCTAGCACGTCTGATTACGTCGCGCGAGGGCTGGGCTACAAGTCGTGTAACCTCCTGGTCCGTTTCAAGTGTGAATGCTGGGTCTGAAGGAACCAGATTCGGCATGAAGGACGCTGCAAGTGTTGTGGCCATAAGCTCTGCCTTCTCCGTCGCGGAGTAGGCTGGGCCGTCTGGTCCTTGTAACGTGGGAATGTAATGTTTCTCCCTGGTGAAGTGTCTGGCCAGCTGCCACACGCCAGGACGTGTGGTATCCAGCCGAGCGAGTCTCTGTCCCCATTGTTCGTTTCTGAATGTTTGGATTTTATTCCGTATTATGCCCTGGAGTCTGTTGACGTGCAGTTTATAGAACGGGCGCCTGGTACGCTGCCAGTATCTCCTGAGGCGGTTCCTCATTGAGATAAGGCCCAGGATTTCCTGGGGCAGGGCCGTCGCGTGTTGTCTTGGTGTTGTAAATGGAATGGCGTCAGTCATTGCGTCTTGGACGGCAGTTGTGAGAGCCTCCACAGCCTCATCAATTTGCTGTGTGTTGTTAATTTCGTGGGTGTCAGGAATGCGACTATCAAGCGTTTCCTTGAACAGTGTCCAGTTCGCACGTTTGTAGTTAAGCATCCTGCGTGGTTCAATGTCCTGCAGTGTCTCTTCCATGTGCAGTATTACAGGCATGTGGTCTGAGTCCAGATCGTTTTCAACCGTTAGGTTGAGTGTGCATGTGATGCCCTTTATGAGGGCTATGTCTAACACGTCTGGCCTATGTCGGGCCTGTGTAGGCACGAACGTGGGAACGTCCGGCCCAAGTATAATGTAGTTTCGGCCTAGCGCGTGTTCGTACAGTTTCTTGCCGTTGGAGGTTCGTATTCGTGAGTTCCAATCGGGGTGTTTTGCGTTGAGGTCTCCAGCGGCTATTACCCGCGGTGCCATGTTGAGTACTGTGCTGATATCGCGTGTTACTATGTTTTTAGGAGGATTGTATAGCGATACCAGTGTGGTGTTGGCTCCGTTGAGCTTGACCCTAACGGCCGTAGCCTCCAGTCTTTCAAGTGCTGGGAGCTCGATGTTCGTGTGGTCTATGTCTCTGTGTATAATGATTGCCGTGCCGCCTCCCCTCCTGCCATCCGCTCGGTCGGTACGATAGACGCAATAACCTGGGAGGTTTAGTTGTTTGCGAGGCGTAAGCAGTGTTTCGTTCACAAGAGCGATTCGGATACCCTTTCGCTCCATGAACGCGGCCATCTCGGTTTTTTTGTTTGCGATCCCGTTGGCATTCCAAAACAGGATCTGTGTGACTGTGTTTAAGTCTGCGTTTCGGGGCTGGTGTGGTGTATTATCCATGTAGTAGTGTAAAGAGCGGTGTGATAGTGGCTTGGAAGCTAGTCCAGTTGAGCGTACCCGACATGAACTGCATAAAGAGTTGTGAGACACACCCCATAATCTTCGTGACTATTTCGGTGGTCGTGCGTCTGGGGAATAATGTTTCCATTATTCTCTGGAATGTTGTTGTGATGTTGGTCATGTCGGCCTGGGAGTTGTTGGTCGTGTTAGCGGCCGCTTGTTCCAGTGTTGGCGTTTGGTGAGGGCTGGCCTGCGAGTCGGTTGTTCGTGTGGCAGTTGTGGGCGCCTGTGTATTTTCTGAGGTGAGTGGGTGTGTTATGTGGGTTGTTGAGTTGGTGTCCGGGATGTGTTCGTGGGTGTTGGTGTTCTGTTGACTGTGTACTTGTTGTGGTGCGGTCGTGTTCCTCGTGCTGCGGCTGTTTCTCCTTCTCCTCCTCCTCTGGCGCTGTGGTTGTCCCTGTGTGTGTGCGTTTTCTGTAGCCTGTGGTGGGCTGCAGTTCGCGATCTCAGGGGGTAGGGTGGTGTTGTTGCTTGTTTCGTGCGGTGTGCCCGGTGCGGGTGTGGTGTCATTTGTTGTGCATGTCTGTTGTGTGCCTGTTGCTGGGGGTGTTTGCTGAGCGTGTTCTGAGCTCTGGGGCTCCTCTGACCGTCCCGCGCTGCTGGGGCTGCCAGCGACCGCTCCAGCGAAGGATAATCCACTTCTTACTGGGCGCGGGGGCGGTTTTGGAACTGTGATGGCGGTTGGTTTCGCATGTTTGGCGATTTTGCGCCTCAGAGCTGCTTTGTATGCAATGCACCCTCTGTAGTTTGCCGGATGGGCAGCACCACAGTTGGCGCACTTGCGAGGTGCTGAATTGGGGAGTTTGCAGCGTTGGGTTGTGTGACCGCCAGCGCAGATGCGGCAGCGGGGTGCGAGACCGCATCTGATACCCGCGTGCGCATAGCGCTGGCAGTTGTGGCATTGTTGGGGGGTGCGCGGCGTGTTGTACACCTCTACATTAACGACCATGTGAAGAAATAATTTTAACTTCAGCAGGTCGCGGGATTTGGCCGTGTCGGCCAGCTCCGCCATGTAGTTATGTGACGGTCTCGCTGTGCCGAACTCTGACATCCGGTTTACCCGAATGCACTCCCACCCGAGAGCAGAGAGTTCGTTGTGTACCGTGTCGGTCGGGGTTCGTGAGTCTATCCCCTTAATCACGTACTGTTGTGTTTTTTCCAAGACTGTCCTGTACGTGAAGTGTTCTACCTTCCTTTCTTTGAGAAAGTCCAGTAGATTCGTGTAGTCTGTCTTGTTCGCCACGTACAGTGCGGCGTGTTCCCTGGTGAGCTTGGAGTAGTATGTTGTGGGGCTGTGCTTATTGTTAAATTCTCTGTTTAGGAGACTTAGGTCTCCATAGTTGTGAATGATGACCGGTGGGAAGCCGGTCGCGGTGTTGTTAGCGTTCTGCGTAGCTGCGTGTATGTTTGTGTTTGCTGCAGTCGCAGGGTTGTTTGTGTTGGTCCCTGTGTTGTTATTGTTTGTTCGCGGCGTTGATGGTGTTGGCAGCAGCGCTTGGCCGTTGCCTCGTGAGTTTGTGGGCTCACTTGTTTGTGTAGTTGGCTGCTGTTTGCGCCTTGGGCCGACCTGCTGCCACGGCCCGTCTTCATCGGTGTTTGTTGTGTCCTCTGTCGGCTCTGGAACCGGTTCCGTCGGTGCCTGGGCCGCCAGAGGTGAAATAGGGGGCATGTCCTGTTGTTCAGCAGGTGCCTGTGTGTGTGGTGTGGGTGTTTCTGTTCGTGTGTTTTCGCTGCCCATCAGCTCTGCGATCAGCTCCAGCTATTCCGCGATCCTTCAGGGCAACCTGCTCCTGGAAGGTGGACAGCGGGACGGAAATGATGGCGGGAGTAGCCGGCATTACCGCCTCTTGTGCTGCAGCTTTGCTGCGGGTGAGTGGTGGGGAAGCACAGGAAAGATCGGACATCTTTGCTGCTTCAGGAGTAATTATTTATTTGGATAGGGAAGGATGGAACACGACAATTTTGCTCTTTTTAAGGAGCGACAATAATGCTTTTTAGCGAAAGCGCTGTGTACCTTGTTCCTACAGAAGAGGGGTGTCCCTACGACCTATCTGCGCGGAGTGCAATGCGCGGCGCAAGAGAGCGCGGGTTGAAGAGAGCGGCCTACAGTGCGCGGGGTTATCCGACGTGAACGGGCCCCTGACACTGAGATTACCCTACCAAAGAACGGGAGAGTCCCGCTGGGGAGATTTGCAACCGAAGTTGCAGGAAGTGGAGCCGAAGCTCTTGCCACTTAGCGCCCGAAAGCGTTAAGCAGCTTGCGCGGGTTCGTGCCGCTCAGAAGAGCGTCACTGGCAGCTACGCCAGTTGTAGCTTATTAGAGACCACTCCGAGGAGCTATCCGCGGGCAGCTACGCCAGGTGCAGAGAGCAGCGTTCCGCTCGGGTCGGCTGCTCGACTGCGAGTTCCTTTTGTATTTAACTCCGATGCAATTTCTGTGTTTCATCGTCAACGTGAAGGTCTAAGGGATACAGTAAGCCTGAAGTGAAGCATCGGAATCTAAAACTGGTGTCACAGCAAAGGCTCAAATCAAAGACCGTACGAAGACACAGTCTTCTTGTACTTAATTCGGCACTGTGCCTTTTGTATTTAATTACCATGCAATTTCGGTGCTACTTCGACGATGTGAACGTCCAAAGAATACAGTAAATCTGCAGTTGCGCATCGGAATCTAAAACTGGTGACACAGGTCAATCTCGAAGCATAGACACTATGAGAAGTCAGTGTGCTTGTACTTAAGTCGGCATTGTGCCTTTTGTATTTAAATCCGATGCAATTTCTGTGTTTCCACGTCATAGTGAAGGTCCAAGTGATAGAGTAAACCTGAAGTGAAGCATTAGCAACTAAAACTGGTCTCACAGGAGAGGCTCAAATCATAGACACTAAGAAATGTCAATTTTCTTGAACATAAGCCGGCGTTGTGCCCTTTGTATTTAATTCCGAAGCAATTACTGTGTTTCATCGTCAAAGTGAATGTTGAGGGATACAGTAAACCTGAAGTGAAGATTCGGAATCTGAAACTGGTCTCACTGGGAAGGCCCAGATCATAGACAGCAACAGAACTCAGTCTTCTTCTACTTAAGTCGGCACTGTGCACTTTGTATTTAATTCCGATGCAATTTATGTGATTCATCGTAAAGTAAATGTTAAGGGATACAGCAAACCTGAAGTGAAATAACGGAATCTAAAACTAGTCTCACACCAAAAGCTCAAAACATAGAACGTAAGAGGACTCAGTCTTCTTGTACTTAATTCGGCATTGTGTCTTTTGTATTTAATTCCGACGAGATTTCTATGCTTCATCGTCAGTGTGAAGGTCCAAGGGATACAGTACTCCTGCAGGTGTGCATCGGTATCTAAAACTGGTGACTCAAGAAAGGCTAAAATCATAGACAGTAAGAAGACTCAGTCTTCTTGTACTTTAGACGGCATTGTGTGTGGCGTTTAATTCCGATGCAATTTTTGTGCTTCTTCGTCAATGTGAAGGTCCAAGGGATATAGTAAACCTGACGTGAAGCATCGGAATCTAAATCTGGTCTCGCAGGGAAGGCTCAAAGCATAGACAGCAAGAGAACTCATCATTCTGCTTAAATCGGCATTGTGCCCTTTGTATTTATTCCGATCCAATTTCTGTGTTTCATTGTCAATGTGATGGTCCAATGGATGCAGCAAAAATGACGTGAAGCATTGGAGTCTAAATCTGGTCTCACATCGAAGGCTCAACGCATTGACAGCAAGAAAATTCAGACTTCCTCTACTTAAGTCGGCATTGTGCCTTTTGTATTAATTTTCGATGCAATTTCTGTGTTTCATCGTCAATTTGAAGGTCCAAGGGATGCAGTAAACCTGCAGTTGTGTATCGGAATCTAAAACTGGTGACACAGGAAAGGCACAAACCATAGACAGTAGGAAGACTCAGTCTTCTTGTACTTAAGTCTGCATTGTGCACTTTGTATTTCATTCCGATGCAATTTCTGTGTTTCATAGACAATGTATTGGTCCTAGCGATGCAGTAAATTTGCAGTTGAGCATCGGAACCTAAAACTGGTGACACAGGAAAGGCACAATACATAGACACTAAGAATAGTCAGTCTTCCTATACTTACGTCAGCATTGTGCCTTTTGTATTCAATTCCGATGCAATTTATGTGTTTCGTCTTCAAAGTGAAGGTGTAAGGGGTACAGTAAACCTGAAGTGAAGCATCGGAATCTAAAACTGGTCTCACAGGGAATTCTCATAACAAAGACAGCAAGAAAACTCAGTCTTCTTCGACTTAAGGCGGCATTGTGCCCTTTGTAATTAATTCCGATTCCATTTCTGTGTTTCATCGTCAATGTGAAGGTCCATGGGATACAATAAGCCTGACGTGAGGCATCGGAGCCTAAAACTGGTCTCACAGGTAAGGCTCAGATCATAGACAGCAAGAAAACTCAGTCTTCTTCTACTTAAGTCGGCATTGTGCCTTTTGTATTAATTTTCGATGCAAGTTCTGTGTTTCATCGTCAATGTGATGGTCCTAGCGATGCAGTAAACCTGCAGTTGTGTATCGGAATCTAAAACTGGTGACACAGGAAAGGCACAAACCATAGACAGTAGGAAGACTCAGTCTTCTTGTACTTAAGTCTGCATTGTGCACTTTGTATTTAATTCCGATGCAATTTCTGTGTTTCATAGACAATGTATTGGTCCTAGCGATGCAGTAAATTTGCAGTTGAGCATCGGAATCTAAAACTGGTGACACAGGAAAGGCTCAATAAAGAGACACTAAGAATAGTCATTCTTCTTGTACTTAAGTCGGCATTGTGCCTTTTTTATTTAATTCCGATGCAATTTCTGTGTTTCATCGGAAATGTGAACGTCCTAGGGATACAGTAAACCTGAAGTGAAGCATCGAAATCTAAAACTGGTCTCACAGGAAAGGCTCAAAACATAGAAGGTAAGAAGATTCCGGCTTCTTGTACTTAAGCCGGCATTGTGCCTTTTGTATTTAATTCCAATGCAATTTCTGTGTTTCATCGCAAATGTGAAGGTCCAAGGGATAGAGTAAACCTGAAGTGACGCATCGGAATCTAAAGCTGGTGACACAGGAAAGACTCATATCATAGGCAGTAAGAAGACGCAGTCTTCCTGTACTTATGTCTGCATTGTGCCTTTTGTATTAAATTCCGATGCAATTAATGAGTTTCATCGTCAACGTGAAGGACTAAGGGATACAGTAAACCTAAAGTGAAGCATCGGAATCTAAAACTGGTCTCACAGGGAATTCTCATAACAAAGGCAGCAAGAAAACTCAGTCTTCTTCGACTTAAGTCGGCATTGTGCCCTTTGTATTTAATTCCGATGCCATTTCTGTGTTTCATCGTCAATGTGAAGGTCCAAGGGATACAATAAACCTGACGTGAAGCATCGGAGTCTAAAACTGGTCTCACAGGTAAGGCTCAGATCATAGACAGCAAGAAAACTCAGTCTTCTTCTACTTAAGTCGGCATTGTGCACTTTGTATTTAATTCCGATGCAAGTTCTGTGTTTCATCGTCAATGTGACGGTCCTAGCGATGCAGTAAATTTGCAGTTGAGCATCGGAATCTAAAACTGGTAACACAGGAAAGGCTCAATAAAGAGACACTAAGAATAGTCATTCTTCTTGTACTTAAGTCGGCATTGTGCCTTTTTTATTTAATTCCGATGCAATTTCTCTGTTTCATCGGAAATGTGAACGTCCTAGGGATACAGTAAACCTGAAGTGAAGCATCGAAATCTAAAACTGGTCTCACAGCAAAGGCTCAAAACATAGACGGTAAGAAGATTCCGGCTTCTTGTACTCAAGCCGGCATTGTGCCTTTTGTATTTCATTCCAATGCAATTTCTGTGTTTCATCGCCAATGTGAAGGTCCAAGGGATAGAGTAAACCTGAAGTGACGCATCGGAATCTAAAGCTGGTGACACAGGAAAGACTCATATCATAGGCAGTAAGAAGACGCAGTCTTCCTGTACTTATGTCTGCATTGTGCCTTTTGTATTTAATTCCGATGCAATTAATGAGTTTCATCGTCAACGTGAAGGACTAAGGGATACAGTAAACCTGAAGTGAAGCATCGGAATCCAAAACTGGTCTCACAGCAAAGGCTCAATTCAGAGACCGTAAGAAGACCCAGTCATCTTGTACTTAATTCTACACTGTGCCTTTTGTATTTAGTTGCCATGCAATTTCTGTGCTACATCGTCAATGTGAAGGTCCAAGGGATACAGTAAATCGGCAGTTGTGCATCGGAATCTAAAACTGGTAACACAGGAGATGCTGAAACATAGGAACGATGAAAAGTCAATCTTCTAGTACTTAAGGCGACCTTATGCCTTTTGTATTTAATTCTGATGCAATTTTTGTGATTCATCGTTAAAGTGATTGTGCAAGGGATACAGTAAACCTGAAGGGAAGACTCGGAATATAAAACTGGTCTCACAGGGAAGGCCCAGGTCATAGACAGCAAGAAAACTCAGTCTTCTTCTACTTAATTCGGCATTGTGCACTTTGTATTTAATTCCGATGCAATTTCTGTGTTTCATCGTCAATGTGATGGTCCAAGCGATGCAGTAAATTTGCAGTTGAGCATCGGAATTTAAAACTGTCGACACAGTAAAGGCTCAAACCATAGACAGTAAGAAGATTCAGCGTTCTTGTACTTATGTCGGCATTGTGCCTTTCGCATTTATTTCCGATGCAATTTCAGTGTTCCATCGTCAATGTGAAGGTCCAAGGGATACAGTAAACCTGACATAAAGCATTGGAGTCTAAAACTGGTATCACAGGGAAATCTCAAAACATATGCAGCAGGAGAACTCAGTCTTTATCTACTTACGTCGGCATTGTGCCCTTTGTATTTACTTCCGATGCAATATCTGTGTTTCATCGTCAATGTGATGGTCCAAGGAATGGAGTAAATCTGCAGTTGACAATCGTAATTAAAACTGGAGACACAGGTTAAGTTGGAAACATAGGCACTGAGAAGAGGCAGTCTTCATGTAGATAAGTCGGCATTGTGCTTTTTGTATTTAATTCCGATGCAATTTCTGTGTTTCATCGTTAATGTGAAGGGCCAAGGGATACAGTGAACCTGCAGTTGCGCATCGGAATCTAAAACTGGTGACACAGGATAGGCTCAAACCATAGACAGTAAGAGGACTCAGGCTTCTTGTACTTAAGCCGGCATTGTGCCTTTTGTATTTAATTCCAATGCAATTTCTGTGTTTCATCGCCAATGTGAAGGTACAAGGGATACAGTAAAAATGCAATTGTGCATCGGAATCTAAAACCTGGTGACACTGGATGGGCTCAAACATGGACATTTACAAACATCAGTCTACTTGTACTTATGTCGGCATTGTGCCTTTTGCGTTTACATCCGATGCTATTTTTGTGTTTCATCGTCAAAGTGAACGTCCAAGGGTTACAGTAAACCTGAAGTAATACATCGCAATTT
Source organism: Schistocerca americana (assembly GCF_021461395.2). Classification (NCBI taxonomy): domain Eukaryota; kingdom Metazoa; phylum Arthropoda; class Insecta; order Orthoptera; family Acrididae; genus Schistocerca; species Schistocerca americana. The sequence goes on from NC_060122.1 coordinate 53,993,915, forward strand.
AAAACTCTTCTCACAGCAAAGGCTTAAAACAAAGACCATGAGAAGACTCAGTCTTCTTCTGCTTAATTCGGCTTTGGGCCTTTTGTATTTGATTCCTGATGCAATTTCTGTGCTTCATCGTCAATGTTAAGGACCAAGGGATACAGTGAACCTGCAGTTGCGCATCGGAATCTAAAACTGGTGACACAGGATAGGCTCAAAACATAGACGGTAAGAAGACTCAGGCTTCTTGTACTTAAGCCGGCATTGTGCCTTTTGTATTTAATTCCAATGCAATTTCTGTGTTTCATCGCCAATGTGATGGTCCAAGGGATAGAGTAAACCTGAAGTGAGGCATCGGAATCTTAAGCTGGTGACACAGGAAAGACTCAATTCATAGACCGTAAGAAGACTCAGTCTTCTTGTACTTAATTCTACACTGTGCCTTTAGTATTTAGTTGCCATGCAATTTCTGTGCTACATCGTTAATGTGAAGGTCCAAGGAATAAAGTAAATCTGCAGTTGTGCATCGGAATCTAAAACTGGTAACACAGGAGAGCCTCAAACATAGGCACTAAGAAAAGTCAATCTTCTAGTACTTAATGCGACCTTGTGAATTTTGTATTTAATTCCGATGCTATTTTTGTGTTTCATCGTTAAAGTGAATGTCCAAGGGATACAGTAAACCTGACGTGAAGCATCGGAGTCAAAGACTGGTCTCACAGGGAAGGCTCAAAACGTACGCAGCAAGAGAACTCAGTCTTCTTCTACTTAGGTCGGCATTGTGCCCTTTGTTTTTAATTCGGATGCAAGTTCTGTGTTTCATCGTCAATGTGATGGACAAAGGGATGCAGTAAATCTGCAGTTGTGGATCTTTATCTAAAACTGGTGACACAGTAAAGGCTCTAAACATAGACACTAAGATTAGTCAGTCTTCTTGTACTTAAGTCGGCATTGTTCCTTTTGTATTTTATTCCGATGAAATTTATGTGTTTCATCGTCAAAGTGAAGGTCCAAGGGATACAGTAAACCTGAAGTGAAGCATCTGAATCTAAAACTGGTCTCACAGAAATGGCTCAAAACATAGACAGCAAGACAACTCAGTCTTCTTGTTCATAAGCCGGCATTGTGCCATTCGTATTTCATTCCGATGCAATTTCTGTGTTTCATCATCAATGAGAAGGAACAAGGGATACAGTAAACCTGCAGTTGTGCCTCGGAATCTAAAACTGGTGACACAGGACAGGCTTGAAACATGGACACTAACAAAAGTCAGTCTTCTTGTACGTAAGTCGGCATTGTGCCTTTTGTATTTAATTCCGATGCATTTTCTGTGTTTCATCGTCAATGTGAAGGTCCAAGGGATACAGTAAACCTGCAGTTGTGCATCGGAATCTAAAACTGGTCTCACAGGAAAGGCTCAAAACATAGACGGTGAGAAGACTCAGTCTTCTCGTACTTACGTCGGCATTGTGCCTTTTGTATTTAATTCCGAATCAATACCTGAGTTTCATCGTCAATGTGAAGGTCCAAGGTATACAGTAAAACTGGAGTTGTGCATCGGAATATAAAAGTGGTGAAACAGGATAGGCTCAAAACACAGACACTACGAAAAGTCAGTCTTCTTGTACTTAAGTCGGCATTGTGCCTTTTGTTTTTAATTCCGATGCAATTGTTCCGTTTCATCGTTAATGTGAAGGTCCAAGGGATACAATAAACCAGAAGTGAAGCATCGGAATCTAAAACTGGTCTCACAGGGAAGGCTAAAAACATAGACAGCAAGAAAACTCAGTCTTCTTCTACTTAAGTCGGCATTGCGCCCTATGTATTTAATTCCGATGCAATTTCTGTGTTTCATCGTCAATGTGATGGTCCAAGCGATGCAGTAAATTTGCAGTTTAGCATCGGAATTTAAAACTGTCGACACAGTAAAGCCTCAAACCATAGACAGTAAGAAGATTCAGCGTTCTTGTACTTATGTCGGCATTGTGCCTTTCGCATTTATTTCCGATGCAATTTCCGTTTTCCATCGTCAATGTGAAGGTCCAAGGGATATAGTAAACCTGACATAAAGCATTGGAGTCTAAAACTGGTATCACAGGGAAATCTCAAAACATATGCAGCAGGAGAACTCAGTCTTTATCTACTTACGTTGACATTGTGCCCTTTGTACGAGGGTTATTCCAAAAGTAAGGTCCGATCGGTCGCGAAATGGAAACGACTATGAAAATCCGATAAAGCTTTGCACAGATGTGTTGGGTAGTGTCTCTAGTATAACCCCAGTTAGCATCACGTCGCTCTTCTCATTTCTGAGCTCGCAGTGAGTGCGTAAAGATGTCTAGAAAATAGTATCTGCCGCCAAGTACGAGGGCCTGGTGAGAAATTTCGCCTGAAGCTATGCAGCCAACATTACATAACTGTCGTGCTGTTTCGTCTTCACGACAATTCTCAGCCGCATTCTGCAGGGGCAATGAAGATTCTCCTGCATCGTTTTCAAATGGAAATGTTAGATTACCCACAATACAGTCCGCAATTGTCTCCCCCTGAGTTTCATCTCTGGTCACATGAACCGCTGTCTTTGACGACAACATTTTGACACAGACAACGAGGTGTAGGCCAGCGTGGAGAATTGGCGGAAAGCACTGGCGGCTGCCTTCGATGATGAGGCTATTGAAAAGTTTGTACAACGCTATGACAAAAGTCTAAGTCAGAACGGCGACTACGTAGAGAAGTAGCTGAAAGGTGCAGCTAATTGTTACAAGTAAAACATTTCTGATGTTCACTGTGGTTTCAATTTGGCAATCAATCGGACCTTACTTTTGGAATAACCCTCGTATTTACTTCCGATGCAATATCTGTGTTTCATCGTCAATGTGATGGTCCAAGGAATGGAGTAAATCTGCAGTTGAGCATCGGAATTAAAACTGGAGACACAGGATAAGTTGGAAACATAGGCACTGAGAAGAGTCAGTCTTCATGTAGATAAGTCGGCATTGTGCTTTTTGTATTTAATTCCGATGCAATTTCTGTGTTTCATCGTTAATGTGAAGGGCCAAGGGATACAGTAAACCTGCAGTTGTGCACCGGAATCTAAAACTGGTGACACAGGAAAGGCTCAAACCATAGACAGTAAGAGGACTCAGGCTTCTTGCACTTAAGCCGGCATTGTGCCGTTTGTATTTAATTCCAATGCAATTTCTGTGTTTCATCGCCAATGTGAAGGTACAAGGGATACAGTAAAAATGCAATTGTGCATCGGAATCTAAAACTGGTGACACCGGATGGGCTCAAAACATAGACATTTACAAACATCAGTCTTCTTGTACTTATGTCGGCATTGTGCCTTTTGTATTTACATCCGATGCTATTTTTGTGTTTCATCGTCAAAGTGAACGTCCAAGGGTTACAGTAAACCTGAAGTAATACATCGCAATTTAAAACTCTTCTCACAGCAAAGGCTTAAAACATAGACCATGAGAAGACTCAGTCTTCTTCTGCTTAATTCGGCATTGGGCCTTTTGTATTTGATTCCTGATGCAATTTCTGTGCTTCATCGTCAATGTGAAGGTCCAAGGGATACAGTGAACCTGCAGTTGCGCATCGGAATCTAAAACTGGTGACACAGGATAGGCTCAAAACATAGACGGTAAGAAGACTTAGGCTTCTTGTACTTAAGCCGGCATTGTGCCTTTTGTATTTAATTCCGATGCAATTTATGAGTTTCATCGTCAACGTGAAGGTCTAAGGGATACAGTAAACCTGAAGTGTAGCTTCGGAATCCAAAACTGGTCTCACAGCAAAGGCTCAATTCATAGACCGTAAGAAGACTCAGTTTTCTTGTACTTAATTCTACACTGTGCCTTTTGTATTTAGTTGCCACGCAATTTCTGTGCTACATCGTTAATGTGAAGGTCCAAGGAATAAAGTAAATCTGCAGTTGTGCATCGGAATCTAAAACTGGTAACACAGGAGAGCCTCAAACATAGGCACTAAGAAAAGTCAATCTTCTAGTACTTAAGGCGACCTTGTGAATTTTGTATTTAATTCCGATGCTATTTTTGTGTTTCATCGTTAAAGTGAATGTCCAAGGAATACAGTAAACCTGACGTGAAGCATCGGAGTCTAAGACTGGTCTCACAGGGAAGGCTCAAAACGTACGCAGCAAGAGAACTCAGTCTTCTTCTACTTAGGTCGGCATTGTGCCCTTTGTTTTTAATTCGGATGCAAGTTCTGTGTTTCATCGTCAATGTGATGGACCAAGGGATGCAGTAAATCTGCAGTTGTGGATCTTTATCTAAAACTGGTGACACAGTAAAGGCTCTAAACATAGACTCTAAGATTAGTCAGTCTTCTTGTACTTAAGTCGGCATTGTTCCTTGTGTATTTTATTCCGATGAAATTTATGTGTTTCATCGTCAAAGTGAAGGTCCAAGGGATACAGTAAAACTGCAGTTGTGCATCGGAATATAAAAGTGGTGAAACAGGATAGGCTCAAAACACAGACACTACGAAAAGTCAGTCTTCTTGTACTTAAGTCGGCATTGTGCCTTTTGTTTTTTATTCCGATGCAATTGTTCCGTTTCATCGTTAATGTGAAGGTCCAAGGGATACAAGAAACCAGAAGTGAAGCATCGGAATCTAAAACTGGTCTCACAGGGAAGGCTGAAAACATAGACAGCAAGAAAACTCAGTCTTTTTCTACTTAAGTCGGCATTGCGCACTATGTATTTAATTCCGATGCTATTTCTGTGTTTCATCGTCAATGTGAAGGTCCAAGTGATGCAGTAAATCTGCAGTTGTGAATCGGAATCTAAAACTGGTGGCACAGGAAAGGCTCATACCATAGACAAAGAGAAGACTCAGTCTTCTTGTACTTAAGACGGCATTGTGCCTTTTGTATTTAATTCGGATGCAATTTCAGTGTTACATCGTCAATGTGAAGGCCCAAGGGATACAATAAACCTGACGTGAAGCATCGGAATCTAAAACTGGTCTCACAGGGAAGGGTCGAAACATGGACGGAGAGAAGACTCAATCATCTAGTACTTAAGTCGGCTATGTGCCTAATGTATTTAATTCCGATGCGATATCAGTATTTCATCGTCAATGTGAATGTTCAAAGGGATACAGTAAACCTCAAGTGAAGCATCGGAATCTAAAACTGGTCATACAGGAAAGGGTCAAAACATAGACTTTGTGAAGACTCATCCTTCTAGTACTGAAGTCGGCATTGTGCCTTTAGTATTTAATTCCGATGCAATTTCACAGTTTCATCGTCAATGAGAAGGTCCTAGGAGTTGAGTAAATATGCAGTTGTGCATCGGAATCTAAAACTGGTCTCACAGTGAAGGCTCAAAACATAGACAGCAAGAAAACTCAGTGTTCTTCTACAAAAGTCGGCATTGTGCCCTTTGTATGTAATTCCGATGCTATATCTGTGTTTCATCGTCAATGTGATGTTCCAAGGGATGCAGTAAATCTGCAGTTGAGCATCGGAATCTAAAATTGGTGACACAGGAAAGGCTCAAAACATAGACACTAAGAAAATCAGTCTTCTTGTACTTAAGTCGGCATTATACCTTTCGTATTTCATTCCGATGCAATTACTGTGTTTCATCGTCAATGTGAAGTTCCAAAGGATACAGTAAACCTGCAGTTGTGCATCGGAATCCAAAACTGGTGACACAGGAAAGGCTGGAAACATAGACACTAAGAAAAGTCAGTCTTCTTGTACTTTAGTCGGCATAGTGCATTTTGTATTTAAATCCGATGCAATTTCTTCGTATCATCGCCAAAGTGAAGGTCCAAGGTATACAGTAAACCTCAAGTGAAGCATCGGAATCTAAAACTGGTCTTACAGGATAGGCTCATACATAGACGGTCTTTTGTATTTCATTCCTATGTAATTTCTGTGTTTCATCGTCAATGTGAAGGTACAAGGGATACAGTAAACCTGCAGTTGTGCATCGGATTCAAAAACTGGTGACACAGGAAAGGCTCAAAACATAGTCACTAAGAAAGTCAGTCTTCTTGTACATAAGCCGGCATTGTGCCCTTTGATTTAATTCCGATACAGATACTGCGTTTCTTCGTCAAATAGAAGGCCCAAGGGATACAGTAAACCGGCAGTCGTGCATCGGAATCTAAAACTGGTAACACAGGAGAGCCCCAAACATAGACACTAAGAAAAGTCAATCTTCTAGTACTTAAGGCGACCTTGTGAATTTTGTACTTAATTCCGATGTTATTTTTGTGTTTCATCGTTAAAGTGATTGTCCAAGGGATATAGTAAACCTGACGTGAAGCATCAGAGTCTAAGACTGGTCTCACAGGGAAGGCTCAAAACGTAGGCAGCAAGAGAACTCAGTCTTCTTCTACTTAGGTCGGCATTGTGCCTTTTGTTTTTAATTCGGATGCAAGTTCTGTGTTTCTTCGTCAATGTGATGGACCAAGGGATGCAGTAAATCTGCAGTTGTGCATCTTTACCTAAAACTGGTGACACAGTAAAGGCTCTAAACATAGACTCTAAGATTAGTCAGTCTTCTTGTACTTAAATCGGCGTTGTTCCTTTTGTATTTTATTCCGATGAAATTTATGTGTTTCATCGTCAAAGTGAAGGTCCAAGGGATATAGTAAACCTGAAGTGAAGCATCGGAATCTGAAAATGGTCTCACAGCAACGGCTCAAAACATAGTCAGCAAGAAAAATCAGTCTACTGTGCATAAGCCGGCATTGTGCCCTTCGTATTTCATTCCGATGCAATTTCTGTGTTTCATCATCAATGTGAAGGCCCGAGGGATACAGTAAACCTGCAGTTGTGCATCGGAATCTAAAACTGGTAATACAGGACATGCTTGAAACATGGACACTAACAAAAGTCAGTCATGTTGTACGTAAGTCGGCATTGTGCCTTTTATATTTAATTCCGATGCATTTTCTGTGTTTCATCGTCAATGTGAAGGTCCAAGGGATACAGTAAACCTGCAGTTCTGCATCGGAATCTAAAACTGGTCTCACAGGAAAGGCTCAAATCATAGACGGTGAGAGGACTCAGTCTTCTTGTACTTACGTCGGCATTGTGCATTTTGTATTTAATTCCGAATCAATTTCTGTGTTTTATCGTCAAAGTGAAGGTCCAAGGGACACAGTAAACCAGCAGTCGTGCATCAGAATCTAAAACTGGTCTCACAGGGAAGGCTCAAAACATAGACAGCAAGAAAACTCAGTGTTGTTCTACTAAAGTCGGCATTGTGCCCTTTGTATGTAATTCCGATGCAATATCTGTGTTTCATCGTCAATGTGATGGTACAAGGGATGCAGTAAATCTGCAGTTGAGCATCGGAATCTAAAATTGGTGACACAGGAAAGACACAAAACATAGACACTAAGAAATGTCAGTCTTCTTGTACGTAAGTCGGCATTATGCCTTTCGCATTTCATTCCGATGCAATTACTGTGTTTCATCGTAAATGTGAAGGTCCGAAGGATACAGTAAACCTGCAGTTGTGCATCCGAATCCAAAACTGTTGACACAGGAAAGGCTGGAAACATAGACACTAAGAAAAGTCAGTCTTCTTGTACTTAAGTCGGCATAGTGCATTTTGTATTTAAATCCGATGCAATTTCTGTGTTTCATCGTCAATGTGAAGGTCCAAGGGATACAGTAAACCTGCAGTTGTGCATCGGAATTTAAAACTGGTCTCACAGGAAAGGCTCAAAACATAATCGGTGAGAAGACTCAGTCTTCTTGTACTTACGTCGGCATTGTGCCTTTTGTATTTAATTCCGAATCAATTTCTCTGTTTCATCGTCAATGTGAAGGTCCAAGGTTTACAGTAAAACTGCAGTTGTGCATCGGAATCTAAACGTGGTGAAATAGGATAGGCTCAAAACACAGACACTATGAAAAGTAAGTCTTCTTGTACTAAAGTCGGCATTTTGCCTTTTGTTTTTAATTCCGATGCAATTGTTCCGTTTCATCGTTAATGTGAAGGTCCAAGGGATACAATAAATCAGAAGTGAAGCATCGGAATCTAAAACTGGTCTCACAGGAAGGGCTCAAAACATAGACCGTAAGAAGACTCAGTTTTCATGTAATTAAGGCGGTATTCTGACTTTTGTATTTAATTCGGATGCAATTTTTGTGCTTCATCGTTAATGTGAAAGTCCAACGTATACAGTGAACCTCACGTGAAACATCGAAATCTAAAACTGGTCTCACAGGGAAGGCTCAAAACATAGACAGCAAGAAAACTCAGGTTCTTCTACTTAAGTCGGTATTGTGCCCTATGTATTTAATTCCGATGCTATTACTGTGCTTCATCGTCAATGTGAAGGTCCAAGTGATGCAGTAAATCTGCAGTTGTGAATCGGAATCTAAAACTGGTGACAGAGGAAAGGCTCAAACCATAGACAGAGAGAAGACTCAGTCTTCTTGTACTTAAGACGGCATTGTGCTTTTGTATTTAATTCCGATGCAATTTCAGTGTTTCATCGTCAATGTGAAGGCCCAAGGAATACAGTAAACCTGACGTGAAGCATCGGAATCTAAAACTGGTCTCACAGGGAAGGGCGAAACATAGACGGAAAGAAGACTGAGTCATCTAGTACTTAAGTCGGCTATGTGCCTTATGTATTTAATTCCGATGCGATATCAGTGTTTCATCGTCAATGTGAATGTCCAAGGGATGCAGTAAACCTCAAGTGAAGCATCGGAATCTAAAACTGGTCTTACAGGAAATGGTCAAACCATGGACGGTGTGAAGACTCAGTCTTCTTGTACTGAAATCTGCATTGTGCCTTTAGTATTTAATTCCGATGCAATTTCACAGTTTCATCGTCAATGTCAAGGTCCAAGGAGCAGAGTAAATATGCAGTTGTGCATCGGAATCTAAAACTGGTCTCACAGGGAAGGCTCAAAACATAGACAGCAAGAAAAAACAGTGTTCTTCTAATTAAGTCGGCATTGTGCCCTTTGTATGTAATTCCGATGCAATATCTGTGTTTCATCGTCAATGTGATGGTCCAAGGGATGCAGTAAATCTCCAGTTGAGCATCGGAATCTAAAATTGGTGACACAGGAAAGGCTCAAAGCATAGACACTAAGAAAAGTCAGTCTTCTTGTACTTAAATCGGCATAGTGCATTTTATATTTAAATCCGATGCAATTTCTGTGTTTCATCGTCAATGTGAAGGTCCAAGGGATAACGTAAAACTGAAGTGAAGCATCTAAATCTAAAACTGGTCTCACAGGAAAGGCTCAGAACATAGACGGTAAGGAGACTCAGTCTTCTTGTACTTAGTTCGGCGTTGTGCCTTTTGTATTTAATTCCGATGCAATTTCTGAGTCTCATCGTCAAAGTGAAGGTCCAAGTGATACAGTAAAACTGAAGTGAAGGATTCGAATCCAAAACTGCTCTCACAGTGTTGTGTAGAGACAAGACAGCATAGACAGAATGAGAGGAGGACGAAAGGCACGCGCTATGCTAAAGCAGGGTGCGTGAGGTCTGAACAGGATACGTAATGAATGCTATAAAGAAAAGTACGTAGCTTCTGAAATACTTAACTTTAATCCATCCTTTTGGTACATCTGGAGCTTATGGCGATACAAGTGAGACTCTTTAGATACATGCAATGTTACTAATGGCGAGTTGCTAGGTCGTAGCCATTGACTTAGCTGAAGGCTATTCTAACTATCGGCTCGGCAAAGTAGCGAGGCTTCGTCAGTATAGTCGCTAGCTACGTCGTCCGTAAAACTGGGGCGAGTGCTAGTCAGTCTCTCGAGACCTGCCTTGTGGTGGCGCTCGGTCTGCGATCCCTGAAAGTGGCGACACGCGGGTCCGACATGTACAAATGGACCGCGGCCGATTTAAAACTACCACCTAGCAAGTGTGGTGTCTGGCGGAGACACCACACACAGGCAAGGCTCAAAACAAAGACACTAAGAAAAGTCAGTCTTCTTGTACATAAGCCGGCATTGTCCCCTTTGTATTTAATTCCGATGCAATTACTGTGTCTCATCGTCAAAGTGAAGGCCCAAGGGATATAGAAAATCTGCAGTCGTGCATCGGAATCTAAAACTGGTGACACAGGACAGGCTTGAAACATGGACACTAACAAAAGTCAGTCTTCTTGTACGTAAGTCGGCATTGTGCCTTTTGTATTTAATTCCGATGCATTTTCTGTGTTTCATCGTCAATGTGAAGGTCCAAGGGATACAGTAAACCTGCAGTTGTGCATCGGAATTTAAAACTGGTCTCACAAGAAAGGCTCAAAACATAGACGGTGAGAAGACTCAGTCTTCTTGTACTTACGTTGGCATTGTGCCTTTTGTATTTAATTCCGAATCAATTTCAGTGTTTCATCGTCAATGTGACGGCCCAAGGTATACAGTAAGACTGCAGTTGTGCATCGGAATCTAAAAGTGGTGAAACAGGATAGGCTCAAAACACAGACACTAAGAAAAGTCAGTCTTCTTGTACTTAAGTCGGCATTGTGCCTTTTGTTTTTAATTCCGATGCAAATCTTCCGTTTCATCGTTAATGTGAAGGTCCAAGGGATACAATAAACCAGAAGTGAAGCACCGGAATCTAAAACTGGTCTCACAGGGAGGGCTCAAAACATAGACCGTAAGAAGACTCAGTCTTCATGTAATTTAGTCGGTATTGTGACTTTTGTATTTAATTCGGATGCAATTTTTGTGCTTCATCGTTAATGTGAAAGTCCAAAGTATACAGTAAACCTCACGTAAGCATCGGAATCTAAGACTGGTCACACAGGGAAAGCTCAAACATAGACAGCAAGAAAACTCAGTCTGCTTCTACTTAAGTCATCATTGTGCCCTATGTATTTAATTCCGATGCTATTTCTGTGTTTCATCGTCAATGTGAAGGTCCAAGTGACGCAGTAAATCTGCAGTTGTGAATCGGAATCTAAAACTGGTGACACAGGAAAGGCTCAAACCATAGACAGAGGGAAGACTCAGTCTTCTTGTACTTAAGACGGCATTGTGCCTTTTGTATTTAATTCCGATGCAAATTCAGTGTTTCGTCGTCAATGTGAATTCCCAAGGGATACAGTAAACCTGACGTGATGCACCAAAATCTAAAACTGGTCTCACAGGAAAGGGACGAAACATAGACGGAAAGAAGACTCAGTCATCTAGTACTTAAGTCGGCTATGTGCCTTATGTATTTAATTCTGATGCGATATCAGTGTTTCATCGTCAGTGTGAATGTCCAAGGGATACAGTAAACCTCAAGTGAAGCATCGGAATCTAAAACTGGTCTTACAGGGAAGGGTCAAAACATAGACGGTGTGAAGACTCAGTCTTCTTGTACTGAAGTCGGCATTGTGCCTTTAGTATTTAATTTCGATGCAATTTCACAGTTTCATCGACAATGTGAAGGTCCAAGGAGTAGAGTAAATATGCAGTTGTGCGTCGACATCTAAAACTGGTCTCACAGGGAAGGCTCAAAACATAGACAGCAAGAAAACTCAGTGTTCTTCTACTGAAGTCGGCATTGTGCCCTTTGTATGTAATTCCGATGCAATATCTGTGTTTCATCGTCAATGTGATGGTCCAAGGGAAGCAGTAAATCTGCAGTTGAGCATCGCAATCTAAAATTGGTGACACAGGAAAGGCTCAAAACATAGACACTAAGAAAAGTTAGTCTTCTTGTACTTAAGTCGGCATTATGCCTTTCGTATTTCATTCCGATGCAATTACTGTGTTTCATCGTCAATGTGAAGGTCCAAAGGATACAGTCAACCTGCAGTTGTGCATCGGAATCCAAAATTGGTGACACAGGAAAGGCTGGAAACATAGACACTAAGAAAAGTCAGTCTTCTTGTACTTTAGTCGGCATAGTGCATTTTGTATTTAAATCCGATGCAATTTCTGTGTTTCATCGTCAATGTGAAGGTCCAAGGGATAAAGTAAAACTGAAGTGAAGCATCTAAATCTAAAACTGGTCCCACAGGAAAGGCTCAAAACATAGACGGTAAGGAGACTCAGTCTTCTTGTACTTAGTTCGGCGTTGTGCCTTTTGTATTTAATTCCGATGTAATTTCTGTGTTTCATCGTCAAAGTGAAGGTCCAAGTGATACAGTAAACCTGTAGTGAAGCATTGGAATCCAAAACTGGTCTCACAGTGTTGTGTCCAGACAAGACAGCATAGACAGAATGAGAGGAAGCCGAAAGGCACGCGCTATGCTAAAGCAGGGTGCGTGAGGTCTAAACAGGATACGTAATGAATGCTATAAAGAAAAGTACGTAGCTTCTGAAATACTTAACTTTAATCCATCCTTTTGGTACATCTGGAGCTTGTGGCGATACATGTGAGACTCTTTAGATAGATGCAATGTTACTAATGGCGCCTTGCTAGGTCGTAGCCATTGACGTAGCTGAAGGCTGTTCTAACGATCGGCTCGGCAAAGGAGCGAGGCTTCGTCAGTATAGTCGCTAGCTACGTCGTCCGTACAACTGGGGCGAGTGCTAGTCTGTCTCTCGAGACCTGCCTTGTGGTGGCGCTCGGTCTGCGATCCCTGACAGTGGCGACACGCGGGTCCGACATGTAGTAATGGACCGCGGCCGATTTAAAATTACCACCTAGCAAGGGTGGTGTCTGGCGGAGACACCACATTCCTCCCCCGCAAATCGGCGAACGGTCGTGTTATAAGGCTTCCGCCCGCCGTGGGGAGGACTTCATGTTGACGTATGCAATGAGGTGGTGAGCCTAACAACAGGCGAGGCCGTGCCACCCGCAACCGCCCATTCGGTCCGAGGGGAGCTAGGAAACGCCTGAAAACCTATTCCAGGGTGCACGTCAACACGCGGTGTATGCGCCCGTAAAGAGACAGGAGGGGTGGAAGGTCGACATCCATTGCGTCGGGGTACCCGACGCGCGAAGGCGCCATGTGGTCCGGAGCGGGCAAGAGTTCCATGGTGGAGGACGGCTGGTCACGGGAAGCGATCGGCGGCGCGTGACCCAGGGAGGCGCTTGGCGGCTGCAGCGAAGCGTCCACTGCGGGCGGCGCCGGCTGGAGGACAGGCGGCGGCAGCTGCGGCTGCGGTGGCGCGTCGCCATGGGGCAAAATGGAAGGCATCGTCGGTAACACCTGGGGATGAGGCGAGCCAGTAGATGGGTCCCCAGGGCGCTGACCGGACGGCACCGTCGCTGAAAGCAGACGGGGAGCGGCAGAACCCGTGCGACGACAGAGGCGCAGCTGATTGAGATGCCGACGCACCTCACCAGAGGCCCCCAAAACCAAATACATCGCGCGGCCGAGGCAGCGAAGAATGCGCCCTGCGAGCCAACGCCGTGAACCTCGTTGGTAGCGATAGAATACAACGTCACCTGGAGCAAAAGCAGAAGTCTGCCGCTGCACAGGAACCTGATGCGGCGGGTGCAGCAAAGACATCGAGGTTCGATGAGGACGACCGTGGAGCAACCCAGCCGGCGAGCGACCATCTCGGGGCTGAGAGCGATACGATGACAAAAAGACCAACAACGCGTCCTCCCGAAAATGCGACTCTTTCAACTTCAACATCTGGGACTTGAAAGTCCGGACCAATCGTTCAGCGGCACCGTTTGACTGAGGCGAAAACGGCGCGGATGTCAGATGTTGAATACCATTGGCCTGGCAGAATGACTGAAACTCTGCGGACATGAATTGTGGGCCATTGTCGGAAACAATAGTCTGCGGAAGACCTTCAATGAAAAAGATAGCAGACAACGCTTGGATGGTGGCAGAATGCGTCGTGGAAGACATTTGGACAACAAAAGGAAAATTACTGAAGGCATCTACCAGAACCAACCATCGAGCATTCCAGAATGGACCAGCAAAATCGATGTACAAGCGTTGCCAAGGGGAAGTGGCTTTTGGCCATGCAAAGACTTTCTGCGGCGGTGCGGATTGTTGTTCGGGACACGCCATGCAAGAAGAGCACATATTCGTAATCGCAGCATCGATTCCGAAGCAAGTACAGTGCTGACGAGCAAGTTGTTTCGTTCGAGCTATACCCCAATGTCCTTGGTGAAGAAGCCGTAAGACAGAGGACTGTAATGAACGTGGGACCACGACTTTGGACTGATCATTATCAAAACGCAGCAACAAAACACCACGTCGTACAAAAAGTCTCTCCTTGTGAGCAAAAAAATCGGTGAACCAGCGGATCCTCAATCCGCGATTTCAACAAAGGCCATTGCGTAGCAACAAAACGCAAACGGTAGCAAGGACAGGGTCAGCAGCTGTGGCTGTAGCTAAACGACGAAAATCAATCGGAAACGATTCGACCACGTCATCGGTTTCCGCATCAGTGAACAGGCCAGCATGTTCGGAAGAATCGAATGCTCTATCCTCAGCAACAGGCCAACGGGACAAAGCATCAGCGTTTCCGTGCTTAGCAGTGGACCGATACAAGATATCGTAGCGGTACTGCGAGAGGAAAATATACCAGCAAATGAACTTCTGCGCTGTACGCGGAGGTACAGGCTTGTTCGGATGAAAAAGTGACGTCAAAGGTTTGTGGTCTGTGATGATGGTAAAGGGACGACCATACAAGAAATCATGGAACTTAGTAACACCAAAGACGAGAGCCAAAGCTTCTTTCTCTATCTGTGAATAATTTCTTTGCGCAGACGAGAGCAATTTGGACGCAAAGGCAATTGGGCGATCATGCAACCCATCTCTGTGCGCAAGCACAGCACCGATCCCGAAATCCGATGCATCTACCATCAACAAAAGGGGTTTCTGGGGATCGAATGGCGTAAGGCAAGTATTTGAAAGCAACGCCAATTTCAACTGGCGAAAGGCGCGTTCGCATTCCGTCGTCCAGACGAACGGAACACCCTTACGGCGTAAGCGATGAAGCGGAGCTGAAATGGAAGAGGCATTGCGCAGAAAGCGATGATAATAGTTAATTTTACCCAACACACTCTGTAGCTGCTTCAAATTATGCGGCGAAGGCAAGTCTTGTATGGCACGGAGGTGCTCTGGACTGGGATGTATGCCTTGGGCATTGATTACATGTCCCAGATATGGCAAGTCACGAGCAAAAACACACATTTGTCCTTCCGCAAGCGAAGACCATTTTGTCGCAACACTTGAAATAACGTTCGTAGATTCGCTCAATGTTCGTCATCTGTCCTTCCGGAGATCACAATATCGTCCAGATAGTTCGCAGCGGTGGGGACCGACGCACAAACAGTTTGTAAATATTGCTGAAACAATGCAGGGGCGGATGCACACCCGAGTGGCAGTCTTTTGAATCGGTACAAACCAAGATGCGTGGTAACCACCAAGACGTGCTGGGATTCTTCGTCCACCGGTATTTGCAAGTACGCATCGGCGAGGTTCAACTTCGAAAAGTATTTACCCGGGCACAGTTTATCAAAAAGATCTTCGGGTCGGGGTAAAGGAAAAGTTGCAGTCACTAGTTGTGGATTCACAGTGGCCTTGAAGTCCACACAAAGTCTCAATTTTCCAGAAGGTTTTGGCAAAATTACTAAGGGTGAGGCCCAGAGAGAAGCCTGCACACGTTCAATTACACCTTGTGATTCTAAATCGTGTAATGTTCTTGCGACCTCATCACGCAATGCGTGAGGAACATTGCGCGCTCTGAAAAATTTCGGTTGCGCGTTGACTTTCAGTTCCAAATGGGCTTCATAGTTTTTAGCGCAACCTAAGCCCGGTGCACAAAATGTCTCCAAATTCTTCACACAGACGAGAAACCCTGTCTGAAGGCACAGTCTGATTCACTGATAGGACCTGATTTACTATAGACATATTAAACAATTGAAATAAATCTAAACCAAACAAGTTCACTGCAGAAGAAGAACGAAGAACGTAAAATGACACAAGTTTTGTTTGTCCCTTGTATGTTGCAAGAAGAGTGCACTGTCCTAACACAGGGATAATCTGACCTGAATAACTATGTAACTTAACATTTGTGGCACGCAACGGAGGTTCGCCCAGTTGTTTGTACGTGTCGTGATTGATCAATGAAACTGCAGCTCCGGTATCGAGCTGGAATGGTATGACCTTGCCATGAAAGTCCAAGTCTACAAAAAGTTTATTGTCCTGCTGACGACAAGAGCGACTGTCTTGTGCAATTTGAACTGATACGGGTACAGCATCACTTGCTAACTGACGTGATTTCCGGCGACGTCGACGCACACGTTTTGTGGGACGAACACAGTCACTGTTAGAGAAAGTGGGACTGGACGAAGTGGAATTAATTACATGAATGTCCATGGGCGAAGGTTCACGAGCCTGAGTATTATTGGTTCGATTCCAGCGCGAAGCAGAAGGCCGGAAATGATTAAGAGTGTCTGATCTGAGCTTTTTCTGCCAAACACTTTGAACATGTCCTTTTTTATTACAGTAAAAACAAATAGCTTGGCGTGACGGGCAATTGTCACGCGAATGTCTAGTGGCACGTCGCGGGCATGATTTCACTGCAGTTGTATGCTGCCGCGGCACACCTGGTTTAGAGCGTGGCGGCAGCTGCGTGGACGTGCGCGAGGGCAGTTTACCTGTCCGTGCAGCGCGCCCAGCGGGCCGGTTAATGTTACACACTGCTGGCGAAGTTGCATATGATTCCTGAGCAAAGTCAAGCGTGTCTTGTCTATCTAATATGTCTATCACTTGCTGAAGGGAGGGATTAACTAGTTTCAAAATCTGTTCCCGTATACGAACATCAGAAACGTTCTGTGCTATTGCATCACGTACCATAGTATCTGAATAAGGGAGTCCACATTCACACTCAAAAGCACAATCCCTTGTAAGGCCTTGCAATGTTGCAACCCATTCCCTATTAGATTGACTGGCCGTACGTTTTGCACGAAAGAAAGTATACCTTTTTGCAACGACGTTGACTGTATCCTTGAAATAGGCATCTAAGGCAGACAAAATTTCTTCGTAGGACAGAGTTGCTACGTCGCGTCGGGGAAACAATTTCACTATCACACGGTACGTTTGAACCCCTACACACGCCAATAAATGAGGCTGCCGCTCGTTACCTTGAATTCTGTAGGCGGCGAGATGAAATCCAAACTGGCGTGACCACTCCGTCCAGGATTACACGTCAGCGTGAAAATTACGGAATGGAGGTGCAACTGCATGTTGTGGCTGCGATAGCGGTGAAGCGGCGGCTGCCGCATCGTTTTGCAGTGCACGTTGACCCTGGACGAGCTGTCCAAGGGCATCCAATAACGCCCGCGTCTGCTGATTCTGCAAGCGATAAAATTCGGACAGTACATCTGGCGAAGCCATGACACAAGTAAATGTAAGCAATTTGAAAGAACAAGACCATTTCGCTGACTCGTCGCCGAAAAATGTTGTGTCTAGACAAGACAGCCTAGACACAACGAGAGGAAGCCAAAAGGCACGCGCTATGCTAAAGCAGGGTGCGTGAGGTCTGAAACTGGATACGTAATGAATGCTATGAAGAAAAGTACGTAGCTTCTGAAATACTTAACTTTAATCCATCTTTTTGGTACATCTGGAGCTTGTGGCGATACAAGTGAGACTCTTTAGATAGATGCAATGTTACTAATGGCGCCTTGCTAGGTCGTAGAAATTGACTTAGCTGAAGGCTATTCTAACTTTCGGCTCAGCAAAGGAGCGAGGCTTCGTCAGTATAGACGCTAGCTACGTCGTTCGTACAACTGGGGCGAGTGCTAGTCAGTCTCTCGAGACCTGCCTTGTGGTGGCGCTTGGTCTGCGATCCCTGAAAGTGGCGACACGCGGGTCAGACATGTACTAATGGACCGCAGCCGATTTATAGCTACCACCTAGCAAGTGTGGTGTCTGGCGGAGACACCACACACAGGCAAGGCTCAAAACATAGACACTAAGAAAAGTCAGTCTTCTTGTACATAAGCCGGTATAGTCCCCTTTGTATTTAATTCCGATGCAATTACTGTGTCTCATCGTCAAAGTGAAGGCCCAAGGGATAAAGAAAATCTGCAGTCGTGCATCGGAATCTAAAACTGGTGACCCAGACACTAAGAAAAGTCAATCTTCTAGTACTTAATGTGACCTTGTGCCTTTTGTATTTTATTCCGATGCAATTACGGTTTATCATCGACAAAGTGAAGGTGCAAGGGATACAGTAAACCTGAAGTGAAGCAACGGAATCTAAAACTGGCCTCACTGGAAAGGCTCAAAACATAGACGGTAAGAAGCCTCACTCTTCCTGTACTTAAGTCGGCATTGTGCTTCTTGTTTTTAATTCCTATGCAATTTCTGTGTTTCATCGTCAAAGTGAAGGTCCAAGGGATACACTAAACCTGCAGTTGTGCATCGGAATCTAAAAGTGGTGACACAGGACGGGCTCGAAACGTAGACACTATGAAAAGTCAGACTTCTTGTACTTAAGTCGGCATTGTGCCTTTTGTATTTAATTCACATGCCATTTTTGTGTTTCATCGTCAAAGTGAAGGTCCACGGGATACACTAAACCTGAAGTGAAAAATCGGAATCTAAAACTTGTCTCACAGAAATGGCTCAAAACATAGACGGGAAGGAACCTCAGTCTTCTAGTAGATAAGTCGGCATTGTGCCTTATGTTTTTAATTCCGATGCAATTTTTGTGTATCATCGCCAATGTGAAGGTCCAAGAGATACAGTAAACCCGAAGTGCAGCAACAAAATTTAAAACAGGTGACACAGGAAAGGCTCAAACCTATACAGTAAGAAGACTCAGTCTTCCTGTCCATAAGTCGGCATTGTGCATTTTGAATTTAATTCCGATGCAATTTCAGTGTTTCAACGTCAATGTGAAGGTCCAAGGGATACAGTATACCTGACGTGAAGCATCGGAATGTAAAACTGGTCTCACAGGGGAGGATCAGAACAAAGACAGCAAAGAAACTCAGACTTCTTCTACTTAACTCGGCATTGTTCCCTTTCTATTTAATTAAGATGCAATTTATGTGTTTCATCGTCAATGTGATGGTCCAAGGGATGCAGTAAATCTGCAGTTGAGCATCAGAATCTAAAACTGGTGACACAGAAAAGGCTCAAAACATTGACACAAAGAAAAGTCAGTCTTCTCGTACTTAAGTCGGCATTGTGCCTTTTGTATTTCATTCCGATGCAATTACTGTGTTTCATCGTCTATGTGAAGGTCCAAGTGATACAGTAAACCAGAAGTGAAGCATTGGAATCTAAAACTGGTCTCACAGGTAAGGCTCAAAACATAGACACTAAGAAAAGTGAGTCTTCTTGTACATAAGCCTGCATTGTGCCCTTTGTATTTAATTCCGATGCAATTACTGTGTCTCACCGCCAGAGTGAAGGCCCAAGGGATACAGTAAACCTGCAGTCGTGCATCGGAATCTAAAACTGGTGACACAGGACAGACTCGAAACATAGACACTAAGAAAAGTCAGACTTCTTGTACTTAAGTTGGCATTGTGCCTTTTGTATATAATTCCGATGCAATTTCTGTGTTTCATCGTCAATCTGAAGGTCAAAGGGACACACTAAACCTTGCAGTTGTGCATCGGAATCTAAATCTGGTGACACAGGAAAGGCTCAAACCATAGACAGTAAGAGGACTCAGTCTCCTTGTACTTAAGTCGGCATTGTGACTTTCGCATTTAATTCCGATGCAATTTCAGTGTTTCATCGTCAATGTGAAGGTCCAAGGGATACAGTAACCTGACGTGAAACATCGGAGTCTAAAACTGGTCACACAAGGATGGCTCAAAACATAGACAGCAAGAAAACTCAGTCTTCTTCTACTTACATCGGCATTGTGCCCTTTGTATTTAATACCGATGCAATGTCTGTGTTTCATCGTCAATGTGGTGGTCCTAGGGTTGCAGTAAATCTGCAGTTGAGCATCGGAATCTAAAACTACTGACACAGGAACGGCTCAAAACAAAGACACTAAGAATAGTCAGTCTTCTTGTACTTAATCCGGCATTGTGCCTTTGTATTGAATTCCGATGCAATATCTGTGTTTCATCGTCCATGTGAAGGTCCAAATGATACAGTAAACCTGACGTGTAGCATCGAAATCTAAAACTGGTCTCACACGAAATTCTCATAACATAGACGGTAAGAAGACTCAGTCTTCTAGTACTTAAATCGGCATTGTGCCAATTGTATCTAATTCCGATGTAGTTTCTGTGTTGCATCGTCAATGTGAAGGTCCAAGGGATACAGTAAACCTGAAGTGAAGCATCGGAATCTAAAACTGGTCTCACAGGAAAGGCTCAAAACATTGACACTATGAAAAGGCAGTCTTCTTATACTTAAGTCTGCATTGAGCCTTTTGTATTTTATTCCGATGCAATTACGGTGTATCATCGCCAAAAAGAAGGTGGAAGGGATATAGTAAACCTGAAGTGAAGCATCGGAATCTAAAACTGGTCTCACAGGAAATGCTCAGAAGATAGACGGTAAGAAGACTCAGTCTTCTTGTACTTAAGTCGGCATTGTGCCTTTTGCATTTAATTCCGATGTAATTTCTGTGTTTCATCGTCAAAGTGAAGGACCAAGGGATACAGTGAACCTGAAGTGAAGCATCGGAATCTGAAACTGGTCTCACAGGTAACGATCAAAGCATTGACACTAAGAAAAGTCAGACTACTTCTACTTAAGACGGCATTGTGCCTTTTGTATTTAATTCCGATGCAATTTCAGAGTTGCTTCGTCAATGAGAAGGTCCATGGGATACAGTAAATTTGCAGTTGGGCATCGGAATCTAAAACTGGTAACACAGGAAAGGCTCAAACCATTGACAGTAAAAGGACTCAGTCTTCTTGTACTTAAGTCGGCATTATGCCTTTCGCATTTAATTCCTAGGCAATTTCAGTGTTGCATCGTGAATGTGAACGCTTAAGGGATACAGTAAACCTGACGTGAAGCATTGGAGTCTAAAACTGGTCTCACAGGGAAGGCTCAAAACATAGACAGCAAGAAAACTCAGTCCTCTTCTGCTTAAGTCGGCATTGTGCCCTTTGTATTTAATTCCGATGCAATTTCTGTGTTTCATCGTCTATGTGAAGGTCCAAGGGAAACAGTAAACCCGACGTGAAGCACCAAAATCTGAAACTGGTCTCACAGGAAAGGCTCAAATCATAGATGGTAGGAAGACTCAGTCTTCTAGTACTTAAGTCGGCATTGTGCCAATTTGATTTAATTCCGATGCAGTTTCGATGTTGCATCGTCAATGTGAAGGTCAAGGGATACAGTAAACCTGAAGTGAAGCATCGGAATCTAAACCTGGTCTCACAGGTAAAGCTCAAAACATTGACACTAAGAAAAGTCAGTCTTCTTGTACTTAAGTCTGCATTGTGCCTTTTGTATTTTACTCCGATGCCATTACGGTTTAACAGCGACAAAGTGAAAGTGCAAGGGATACAGTAAACCTGAATTGAAGCATCGGATTCTGAAACTGGCCTCACAGGAAAGGCTCAAAAGCATAGACGGTAAGAAGACTCAGTCTTCTTGTACCTAAGACGGCATTGTGCTTTTTGTTTTTAATTCCGATGCAATTTCTGTGTTTCATCGTCAAAGTGTAGGTCCAAGGTACACAGGAAACCTCAAGTGAAGCATCTGAATCCAAAACTGGTCTCACAGGAAAGGCTGATACATAGACGGTAAGAAGACACAGTCTACTTGTACTTAAGTCTGCATTGTGCCTTTTATATTTAATTCCGATGCCATTTTTGTGTTTCATCGTCAAAGTGAAGGTCCAAGGGATACAGTAAACCTCAAGTGAAGCATCGGAATCTAAAACTGGTCTCACAGGATAAGCACATAACATAGACACTAAGAAAAGTCAGTCTTCTTGTACTCAGGTCGGCATTATGCTTTTTGTGTTTAATTTGACGCAATTTCTATGTTTCATATTCAATGAGAAGGTCCAAGGACACAGTAAATTCGCAGATGTGCATCGGAATCTATAACTGGTGACACACGAAAGGCTCAAAGCGTAGACACTATCAAAAGTCAGTCCTCTTGTGCTTAAGTCGGCATTGTGCCTGTTGTATTTAATTCCGATGCAATTTTTGTGTTTCATCGTCAAAGTGAAGGTCCAAGGGATTCCGTAAACCTGAAGTGATGCATCGGAATCTATAACTGGTCTCACAGGAAAGCCTCAAATCATAGACGGTAAGAATACACAGTCTTCTTCTACTTCAGTTTGCATTGTGCTTCTTGTATTTAATTGCGATGGAATTTCTGTGTATCATTATCAAAGTGAAGGTCCAAGGGATACAGTCAAACTGAAGTGAAGCATTTGAATCTAAGACTGGTCTCACAGGAAAGGCTCTAAACATGGACACTAAGAAATATCAGTCGTCTTGTACTTAGGTCTGCATTGTGCCAATTGTATTTAATTCCGATGCAATTTCTGTGTATCATTATCAAAGTGAAGGTCCAATGGATACAGTCAAACTGAAGTGAAGCATCGGAATCTAAAACTGGTCTCATAGGAAAGGCTCTAAACATAGACACTAAGAAAAGTCAGTCGTCTTGTACATAGGTCTGCATTGTACCTTTTGTATTTCATTCAGATGCAATTACTGTGTTTCATCGTGGAAGTGAGGGTCCAAGAGATACAGTAAACCTGCAGTCGTGCATCGGAAACTTAAACTAATGACACAGGAAAGGCTCAAACACAGACACAAAGAAAAGTCAGTCTTCTTGTCGTTAAGGCGCCCTTAAGCCATTTGTATTTAATTCCGATGCAATATTTGTGTTTCATCGTGTAAGTGAAGGTCCAAGTGATACAGTAAACCTGAAGTGACGCATCGGAATCTAAAACTGGTCTCACAGGGATGGCTCAAGTCATAGACAGTAAGAAGGCTCAGTCTTCTTGTACTTAACCCGGCATTGTGCCTTTTGTATTTAATTCCGATGCAATTTCTGTGTTTCTTCGTCAATGTGAAGGTCTAAGAGATACAGTAAACCTGCAGTTGTGCGTCGCAATCTAAAACTGGTGACACAGGACAGGCTCGAATTGTAGACACTAAGAAAAGGCAGTCTTCTTGTACTTAAGTCGGCATTGTGCCTTTTGTATTTAATTCCGAAGCAAATTCTGTGTTTCATCGTCAATGTGAAGGTCATAGGGGTACAGTAAATCTCCAGCTGTGAATCGGAATCTTAAATGGGGACATAGGAAAAGCTCCAAACATAGACACTTAGAAAAGTCAGTCTTATTGTACTTTAGTCGGCAATGTGCCTTTTGTGTTTCATTCCGATGCAATTTCTGTGTTTCATCGTCATTGTGAAGGTCCGAGGGATACACTAAATATGAGGTGAAGCATTGTAATCTAAAACTGGTCTATCAGGATAGGCTCACGTCTTAGACGGTAAGAAGACACATCCTGCTTGTACTTAGGTTGGCATTTGCCTTTTGTATTTAATTCCGATGCAATTTTTGTGGTTCATCGTCAATGTGAAGGTCCAAGGTATACAGTAATCCTGACGTGAAGCTTCGGAATCTGTAACTGGTCCCACAGGGAAGGCTCAAAACATATACAGCAAGAAATCTCAATCTTCCTGTACTTTAATCGGTATTGTGTCTTTTGTATTTAATTCCGATGCAATTTCAGAGTTTCATCGTCAATGTGAAGGTCCAGGGGATACAGTAAACCTCTAGTGAAGCATCGGAATCTAATACTGATATCACAGGAAAGGCTCAATACATAGACGTTGAGAAGACTCAGTCTTCTTGTACTTAGGTCGGCATTGTGCCTTTTGTATTTAATTCCGATGTAATATCTGTGTTTCATCGTCAATGTGATGGTCCAAGGGATACAGTAAACCTGCAGTTAAGCATTGGAATGTAAAACTGGTGACACAGGAAACGCTCAAAACAAAGACACTAAGAAAAATCAGTCTTCTTGTACTTATGTCGGCATTGTGTCTTTTGTATTTAATTTCGATGCAATTTTTGTGGTTCATCGTCAGTGTGAAGTTGGAAGGTATACAGTAAACCTGACGTGAAGCTTCGGAATCTATAACTGGTCCCACAGGGAAGGCTCAAAACATATACAGCAAGAAGACTCAATCTTCCTGT
Organism: Schistocerca americana; assembly: GCF_021461395.2. Classification (NCBI taxonomy): domain Eukaryota; kingdom Metazoa; phylum Arthropoda; class Insecta; order Orthoptera; family Acrididae; genus Schistocerca; species Schistocerca americana. The sequence continues at coordinate 54,017,940 of NC_060122.1, forward strand.
ACTTTAATCGGTATTGTGTCTTTTGTATCTAATACAGATGCAATTTTTGTGTTTCATCGTCAAACTGAAGGTCCAAGGGATACAGTAAACTTGAAGTGAAGCATCGGAATCTAAAACTGGTCTCGCAAGGAGAGCTTAAAACATAGACGGTAAGAAGAATCAGTCTTCTAGTACATAAGTCGGCATTGTGCCTATTGTTCTTAATTCCGATTAAATTTTTGTGTTTCATCGTCAAAGTGAAGATCCAAGGGATACAGTAACCCTGAAGTGAAGCATCGGAATCTAAAACTGGTCTCACAGGGCTGGCTCAAAACATAGACAGTATGAAGGCTCACTCTTCTCGTACGTAAGCCGGCATTGTGCCTTATGTATTTAATTCCGATGCAATTTCTGTGTTTCATCGTCAAACTAAGGTCCAAGGGATACAGTAAACCTGCAGTTGTGAATCGGAATCTGAAACTGCTGACACAGGAAAGGCTCAACCATAGACAGTAAGAAGACTCAGTCTTCTTGTACTCATGTCGGCATTGTGCCTTTTGTATTTAATTCCGATGCAATGTCAGTGTTTCATCGTCAATGTGAAGGTCCAAGGGATACAGTACACCTGACGTGAAGCATTGGAATTTAAAACTTTTCTCAGAGGGAAGGCTCAAAACACAGACAGCAAGAAATCTCACAACTTCTTCTACTTAAGTCGGCATTGTGACTTTTGTATTTAATTCCGATGCAATTTCTATGTTTCATCGTCAATTTGAAGGTCCAAGGGATACAGTAAACCTGAAGTGAAGCATCGAAATCTAAAACTGGTCTCACAGGAAAGGGTCAAAACATAGACGGTAAGAAGACTAAGACTTCATGTACTTAAGTCAGCATTGTGCCTTTTGTATATAATTCCAATGCAATTTCTGTGTTTCATCGTCAATGTGAATGTCCAAGGGATACAGTAAACATGAGGTGAAGCATCGGAATCTAAAACTGGTCTCTCAGGAAAGGCTCATATCATTGACGGTAAGATGACTCAGTCTTCTTATACTTTTGTTTTCATTGTGCCTTTTGTATTTAATTCCGAAGCAATTTCTGTGTTTCATCGTCAAAGTGAAGGTCCAAGGGAAACAGTAAACATGAAGTGAAGCATTGGGATCTGAAACTGGTCTCACAGGAAAGGCTCATAACAAAGACGATAAGAAGATTCAGACCTCTTGTACTTAAGTCAGCATTGTGCGTTTTGTACTTAATTCGTATGCTATTTCTGTGTTTAATCGTCAATGTGAAGGTCCAAGGGATACAGTAAACCTGAAGTGAAGCACCGGAATGTTGAGCTGGTGACACAGGAAAGGCTCAAAAAATAGACAGTAAGAAGACGCAGTCTTCTTCAACTTAAGTCGGCATTGTGCGTTTTGTATTTAATTCCGATGCAATTTCTGTGTTTCATCGTCAATGTGAAGGTCCAAGAGATACAGTAAACCTGACGTGAAGCATCGAAATCTAAAACTGGTCTCACAGGGAAGGCTTAAAGCATAGACAGCAAGAAAACTCTGTCTTCATCTACTTAAGTCGTCATTGTGCCCATTGTATATAATGCCATTGCGATTTCTGCGTTTCATCGTCAATGAGAAGGTGCGAGTGATGCAGTAAATCTGCAGTTGACCATCGGAATCTAAAACTGTTCTCACAGGAAAGCCTCAAAACATAGACGGTAGGAATCCTCAGTCTTGTTGTACTTAATTTGGCATTGTGCCTATTGTATTTAATTCCGATGCAATATCAGTGTTTCATAGTCAAAGTGAAGATCCAAGGGATACAGTCAACCTGAAGTGAGGCATTGGAATCTAAAACTGGTCTCACAGGAAAGGCTCAAAACATACACACTAAGAAAAGTCAGTCGTCTTGTACTTAAGTCTGTATTGTGCCTTTTGTATTTAATTCCGATGCAATTTTTGTGTCTCATCGTGAAAGTGAAGATGCAAGGGATACAGTAAACCTGAAGTGATGCATCGGAATCTAAAACTGGTCCCACAGGAAAGGCTCAAAACATAGACAGTAAGAAGACTCAGACTTCTTGAACTTAAGTCGGCATTGTGCCTTTTGTATTTAATTCCGATGCAATTACTGTGTTTCATCGTCAAAGTGAAGGTCCAAGGGATACAGTAAACCTGCAGTCGTGCATCGGAATCTAAAACTGGTGACACAGGAAAGGCTCAAACACAGACACAAAGGAAAGTCAGTCTTCTTGTACTTTAGGCGGCCTTGTGCCTTTTGTATTTAATTCCGATGAAATTTTTGTGTTTCTTCGTCAAAGGGAAGGTCCAAGTGATAGAGTAAACCTGCAGTTGTGCAACAAAATGAAAACTGGTGACACAGGACTGGCTCGAAATATAGACACCAAGAAAAGGCAGTCTTCTTGTACTTAAGTCGGCATTGTGCCTTTTGTATTTAATTCCGAAGCAATTTCTGTGTTTCATCGTCCAAGTGAAGGTCCAAGGGATACAGTAAACATGAGGTGAAGGATAATATTCTTAAACTGGTCTGACAGGAAAGGCTCAAAACATACACGGTAAGAAGACACAGTCTTCTTGTACTTAGTCGGCGTTGTGCCTATTGTATTTATTTCCGATGCAATTTCAGTGTTTCATCGTCAATTTGAAGGTCCAAGGGATACAGTAAACCTGAAGTGAAGCATCTAAATCTAAAACTGGTCTCACAGGAAAGGCTCAAAACATAGACGGTAAGAAGACTCAGACTTCTTGCACTTATGTCGGCATTGTGAATTTTGTATTTAATTCCTATGCTATCTCTGTGTTACATCGTCAATGTGAAGGTCCAAGGGATACAGTACACCAGACGTGAAGCATCGGAATCTAAAACTGGTCTCATAGGGAAGACTCAAAGCATATACAGAAAGAAAACTCAGTCTTCTTCTACTTAAGTCGTCATTGTGCCCCTTGTATATAATTCCAATGCAATATCTGTGTTTCATCGTCAATGTGAAGGTCCGGGTGATGCATTAATCTGCAGTTGAGCATCGGTATCTCAAACTCGTTACACAGGAAAGGCTCAAAGCATAGACACCGAGAAAAGTCAGTCTTCTTTAACTTAAGTCGGCATTGTGCCTTCTGTATTTCATTCAGATGCAATATCTGTGTTTCATAGTCAAAGTGAAGGTCGAAGGGATACAGTCAACCTGAAGTGAAGCATTGGAATCTAAAATTGGTGTCAGAGGAAAGGCTCAAAACATAGACACTACGAAAAGTCAGTCGTCCTGTACTTAAGTCTGCATTGTGCCTATTGTATTTAATTCCGAAAAAATTTCTGTGTTTCATCTTCAATGTGAGGGTCCAAGGGGTACTTTAAACCTCCAGTCGTGCATCGGAAACTAAAACTAGTGACACAGGAAAGGCTCTAAACCTAGAGAGTGAGAAGACTCAGTCTTCTTGTACTTAAGTCGGCATTGTGCCTTATGTATTTAATTCCCATGGAATTTCTGTGATTCATCGTCAATGTGAAGGTCCAAGGGATAGAGTTAACCTGCAGTTGTGCAACGGAATCGAAACTGGTGACACAGGACCGGCTCGAAATATAGACACTAAGAAAAGGCAGTCTTCTTGTACTTAGGTCGGCATTGCGCCTTTAGTATTTACTTCTCATGCAATTTCTGTGTTTCATCGTCAATGTTAAGGTCGAAGGGATACAGTAAATCTAAAGTTGTGAATCGGAATCTAAAAATGGAGACAGAGGAAAAACTCGAAACACAGACACTAAGAAAATCAGTTTTCTTGTACTTAAGTCGGCATTGTGACTTTTGTATTTAATTCCGATGCAATTTCTGTGTTTCATCGTCAATGTGAAGGTCCGAGGGATACAATAAACATGAGGTGAAGCATCGGAATCTAAAACTGGTCTCTCAGGAAATCTCATATCATTGACGGTAAGAAGATTCAGTCTTCTTATACTTTTGTTGGCATTGTGCCTTTTGTATCTAATTCCGAAGCAATTTCTGTGTTTCATCGTCAAAGTGAAGGTCCAAGGGATACAGTAATCATGAAGTGAAGCATTGGAATCTAAAACTGATCGCACAGGAAAAGCTCAAACATACACTTTAAGAAGACACAGTCTACTTGTACTTAAGTCGGCATTGTGCCTTTTGTATTTAATTCCGATGCAATTACTGTGTTACATCGACAATGTGAAGGTCCAAGGGATAGAGTACCAGCAGTTGTGCATCGGATCCTAAAACTGGTGACGCAGGACAGGCTTGAAACATGGACACTAAGAAATGTTAGCCTTCTTGAACTTAAACCGGCATTGTGACGTTTGTTTTTAATTCCGATGCAATTTTTTTGTTTAATCGTCAAAGTGAAGGTCCAAGGGATACAGTAAACCTGAAGTGAAGCATCCAAATCTAAAACTGGTCTCACAGGAAAGGCTCAAAACAAAGGCGGTAAGAAGATTCAGACCTCTTGTACTTTAGTCGGCATTGTGCCTTTTGCATTTAATTCCGATGCTATTTCTGTGTTTCATAGTCAAAGTGAAGGTCCTAAGGATACAGTCAACCTAAAGTGAAGCTTTGGAATCTAACACTGGTCTCATAGGAAAGGCTCAAAACATAGACACTAAGAAGAGTCAGTCGTCTTGTACTTAAGTCTGCATTGTGCCTTTTGTATTTAATTCCGATGCAATTACTGTGTTTCATCGTCAAAATGAGGGTCAAAGGATACAGGAAACCTGCAGTCGTGCATCGGAATCTAAAACTGGTGACACAGGAAAGGCTCAAACACAGACACAAAGAAAAGTCAGTCTTCTTGTACTTAAGGTTCCCTTGTGCCTTTTGTATTTAATTCCGATGAAATTTTTGTGCTTCATCCTCAAAGTGAAGGTCCAAATGGTACAGTAAACCTGAAGTGACGCATCGGAATCTAATACGGGTCTCTCAGGGATGGCTCAAATCATAGACAGTAACAAGGCTGAGACTTCTGTACTTAAGCCGGCATTGTGCCATATGTATTTCATTCCCATGCAAGTTCTGTGTTTCATCGTCAAAGTGAACATCCAAGGGATGCAGTACACCTGCAATTATGCATCGGAATCTAAAACTGATGACACAGGATTAGCTTGTAATATAGACACTAAGAAAACTCAGTCTTCTTGTACTTAAGCCGGTTTGTGCCTTTTGTATTTAATTCGGATGCAGTTTTTGTGTTTCATCGTCAAAGTGAAGGTCCAAGGGATACAGTAAACCAGCAGTTGTTCATCGGATTCTAAAACTGGTGGATGGGAAAGGCTCAAAACATAGACACTAAGAAAAGTCAGTCTTCTTGTACTTAAGGCGGCCTTGTGTGTTTTGTATTTAATTCGGGTGCTATTTTTGTGTTTCATCATCCAAGCGAATGTCCAACGGATACAATAAACCTGAAGTGAAGAATCGGAATCGAAAACTGGTATCACAGAGATGGCCCAAAGCATAGACAGTAAGAAGACTCAGTCTTCTTGTACTTAAGTCGGCACTATACCTTTTGTATGTAGTTCCGATGCAATTTCTGTGTATTATCGTCAATGTGAAGGTCCAAGGTATACAGTAAAACTGCAGTTGTGCATCGGAATATTAAACTGGTGATACTGGGTAGGCTCAAAACATAGACACTAAGAAAATTCAGTCTAATTGTACTTATGTCGGCATTGTGCATTTTGTATTTAAGTCGGATGCAAGTTTTGTGTTTTATCGTCAGTTTGAGGCCGAAGGTATACTGTAAATCTAACGTGAAGCATCGGAATCTAAAACTGGTCTCACAGGAGAGGCTCATACATAGACGGTGAGAAGACTCAGCCTTCTTGTAATTAAGTCGGCATTGTGCCTTTCGTATTCAATTCCGATGCAATTTCTGTGTTTCATCGTCAATGTGAAGGTCCATGGGATACAGTAAAACTGCAGTTGTGCATCGGAATCTAAAAGTGGTGATACAGGATAGGTCAAAACATAGACACTAAGAAAAGCCAGTCTTCTTGTACTTAAGTCGGCATTGTGCATTTTGTTTTTAATTCCGATTCAATTTTTGTGTTTCATCGTCAAAGTGAAGGTCCAATGGATACAGTAAGCCTGAAGTGAAGCATCGGAATCTAAAACTCGTCTCACAGGTAGGGCTCAAAACATAAATTGTAATAAGACTCAGTCTTCTTGTACTTAATCCGGCACTAGGTCTTTTGTATTTAATTCCGATGCAATTTCTGTGTTTCATAGTGAATGTGAAGGTCCAAGGAATACAGTAAACCTGAAGTGAAGCATTGGAATCTAAAACAGGTGACACAGGACAGGCTCGAAACATAGACACTAAGGAAAGTCAGTAGTCCTGTACTTAAGTCGGCATTGTGCCTTTTGAATTTAATTCCGATGCAATTACTGTGATTCTACGTCAAAGTGTGGGTCCAAGAAATACAGTAAACCTGCAGTCGTACATCAGAATCTAAAACTGGTTACACAGGAAGTTCTCAAACACAGACACAAAGAAAAGTCAGTTTTCTTGTACTAAAGTCGGCATTGTGCCTTTTGTGTTTAATTCCGATGCCATTTCTGTGTTTCATCGTCAATGTGAAGGCCCAAGGGATACAGTAAACCTGCAGTTGTGCATCGGAATCTAAAACTGGTGACACAGGACAGGCTCGAAACATAGACACTAAGAAAAGTCAGTCTTCTTGTACTTAAGTTGGCATTGTGCCTTTTGAATTTAATTCCGATGTAATTACTGTGATTTTACGTCAATATGTAGGTCCTAGGGACACAGTAAACCTGCAGTTGTGCATTGGTATCTAAAACGTTTGACACAGGAAACGCTCAAGCATAGACAGAGGGAAGTCTCACTCTTCTTGTACTTAATTCGGCACTGTGCCTATTGTGTTTAATTCCGATGCAATTTCTCTGTTTCATCGTCAATGTGTAGGTCCAAGGAATACAGTAAAACTGCAGTTGTGCATCGGAATCTAAAAGTGGTCTCACAGGAATGGCTCAAAACATAGACGGTAAGAAGACTCAGTCTACTTGTACTAACGTCGGCATTGTGCCTTTTGTATTTAATTCCGATGCAATTCCAGAATTTCATCTTCAATGTTAAGGTCCAAGGGATACAGTAAACCTGACGTGAAACATCGGAATCTAAAACTAACCTCACAGGGAAGACTCAAAACATAGACACTTAGGAAAGTCAGTCTTCTTGTACTTTGTTCGGCTTTGTGCCTTTTGCATTTAATTCGGATGCAATTTCTGTGTTTCATCGACAATGTGAAGGTACAAGGGATACAGTAAACCTGCAGTTGTGCATCTGAATCTGAAACAGGTGACACAGGAAAGGCTCAGATCATAGATACTATTAAATTTCAGTCTTCCTGTACTTAATCGGCATTGTGCCTTCTGTATTTAACTCGGATGCATTTTTTGTGTTGCATCGTCAATGTGGAGGTCCAAGGTGTACAGTAAACCTGACGTGAAGCATTTGAATCTAAAACTGGTCTCACAGGAAATGCTAAAAACATAGGCGGTAAGAAGACTCAGTCTTCTAGTACTTAAGTCGGCATTGTGCATTATGTATTTAATTCCGATGCTAATTCAGTAATTCATCGTCAATGTGAAGGTCCAAGGGATACAGTAAACCTCAATTGATGCATCGGAATCTAAAACCGGTTTCACAGGGACGGCTCACAACATTGACACTAAGAAAAGACAGTCGTCTTGTACTTAAGTCGGCATTGTGCCTTTTGTATTTAATGCCGATGCGATTACTGTGTTTCATCGTCAATGTGAAGGTCCAAGAGATACAGTAAACTAGCAGTTGTGCATCGGATTCTAAAACTGGTGGCACAGGAAAGACTCAAACATACACTCTAAGAAAAGTCAGTCTTCTTGTACTTAAGGCGGCCTTGTGCCTTTTGTATTTAATTCGGATGCTATTTTTATGTTTCGTCGTCAAAGTGAATGTCCAAGGGATACAGTAAACCTGATGTGAAGAATCGGAATCTATAACTGGTCTCACAGGTAAGGTCCAAAGCACAGACAGTAAGGATACTCAGTCTTCTTGTACTAAAGTCGGCATTGTGCCTTTTGTGTTTAATTCCGATGCAATTTCTGTGTTTCATCGTCAATGTGAAGGCCCAAGGGGTACAGTATACATGCAGTTGTGCATCGGAATCTAAAACTGGTCTTACAGGAAAGGCTCAAAACGTAGACCCTAAGAAATGTCAGTCGTCTTGTACCTAATCCGGCATTGTGCGTTTTGTATTTAATTCCGATGCATTTTCTGTGTTTCATCGTCATTGTGAAGGTCCAAGGGATACAGTAAACCTCAATTGAAGCATCGGAATCTAAAACTGGTCTCACAGGGATGGCTCAAATCATAGACAGTAAGAAGGCTCACACTTCTTGTACTTAAGCCGGCATTGTGCCTTATGTATTTAATTCCGATGCAATTTCTGTGTTTCATCGTCAATGAGAAGGTCCAAGGGATACAGTAAGCCTGCAGTTGTTCATCGGAATCTAAAGCTGGTGACACCCGAAAGGCTCAAAGTGTAGAGAGTAAGAAGACTCAGTCTTCTTGTACTTAAGTCGGCATTGTGCCTTTTGTATATAATTCCGATGAAATTTCTGTGTTTCATCGTCAATCTGAAGGTCAAAGGGATACAGTAAACCTGCAGTTGTGCATCGGAATCTAAATCTGGTGACACAGGAAAGGCTCAAACCATAGACAGTAAGAGGACTCAGTCTCCTTGTACTTAAGTCGGCATTGTGACTTTCGCATTTAATTCCGATGCAATTTCAGTGTTTCATCGTCAATGTGAAGGTCCAAGGGATACAGTAACCTGACGTGAAACATCGGAGTCTAAAACTGGTCACACAAGGATGGCTCAAAACATAGACAGCAAGAAAACTCAGTCTTCTTCTACTTACATCGGCATTGTGCCCTTTGTATTTAATACCGATGCAATGTCTGTGTTTCATCGTCAATGTGGTGGTCCTAGGGTTGCAGTAAATCTGCAGTTGAGCATCGGAATCTAAAACTACTGACACAGGAACGGCTCAAAACAAAGACACTAAGAATAGTCAGTCTTCTTGTACTTAAGCCGGCATTGTGCCTTTGTATTGAATTCCGATGCAATATCTGTGTTTCATCGTCCATGTGAAGGTCCAAATGATACAGTAAACCTGACGTGTAGCATCGAAATCTAAAACTGGTCTCACACGAAATTCTCATAACATAGACGGTAAGAAGACTCAGTCTTCTTGTACTTAAGTCGGCATTGTGCCTTTTGCATTTAATTCCGATGCAATTTCTGTGTTTCATCGTCAAAGTGAAGGAAGAAGTGATACAGTAAACCTGAAGTGAAGCATCGGAATCTGAAACTGGTCTCACAGGTAACGATCAAAACATTGACACTAAGAAAAGTCAGACTACTTCTACTTAAGACGGCATTGTGCCTTTTGTATTTAATTCCGATGCAATTTCAGAGTTGCTTCGTCAATGAGAAGGTCAATGGGATACAGTAAATTTGCAGTTGGGCATCGGAATCTAAAACTGGTAACACAGGAAAGGCTCAAACCATTGACAGTAAAAGGACTCAGTCTTCTTGTACTTAAGTCGGCATTATGCCTTTCGCATTTAATTCCTAGGCAATTTCAGTGTTGCATCGTGAATGTGAACGTTTAAGGGATACAGTAAACCTGACGTGAAGCATCGGAGTCTAAAACTGGTCTCACAGGGAAGGCTCAAAACATAGACAGCAAGAAAACTCAGTCCTCTTCTGCTTAAGTCGGCATTGTGCCCTTTGTATTTAATTCCGATGCAATTTCTGTGTTTCATCGTCTATGTGAAGGTCCAAGGGAAACAGTAAACCTGACGCGAAGCACCAAAATCTGAAACTGGTCTCACAGGAAAGGCTCAAATCATAGATGGTAGGAAGACTCAGTCTTCTAGTACTTAAGTCGGCATTGTGCCAATTTGATTTAATTCCGATGCAGTTTCGATGTTGCATCGTTAATGTGAAGGTCAAGGGATACAGTAAACCTGAAGTGAAGCATCGGAATCTAAACCTGGTCTCACAGGTAAAGCTCAAAACATTGACACTAAGAAAAGTCCGTCTTCTTGTACTTAAGTCTGCATTGTGCCTTTTGTATTTTACTCCGATGCCATTACGGTTTAACAGCGACAAAGTGTAAGTGCAAGGGATACAGTAAACCTGAATTGAAGCATCGGATTCTGAAACTGGCCTCACAGGAAAGGCTCAAAAGCATAGACGGTAAGAAGACTCAGTCTTCTTGTACCTAAGACGGCATTGTGCTTTTTGTTTTTAATTCCGATGCAATTTCTGTGTTTCATCGTCAAAGTGTAGGTCCAAGGTACACAGGAAACCTCAAGTGAAGCATCTGAATCCAAAACTGGTCTCACAGGAAAGGCTGATACATAGACGGTAAGAAGACACAGTCTACTTGTACTTAAGTCTGCATTGTGCCTTTTATATTTAATTCCGATGCCATTTTTGTGTTTCATCGTCAAAGTGAAGGTCCAAGGGATACAGTAAACCTCAAGTGAAGCATCGGAATCTAAAACTGGTCTCACAGGATTAGCACATAACATAGACACTAAGAAAAGTCAGTCTTCTTGTACTCAGGTCGGCATTATGCTTTTTGTGTTTAATTTCGACGCAATTTCTATGTTTCATATTCAATGAGAAGGTCCAAGGACACAGTAAATTCGCAGATGTGCATCGGAATCTATAACTGGTGACACACGAAAGGCTCAAAGCGTAGACACTATCAAATGTCAGTCCTCTTGTACTTAAGTCGGCATTGTGCCTGTTGTATTTAATTCCGATGCAATTTTTGTGTTTCATCGTCAAAGTGAAGGTCCAAGGGATTCCGTAAACCTGAAGTGATGCATCGGAATCTATAACTGGTCTCACAGGAAAGCCTCAAATCATAGACGGTAAGAATACACAGTCTTCTTCTACTTCAGTTTGCATTGTGCTTCTTGTATTTAATTGCGATGGAATTTCTGTGTATCATTATCAAAGTGAAGGTCCAAGGGATACAGTCAAACTGAAGTGAAGCATTGGAATCTAAGACTGGTCTCACAGGAAAGGCTCTAAACATGGACACTAAAAAATATCAGTCGTCTTGTACTTAGGTCTGCATTGTGCCAACTGTATTTAATTCCGATGCAATTTCAGTGTATCATTATCAAAGTGAAGGTCCAATGGATACAGTCAAACTGAAGTGAAGCATCGGAATCTAAAACTGGTCTCATAGGAAAGGCTCTAAACATAGACACTAAGAAAAGTCAGTCGTCTTGTACATAGGTCTGCATAGTACCTTTTGTATTTCATTCAGATGCAATTACTGTGTTTCATCGTGGAAGTGAGGGTCCAAGAGATACAGTAAACCTGCAGTCGTGCAACGGAAACTTAAACTAATGACACAGGAAAGGCTCAAACACAGACACAAAGAAAAGTCAGTCTTCTTGTCGTTAAGGCGCCCTTAAGCCATTTGTATTTAATTCCGATGCAATATTTGTGTTTCATCGTGTAAGTGAAGGTCCAAGGGATACAGTAAACCTGAAGTGACGCATCGGAATCTAAAACTGGTCTCATAGGGATGGCTCAAGTCATAGACAGTAAGAAGGCTCAGTCTTCTTGTACTTAAGTCGGCATTGTGCCTTTTGTATTTAATTCCGAAGCAAATTCTGTGTTTCATCGTCAATGTGAAGGTCATGGGGTTACAGTAAATCTCCAGCTGTGAATCGGAATCTTAAATGGGGACATAGGAAAAGCTCCAAACATAGACACTTAGAAAAGTCAGTCTTCTTGTACTTTAGTCGGCATTGTGCCTTTTGTGTTTCATTCCGATGCAATTTCTGTGTTTCATCGTCAATGTGAAGGTCCGAGGGATACAGTAAATATGAGGTGAAGCATTGCAATCTAAAACTGGTCTATCAGGAAAGGCTCACGACTTAGACGGTAAGAAGACACATCCTGCTTGTACTTAGGTTGGAATTTTGCCTTTTGTATTTAATTCCGATGCAATTTTTGTGGTTCATCGTCAGTGTGAAGGTCCAAGGTATACAGTAATCCTGACGTGAAGCTTTGGAATCTATAACTGGTCCCACAGGGAGGGCTCAAAACATATACAGCAAGAAATCTCAATCTTCCTGTACTTTAATCGGTATTGTGTCTTTTGTATTTAATTCCGATGCAATTTCAGAGTTTCATCGTCAATGTAAAGGTCCAGGGGATACAGAAAACCTCTAGTGAAGCAACGGAATCTAATACTGGTATCACAGGAAAGGCTCAATACATAGACGTTGAGAAGACTCAGTCTTCTTGTACTTAAGTCGGCATTGTGCCTTTTTTTTTAATTCCGATGTAATATCTGTGTTTCATCATCAATGTGATGGTCCAAGGGATACAGTAAACCTGCAGTTAAGCATTGGAATGTAAAACTGGTGACACAGGAAACGCTCAAAACAAAGACACTAAGAAAAATCAGTCTTCTTGTACTTATGTCGGCATTGTGCCTTTTGTATTTAATTTCGATGCAATTTTTGTGGTTCATCGTCAGTGTGAAGGTCGAAGGTATACAGTAAACATGACGTGAAGCTTCGGAATCTATAACTGGTCCCACAGGGAAGGCTCAAAACATATACAGCAAGGAAACTCAATCTTCCTGTACTTTAATCGGTATTGTGTCTTTTGTATCTAATACAGATGCAATTTTTGTGTTTCATCGTCAAACTGAAGGTCCAAGGGATACAGTAAACTTGAAGTGAAGCATCGGAATCTAAAACTGGTCTCGCAAGGAGGGCTTAAAACATAGACGGTAAGAAGAATCAGTCTTCTAGTACATAAGTCGGCATTGTGCCTATTGTTCTTAATTCCGATTAAATTTTTGTGTTTCATCGTCAAAGTGAAGATCCAAGGGATACAGTAACCCTGAAGTGAAGCATCGGAATCTAAAACTGGTCTCACAGGGCTGGCTCAAATCATAGACAGTATGAAGGCTCACTCTTCTCGTACGTAAGCCGGCATTGTGCCTTATGTATTTAATTCCGATGCAATTTCTGTGTTTCATCGTCAAACTAAGGTCCAAGGGATACAGTAAACCTGCAGTTGTGAATCGGAATCTAAAACTGCTGACACAGGAAAGGCTAAACCATAGACAGTAAGAAGACTCAGTCTTCTTGTACTCATGTCGGCATTGTGCCTTTTGTATTTAATTCCGATGCAATGTCAGTGTTTCATCGTCAATGTGAAGGTCCAAGGGATACAGTACACCTGACGTGAAGCATTGGAATTTAAAACTTTTCTCAGAGGGAAGGCTCAAAACACAGACAGCAAGAAATCTCACAACTTATTCTACTTAAGTCGGCATTGTGCCTTTTGTATATAATTCCGATGAATTCTTTGTGTTTCATCGTCAAAGGGGAAGTCCAAGTAATACAGTAAACCTGAACTGACGCGTGAGTATCTAAAACTGGTCTTACAGGGATGGCTCAAATCATAGACAGTAAGAAGGCTCACGCTTCTTGCACTTAAGTCGGCATTGTACCTTATGTATTTAATTCCCATGCAATTTCTGTGATTCATCGTCAATGTGAAAGTCCAAGGGATAGAGTAAACCTGCAGTTGTGCAACGGAATCGAAACTGGTGACACAGGACAGGCTCAAAACATAGACAGTAAGAAGACGCAGTCTTCTTGAACTTAAGTCGGCATTGTGCGTTTTGTATTTAATTCCGAAGCAATTTCTGTGTTTCATCGTCAAAGTGAGGGTCCAAGGTATACAGTAAACCAGCAGTCGTGCTTCGGAATCTAAAACTAGTGACACAGGTAAGGCTCAAATACAGACACAAAGAAAAGTAAGTCTTCTTGTACTTATTGCGGCCTTGTGTCTTTTGTATATAATACCGATGAACTTTTTGTGTTTTATCGTCAAAGGGAAGGTCCAAGTGATACAGTAAACCTGAAGTGACGCATCGGAATCTAAAACTGGTCTCACAGGAAAGGCTCACAACAAACACGATAAGAAGACACAGTCTTCTTGTACTTAAGTCGTCTTTGTGCCCATTGAATATGATTCAAATGTAATTTCTGTGTTTCATCGTCAATGTGAAAGTCCGAGTGATGCAGTAAACATGAAGTTAAGCATCGGAATCTAAAACTGGTGACACAGGAAACGCTCAAACATAGACATTAAGAAACTCAGCCTTTTGTGCTTAAGTCGGTATTGTGCTTTTTTATTTAATTCGGATGCAATATATGTGTTTCATCGTCAGTGTGTAGGTCCAAGGTATACAGTAAACCTGACGTGAAGCATCGGAATCTAAAACTCGTCTAACACGGAAGACTCAAAACATTGACAGCAATAAATCTCAGACTTCCTGTCCTTAGGTCGGCATTGTGCCTTTTGTATTTAATTCCGATGCAATTTTTGTGTTTCATCGTGAAAGTGAAGATGCAAGGGATACAGTAAACCTGAAGTGATGCATCGGAATCTAAAACTGGTCCCACAGGAAAGGCTCAAAACATAGACAGTAAGAAAACTCAGTCTTCTTCTACTTAAGTCGTCATTGTGCCCCTTGTATATAATTCCAATGCAATATCTGTGTTTCATCGTCAATGTGAAGGTCCGGGTGATGCATTAATCTGCAGTTGAGCATCGGAATCTCAAACTCGTAACACAGGAAAGGCTCAAAGCATAGACACCGAGAAAAGTCAGTCTTCTTGAACTTAAGTCGGCATTGTGCCTTCTGTATTTCATTCAGATGCAATATCTGTGTTTCATAGTCAAAGTGAAGGTCGAAGGGATACAGTCAACCTGAAGTGAAGCATTGGAATCTAAAACTGGTGTCACAGGAATGGCTCAAAACATAGACACTACGAAAAGTCAGTCGTCCTGTAATTAAGTCTGCATTGTGCCTATTGTATTTAATTCCGAAACAATTTCTGTGTTTCATCTTCAATGTGAGGGTCCAAGGGGTACTTTAAACCTCCAGTCGTGCATCGGAATCTAAAACTAGTGACACAGGAAAGGCTCTAAACCTAGAGAGTGAGAAGACTCAGTCTTCTTGTACTTAAGTCGGCATTGTGCCTTATGTATTTAATTCCTATGGAATTTCTGTGATTCATCGTCAATGTGAAGGTCCAAGGGATAGAGTTAACCTGCAGTTGTGCAACGTAATCGAAACTGGTGACACAGGACCGGCTCGAAATATAGACACTAAGAAAAGGCAGTCTTCTTGTACTTAGGTCGGCATTGCGCCTTTAGTATTTAATTCTCATGCAATTTCTGTGTTTCATCGTCAATGTTAAGGTCGAAGGGATGCAGTAAATCTAAAGTTGTGAATCGGAATCTAAAAATGGAGACAGAGGAAAAACTCGAAACACAGACACTAAGAAAATCAGTTTTCTTGTACTTAAGTCGGCATTGTGACTTTTGTATTTAATTCCGATGCAATTTCTGTGTCTCATCGTCAATGTGAAGGTCCGAGGGATACAATAAACATGAGGTGAAGCATCGGAATCTAAAACTGGTCTCTCAGGAAAGGCTCATATCATTGACGGTAAGAAGATTCAGTCTTCTTATACTTTTGTTGGCATTGTGCCTTTTGTATCTAATTCCGAAGCAATTTCTGTGTTTCATCGTCAAAGTGAAGGTCCAAGGGATACAGTAATCATGAAGTGAAGCATTGGAATCTAAAACTGATCGCACAGGAAAAGCTCAAACATACACAGTAAGAAGACACAGTCTACTTGTACTTAAGTCGGCATTGTGCCTTTTGTATTTAATTCCGATGCAATTACTGTGTTACATCGACAATGTGAAGGTCCAAGGGATAGAGTACCAGCAGTTGTGCATCGGATGCTAAAACTGGTGACGCAGGACAGGCTTGAAACATAGACACTAAGAAATGTTAGCCTTCTTGAACTTAAACCGGCATTGTGACGTTTGTTTTTAATTCCGATGCAATTTTTTTGTTTAATCGTCAAAGTGAAGGTCCAAGGGATACAGTAAACCTGAAGTGAAGCATCCACTCTAAAACTGGTCTCACAGGAAAGTCTCAAAACAAAGGCGGTAAGAAGATTCAGACCTCTTGTACTTTAGTCGGCATTGTGCCTTTTGCATTTAATTCCGATGCTATTTCTGTGTTTCATAGTCAAAGTGAAGGCCCTAAGGATACAGTCAACCTAAAGTGAAGCATTGGAATCTAAAACTGGTCTCATAGGAAAGGCTCAAAACATAGACACTAAGAAGAGTCAGTCGTCTTGTACTTAAGTCTGCATTGTGCCTTTTGTATTTAATTCCGATGCAATTACTGTGTTTCATAGTCAAGATGAGGGTTCAAAGGATACAGGAAACCTGCAGTCGTGCACCGGAATCTGAAAATCGTGACACAGGAAAGGCTCAAACACAGACACAAAGAAAAGTCAGTCTTCTTGTACTTAAGGTGCCCTTGTGCTTTTTGTATTTAATTCCGATGAAATTTTTGTGCTTCATTCTCAAAGTGAAGGTCGAAATGGTACAGTAAACCTGAAGTGACGCATCGGAATCTAATACGGGTCTCTCAGGGATGGCTCAAATCATAGACAGTAACAAGGCTGAGACTTCTGTACTTAAGCCGGCATTGTGCTATATGTATTTCATTCCCATGCAAGTTCTGTGTTTCATCGTCAAAGTGAACGTCCAAGGGATACAGTAAACCTGCAATTGCGCATCGGAATCTAAAACTGATGACACAGGATTGGCTTGTAATATAGACATTAAGAAAAGGCAGTCTTCTTGTATTTAACTCGGCATTGTGCCTTTTGTATTTAGTTACGATGCGATTTCTGTGCCTCATCGTCATCGTGAAGGACCAAGGGGTACTGTAGACATGACCTGAAGCATTGTAATCTAAAACTGTTCTCACAGGAAAGGCTCAAAACATAGACCGTAAGAAGACTCAGGCATCTTGTACTTAAGTCGGCATTGTGCCTTTTGTATTTAATTCCGATGCAATTTCTGTGTTTCATCGTCAAGGTGATGGTCCAAGGTATACAGTAAACCTCAAGTGTAGCATCGGAATCTAAAACTGGTCTCACAGCAAAAGCACAAACATAGACACTAAGAAAAGTCAGTCTTCTTGTACTCAAGTCGGCATTGTGCACTTTGTATTTAATTCCGATGCAATTTTTGTGCTTCATCGTCAAAGTGAAGGTCCAAGGGATACAGTAAACCTAAAGTAAAGCATCGGAATCTAAAACAGGTGACACGGGAAACGCTCAGATCATAGACACTAAGAAAACTCAGTCTTCTTGTACTTAAGCCGGTTTGTGCCTTTTGTATTTAATTCGGATGCAGTTTTTGTGTTTCATCGTCAAAGTGAAGGTCCAAGGGATACAGTAAACCAGCAGTTGTTCATCGGATTCTAAAACTGGTGGACGGGAAAGGCTCAAAACATAGACACTAAGAAAAGTCAGTCTTCTTGTACTTAAGGCGGCCTTGTGTGTTTTGTATTTAATTCGGGTGCTAGTTTTGTGTTTCATCACCCAAGCGAATGTCCAATGGATACAATAAACCTGAAGTGAAGAATCGGAATCTAAAACCGGTATCACAGAGATGGCCCAAAGCATAGACAGTAAGAAGACTCAGTCTTCTTGTACTTAAGTCTGCACTATGCCTTTTGTATGTAGTTCCAGTGCAATTTCTGTGTATTATCGTCAATGTGAAGGTCCAAGGGATACAGTAAAACTGCAGTTGTGCATCGGAATCTGAAACTGGTGATACTGGGTAGGCTCAAAACATTGACACTAAGAAAATTCAGTCAAATTGTACTTATGTCGGCATTGTGCATTTTGTATTTCAGTCGGATGCAAATTTTGTGTTTTATCGTCAGTTTGAGGCCGAAGGTATACAGTAAATCTAACGTGAAGCATCGGAATCTAAAACTGGTCTCACAGGGAAGAATCAAAACATATACAGCAAGAGAACTCAGTCTCCTTCTACTTTAGTCGGCAGTGTGCCTTTTGTATTTAATTCCGTTGCAATTTTTGTGTTTCATCGTCAGAGTAAACGTCAAAGCGATACAGTAAACCTGAAGTGAATCATCGCAATCTAAATCTGGTCTCGCAGGAAAGGCTCAAAACATAGACGGTAAGAAGACCCAGCCTTCTAGTAATTAAGTGGGCATTGTGCCTTATGTATATAATTCCGATGCAATTTCAGTGTTTCATAGCTAATGTGAAGGTCCAAGGGATAGAGTAAACATCAAGTGAAGCATCGGAATCTAGAACTGGTCCCACAGGAGAGGCTCATACATAGACGGTGAGAAGACCCAGCCTTTTTGTAATTAAGTCGGCATTGTGCCTTTTGTATTCAATTCCGATGCAATTTCTGTGTTTCATCGTTAATGTGAAGGTCCATGGGATACAGTAAAACTGCAGTTGTGCATCGGAATCTAAAAGTGGTGATACAGGATACGTCAAAACATAGACACTAAGAAAAGCCAGTCTTCTTGTACTTAAGTCGGCCTTGTGCATTTTGTTTTTAATTCCGATTCAATTTTTGTGTTTCATCGTCAAAGTGAAGGTCCAATGGATACAGTAAGCCTGAAGTGAAGCATCGGAATCTAAAACTCGTCTCACAGGTAGGGCTCAAAACATAAATTGTAATAAGACTCAGTCTTCTTGTACTTAATTCCGCACTGGGTCTTTTGTATTTAATTCCGATGCAATTTCTGTGTTTCATAGTCAATGTGAAAATCCAAGGAATACAGTAAACCTGAATTAAAGCATTGGAATCTAAAACAGGTGACACAGGACAGGCTCGAAACATAGACACTAATGAAAGTCAGTAGTCTTGTACTTAAGACGGCATTGTGCCTTTTGAATTTAATTCCGATGCAATTACTGTGATTCTACGTCAAAGTGTGGGTCCAAGGGATACAGTATACCTGCAGTCGTACATCGGAATCTAAAACTGGTTACACAGGAAAGTCTCAAACCCAGACACAAAGAAAAGTCAGTCTTCTTGTACTAAAGTCGGCATTGTGCCTTTTGTGTTTAATTCCGATGCCATTTCTGTGTTTCATCGTCAATGTGAAGGCCCAAGGGATACAGTAAACCTGCAGTTGTGCATCGGAATCTAAAACTGGTGACACAGGACAGGCGCGAAACATCGATACTAAGAAAAGTCAGTCTTCTTGTACTTAAGTCGGCATTGTGCCTTTTGAATTTAATTCCGATGTAATTACTGTGATTTTACGTCAATATGTAGGTCCTAGGGACACAGTAAACCTGCAGTTGTGGTTTGGTATCTAAAACGTTTGACACAGGAAACGCTCAAGCATAGACAGAGGGAAGTCTCACTCTTCTTGTACTTAATTCGGCACTGTGCCTTTTGTGTGTAATTCCGATGCAATTTCTCTGTTTCATCGTCAATGTGTAGGTCCAAGGAATACAGTAAAACTGCAGTTGTGCATAGGAATTTAAAAGTGGTCTCACAGGAATGGCTCAAAACATAGACGGTAAGAAGACACAGTCTACTTGTACTAAATTCGGCATTGTGCCTTTTGTATTTAATTCCGATGCAATTTCAGAATATCATCTTCAATGTGAAGGTCCAAGGGATACAGTAAACCTGACGTGAAGCATCTGAATCTAAAACTGGTCACACAGGAAATGCTAAAACATAGGCGGTAAGAAGACTCAGTCTTCTAGTACTTAAGTCGGCATTGTGCCTTATGTATTTAATTCCGATGCTAATTCAGTGTTTCATCGTCAATGTGAAGGTCCAAGGGATACAGTAAACCTCAATTGATGCATCAGAATCTAAAACCGGTTTCACAGGGACGGCTCACAACATTGACACTAAGAAAAGACAGTCGTCTTGTACTTAAGTCGGCATTGTGCCTTTTGTATTTAATGCCGATGCGATTACTGTGTTTCATCGTCAATGTGAAGGTCCAAGAGATACAGTAAACTAGAAGTTGTGCATCGGATTCTAAAACTGGTGGCAAAGGAAACACTCAAAACATAGACACTAAGAAAAGTCAGTCTTCTTGTACTTAAGGCGGCCTTGTGCCTTTTGTATTTAATTCGGATGCTATTTTTATGTTTCGTCGTCAAAGTGAATGTCCAAGGGATACAGTAAACCTGATGTGAAGAATCGGAATCTATAACTGGTCTCACAGGGAAGGTCCAAAGCACAGACAGTGAGGTTACTCAGTCTTCTTGTACTAAAGTCGGCATTGTGCCCTTTGTGTTTAATCCCGATGCAATTTCTGTGTTTCATCGTCAATGTGAAGGCCCAAGGGGTACAGTATACAAGCAGTTGTGCATCGGAGTCTAAAACTGGTCTTACAGGAAAGGCTCAAAACGTAGACCCTAAGAAATGTCAGTCGTCTTCTACTTAATCCGGCATTGTGCGTTTTGTATTTAATTCCGATGCAATTTCTGTGTTTCATCGTCAATGGGAAGGTCGAAGGGATACAGTAAACCTGCAGTTGTTCATCGGAATCTAAAACTAGTGACACAGGACAGGCATGGAATATAGACAATAAGAAAAGGCAGTCTTCTTGTACTTAAGTAGGCATTGTGCGTTTTGCATTTAATTATGATGCAATTTCTGTGTTTCATCAACAATTTGAAGGTCGACGGGATACAGTAAATCTCCAGTTGTGCATTGGAATCTAAAAATGGGGACGTAGGAAAAGCTCAAATCATAAACACTATGAAATGTTAGTCTTCTTGTACTTAAGTCAGCATTGTGCCAATTGTATTTAATTCCGATGCAATTTCTGTGTTTCATCGTCAATGTGAAGTTCCAAGGGATGCAGTAAACATGAAGTGAAGCATCGTAAACTAAAACTGGTCTCTTAGGAACGGATCAAAACATAGACGGTAAGAAGTCTCAGTCTTCTTGTACTGAAGCCGGCGTTGTGCCTTTTGTATTTAATTCCGATGCAATTTCTGTGCTTCATCTTCAAAGAGAAGGTCCAAGGGATACAGTAAACATGAAGTGAAGCATTGGAATATAAAAATGGTCTCACAGGAAAGGCTCAAAACACAGATGGTAAGAAAACACAGTCTTCTTGTACTTAAGTCGGCATTGTGAATTTTGCATTTAATTCCGATGCAATGTCTGTGTTTCATCCTCAAAGTGAAGATCCAAGGTATACAGTAAGCCCCAAGCGAAGCATCGGAATCTAAAACTGGTCTCACAGGATAAGCACAAAACATAGACACTAAGAAAAGTCAGTCTTCCTGTACTCAAGTCTGCATTGTGCCTTTTGTATTTAATTCCGAAGCAATTTCTGTGTTTCATCGTCAAAGTGAGGGTCCAAGGTATACAGTAAACCAGCAGTCGTGCTTCGGAATCTAAAACTAGTGACACAGGTAAGGCTCAAATACAGACACAAAGAAAAGTAAGTCTTCTTGTACTTATGGCGGCCTTGTGCCTTTTGTATATAATACCGATGAACTTTTTGTGTTTCATCGTCAAAGGGAAGGTCCAAGTGATACAGTAAACCTGAAGTGACGCATCGGAATCTAAAACTGGTCTCACAGGAAAGGCTCACAACAAACATGATAAGAAGACACAGTCTTCTTGTACTTAAGTCGTCTTTGTGCCCATTGAATATGATTCAAATGCAATTTCTGTGTTTCATCGTCAATGTGAAGGTCCGAGTGATGCAGTAAACATGAAGTTAAGCATCGGAATCTAAAACTGGTGACACAGGAAAGGCTCAAACACAGACACAAAGAAAAGTCAGTCTTCTTGTACTTTAGGCGGCCTTGTGCCTTTTGTATTTAATTCCGATGAAATTTTTGTGTTTCATCGTCAAAGGGAAGGTCCAAGTGATAGAGTAAACCTGCAGTTGTGCAACAAAATGAAAACTGGTGACACAGGACTGGCTCGAAATATAGACACTAAGAAAAGGCAGTCTTCTTGTACTTAAGTCGGCATTGTGCCTTTTGTATTTAATTCCGAAGCAATTTCTGGGTTTCATCGTCCAAGTGAAGGTCCAAGGGATACAGTAAACATGAGGTGAAGCATAGGAATCTTAAACTGGTCTGACAGGAAAGGCTCAAAACATACACGGGTAGAAGACACAGTCTTCTTGTACTTAGTCGGCGTTGTGCCTTTTGTATTTATTTTCGATGCAATTTCAGTCTTTCATCGTCAATGTGAAGGTCCAAGGGGTACAGTACACCTGACGTGAAGCATTGGAATCTAAAACTGGTCTCAGAGGGAAGGCCCAAAGCACAGACAGCAAAAAATCTGACAACTTCTTCTACTTAAGTCGGCATTGTGCCTTTTGTGTTTAATTCCGATGCAATTTCTGTGTTTCATCGTCAATGTGAAGGCCCAAGGGGTACAGTATACATGCAGTTGTGCATCGGAATCTAAAACTGGTCTTACAGGAAAGGCTCAAAACGTAGACCCTAAGAAATGTCAGTCGTCTTGTACTTAATCCGGCATTGTGCGTTTTGTATTTAATTCCGATGCATTTTCTGTGTTTCATCGTCATTGTGAAGGTCCAAGGGATACAGTAAACCTCAATTGAAGCATCGGAATCTAAAACTGGTCTCACAGGGATGGCTCAAATCATAGACAGTAAGAAGGCTCACACTTCTTGTACTTAAGCCGGCATTGTGCCTTATGTATTTAATTCCGATGCAATTTCTGTGTTTCATCGTCAATGAGAAGGTCCAAGGGATACAGTAAACCTGCAGTTGTTCATATGAATCTAAAACTAGTGACACAGGACAGGCATGGAATATAGACACTAAGAAAAGGCAGTCTTCTTGTACTTAAGTAGGCATTGTGCGTTTTGCATTTAATTATGATGCAATTTCTGTGTTTCATCAACAATTTGAAGGTCGACGGGATACAGTAAATCTCCAGTTGTGCATCGGAATCTAAAAATGGGGACGTAGGAAAAGCTCAAAACATAAACACTAAGAAATGTCAGTCTTCTTGTACTTAAGTCAGCATTGTGCCTTTTGTATTTAATTTCGACGCAATTTCTGTGTTTCATCATCTTTGTGAAGGTCCAAGGGAAACAGTAATTCCTCCGTTGTGCATCGGAATCTAAAGCTGGTGACACAGGAAAGACTCATAACATAGACACTAAGAAGAGTCACTTTTCTTGTACTTAAATCAACCTTGTGCATTACGTATTTAATTCGGATGCAATCTTTGTGTTTCATCGTTAAAGGAACGTCCAAGGGATACAGTAAACCTGAAGTGAAGAATCGGATTCTAAAACTGGTCTCACAGGGAAGGCCCAAAGCATAGACAGTAAGAAGACTCAGTCTTCTTGTACGTAAGGCGGCATTGCGCATTTTGTATTTAATTCGGATGCAATTTTTGTGTTTCATCGTCAGTTTAAAGGTCCACGGTATACTGTAAACCTGACGTGAAGCATCGGAATCTAAATCTGGTCTCACAGGAAAGGCGCAAAGCATAGGCTGTAAGAAGATTCAGTCATCTTGTGCTGATATCGGCATTGTGCCTTTTGTATTTAATTCCGGTGCAATTTCTGTGTCGCATCGTCAATGTGAAGGTCCAAGGGATACGGTATATCTGCAGTTGTGCATCGGAATATAAAACTGGTGACGCAGGAAAGGCTCAAAACAGAGACAATAAAAAGGCTCAGTCATCTTGTACTTAAGTCGGTATTGTATTTTAATTTCGATGCAATAACTGTGTTTCATCGTCAATGTGAAGGACCAAGGGATACTGTAAACCTTCAGTTGTGCATCGGAATCTAAAACTGGTGACACAGGTAAGGCTCAAAACACAGACAGTAAGAAGACTCAGTGCTCATGTACTTAAGTCGGCATTGTGCCATTTGTATTTAATTCGGATGCAATTTCTGTGTTTCATCGCCTTGTGAAGGTCAAAGTGATGCAGTAAATCTGCAGTTGTGCATCTTAATCCAAAACCAGTGACACTGGAAAGGCTCAAAACATACACACTAAGAAAAGTCAGTCTTCTTGTACTTAATTCGGCATTGTGCCTTTTGTATTTAATTCCGATGCAAATTTTTGTATTTCATCGCCAATGTGAAGGTCCAAGGGATACAGTATACCTAACCTGAAGCATAGGACTCCAAAGCTGGTCTCACAGGAATTGCTCAAAACATAGACAGCAAGAATACTCAGTCTTCTTTTACCTAAGTCGGCAATGTGCCCTCTGTATTTAATTCCGATGCAATTTCTGTGTTTCTTCGTCAATGTGAACGTCCAAGAAATACAGTAAACCTGACGTGAATCATCGGAATCTAAAACTGGTCTCACAGGAAGGCTCAAAACATAGACAGTAAGAAGACTCATTTTTCTTGTACTTAAGTCGGCATTTGCCTTTTGTACTTAATTCCGATGCAATTTTTGAGTTTCATTGTCAAAGTGAAGGTCCGAATTATACAGTAAACCCGAAGTGAAGGATCGGAATCTAAAACTCGTCTAACAGGAAAGGCTCATAACATCGACAGGAAGAAGACTCAGTCTTCTTGTACTTAAGTCGGCATTATGCCTTTTGTATTTAATTCCGATGCAAATTTTGTGTATCCTCGTCAAAGTGAAGGTCCAAATGATACAGTAAACCTGAAGTGAGGCATCGGAATATAAAACTGGTGACACAGGAAAGGCTCAAAACATAGACACTAAGAAAAGTCAGTCTTCTTGTACTTAAGTCGGCATTGTGCCTTTTTTATTTAATTCCGGTCCAATTTCTGTGTTTCATGGTCCTTGTGAAGGTCCAAGGGATACCTTAAACCTGCAGTTGTGCATCACAATGTAAAACTGGTGACACAGAAGAGGCTCGAAATATCGATACTAAAAAAAGTCAGTGTTCTTGTACTTAAGTTGGCATTGTGCCATTTGTCTTTCATTCCGATGCGATCACTGTGTTTCGTCGTCAATGTGAAGGTCCATGGGAGACAATAAACCTGAAGTTGTGCATCGGAATCTAAAACTGGTGACACAGGAAAGGCGCAAAACGTAGAGATTAAGAAGACTCAGTCTTCCTGAACTTAAGTCGACATTGTGCCTTTTGTATTCAATTCCGATGCATTTTTTGTGTTTCATCGTCAAAGTGAAGGCCAAGCGAACAGTAAACCTGAAGTGAAGCATCGGAATCTAATACTGGTCTCACAGGAAAGGCTCAAAACATAGACAGTAAGAACACTCAGTCTTCTTGTACTTAAGTCAGCATTGTGCCTTTTGTATTTAATTCCGATGCAATTTCTGTGTTTCATCGTCATTTTGAACGTCCAAGGGATACAGTAAACCTGAAGTGAAGCCTCGGAATCTAAAATTGGTCTCACAGGATAGGCTCAAAACACAGACGGTAAGAAGATTCAGTTTTCTTGTACTTAAGTCGGCATTGTGCATTTGTACTAAATTCCGATGCAATTTCTGTGTTTCACCGTCAATGTGAATGTCCAAAGGATACAGTAAATCTGTAGTTATGCATCGGAATCTAAAACTGGTCTCGCAGGAAAAGCTCAGATCATAGACGGTAAGAATTCTCGGACTTTATGTACTTAACTCAGCATAGTACCTTTTGTACTTATTGCGATGCATTTTCTGTGTTTCATCGTCAATGTGAAGGTCCAACAGATACAGTAAACCTGAAGTGAAGCATTGGAATCAAAAGCTGGTCACACAGGAAAGGCCCAAATCTTAGACAGTAAGAAGACTCAGTCTTCTTGTACTTAATTCGGCATTGTGCCTTTTGTATTTATTTCCGATGCAAATTTTTGTATTTCATCGCCAATGTGAAGGTTCAAAGGATACAGTAAACCAACCTGAAGCATCGGAGTCCAAAACTGGACTCACAGGGATAGCTCATAACATAGACAGGAAGAATACTCAGTCTTCTTCTACCTAAATCCTCAATGTGCCCTCTGTTTTTAATTCCGATGCAATTTTTTGTGTTTCATCGACAATGTGACGGTCCAAGGGATGCAGCAAATCTGCAGTTGCGCATTGGAATCTAAAACTGGTGACACAGGAAAGGTTCAAATCATAGACACTAAGAAAAGTCAGGCTTCTTGTACTTAAGTAGGCATTGTGCGTTTTGTATTTAAGTCCGATGCAATTTTTGTGTTTCATCGTCAAAGTGAGGGTCTAAGGGATACAATAAACCTGACGTCAAGCATCGGAATCTAAAACTGGTGACACAGGAAAGGCTCCAAACAAAGACACTAAGAGATGTGAGTCTTCTTGTACTTAAGCCGCCATTGTGCCTTTTGTATTTAATTCCGATGCAATTTCTGTGTTTCATCGTCTATGTGAAGGTCGAAGGGATACAGTAAACCAGCAGTTGTGCATCGCAATGTAAAACTGGTGACACAGGACAGGCGGGGAACATAGACACTAACAAAAGTCAGTGTTCTTGTACTTAAGTTGGCATTGTGCCTTTTGTATTTAATTCCGATGCAATTTTTGTGCTTCATCGTCTATGTGAAGGTCCTGGGGGTACAGTAAACCTGCAGTTGTACATCGCAATCTAAAACTGGTGACACCGGAAAGGCTCAAAACGTAGAGAGTGAGAAGACTCAGTCTCCTTGTACTTAAGTCAGCATTGTGTCATTTGTATTTAATTCCGATGCAATTTCTGTGTTTCACCGTCAATGTGTAGGTCTAAGGGATACAGTAAACCTGCAGTTGTGCATCGGAATCTAATACTGGTGACACATGAAGGGCTCGAAACATAGACACTAAGAAAAGTCAGTCTTCTTGTACTTAAGTCGGCATTGTGCCTTTTGTATTTAATTCCGATGCAATTTCTGTGCTTCATCGTCTATGTGAAGGTCCTGGGGGTACAGTAAACCTGCAGTTGTTCATCGCAACCTAAAACTGGTGACACAGGAAAGGCTCTAAACCTAGAGAGTGAGAAGACTCAGTCTTCTTATACTTAAGTCGGCATTGTGCAATTTGTATTTAATTCCAATGCAATTTCTGTCTTTCATCGTCAATGTGAAGGTCTAAGGGATACAGCAGACCTGAAGTGAAGCATCGGTATCTAAGACTGGTGACACAGGAAAGGCTCAAACATAGACACAAAGACAAGTCAGTCTTCTTGTACTTAAGTCGGCATTGTGCCTTTTGTATTTCATTCCGATGCAATGTTTGTGTTTCATCGTCAAAGTAAAGGACTAACGGATACAGTAAACCGGAAGTGACGCATCGGAATCCAAAATTGGTGACACAGGAAAGGCTCAAAACATAGACCCAAAGAAAAGTCAGTCTTCATTTACTTAAGTCTGCATTGTACCTTTGGAATTTAATTCCGATGTAATTACTGTGTTCCATCGTCAAAGTGAAGGTACAAGGGATACAGTAAAGCAGCAATCGTGCATCCGAATCTGAAACTGGTGACACAGAAAAAGTGCAAAACATAGACTCTAAGAAAAGGCAGTCTTCTTGTACTTAGGTCGGCATTGTGCCTTTGTATTTAATTCCGATGCATTTTGTGTGTTTCATCGTCAAAGTGAAGGCCAAGCGTGCAGTAAACCTGAAGTGAAGCATCGGAATCTAATACTGGTCTCACAGGAAAGGCTCAAAACATAGACGGTAAGAACACTCAGGCTTCTTGTACTTAAGTCAGCATTGTGCCTTTTGTATTTAATTCCGATGCAATTACTGTGTTCCATCGTCATTTTGAACGTCCAAGGGATACAGTAAACCTGAAGTGAAGCATCGGAATCCAAAACTGCTCTCACAGGATAGGCTCAAAACATAGATGGTAAGAAGACTCAGTCTTATTGTACTTTAGTCGGTATTGTGCCTTTTGTATTTTATTCCGATGCAATTTCTGTGCTTCATCGTCAATTTCAAAGTTCAAGGGAAACAGTAATCCTGACGTGAAGCATCGGAATCTAAAACTTTTCTCACAGGGAATGCTCAAAACATAGACAGTAAGAAGACTCAGTGTACCAATACTTAAGTCGGCATTGTGCATTTGTACTAACTTCCGATGCAATTACTGTGTTTCATCGCCAATGTGAATGTCCAAAGGATACAGTAAATCTCCAGTTGTGCATCGGAATCTAAAACGGGTCTCGCAGGAAAGGCTCAGATCATAGACGGTAATAATTCTCGGACTTTATGTACTTAACTCAGCATAGTACCTTTTGTACTTATTGCGATGCAATTTCTGTGTTTAATCGTCAATGTGAAGGTCCAACAGATACAGTAAACCTGAAGTGAAGCATTGGAATCAAAAGCTGGTCACACAGGAAAGGCCCAAATCTTAGACAGTAAGAAGACTCAGTCTTCTTGTACTTAATTCGGCATTGTGCCTTTTGTATTTATTTCCGATGCAAATTTTTGTATTTCATCACCAATGTGAAGGTTCAAAGGATACAGTAAATCAACCTGAAGCATCGGAGTCCAAAACTGGACTCACAGGGATAGCTCATTACATAGACAGGAAGAATACTCAGTCTTCTTCTACCTAATTCCTCAATGTGCCCTCTGTTTTTAATTCCGATGCAATTTTTGTGTTTCATCGACAATGTGACGGTCCAAGGGATGCAGCAAATCTGCAGTTACGCATTGGAATCTAAAACTGGTGACACAGGAAAGGTTCAAATCATAGACACTAAGAAAAGTCAGTCTTCTTGTACTTAAGTAGGCATTGTGCGTTTTGTATTTAAGTCCGATGCAATTTTTGTGTTTCATCGTCAAAGTGAGGGTCTAAGAAATACAATAAACCTGACGTCAAGCATCGGAATCTAAAACTGGTGACACAGGAAAGGCTCCAAACAAAGACACTAAGAGATGTGAGTCTTCTTGTACTTAAGCCGCAATTGTGCCTTTTGTATTTAATTCCGATGCAATTTCTGTGTTTCATCGTCTATGTGAAGGCCGAAGGGATACAGTAAACCAGCAGTTGTGCATCGCAATGTAAAACTGGTGACACAGGACAGGCGGGGAACATAGACACTAACAAAAGTCAGTGTTCTTGTACTTAAGTTGGCATTGTGCCTTTTGTATTTAATTCCGATGCAATTTTTGTGCTTCATCGTCTATGTGAAGGTCCTGGGGGTACAGTAAACCTGCAGTTGTACATCGCAATCTAAAACTGGTGACACCGGAAAGGCTCAAAACGTAGAGAGTGAGAAGACTCAGTCTCCTTGTACTTAAGTCAGCATTGTGTCATTTGTATTTAATTCCGATGCAATTTCTGTGTTTCACCGTCAATGTGTAGGTCTAAGGGATACAGTAAACCTGCAGTTGTGCATCGGAATCTAATACTGGTGACACATGAAGGGCTCGAAACATAGACACTAAGAAAGGTCAGTCTTCTTGTACTTAAGTCGGCATTGTGCCTTTTGTATTTAATTCCGATGCAATTTCTGTGCTTCATCGTCTATGTGAAGGTCCTGGGGGTACAGTAAACCTGCAGTTGTTCATCGCAATCTAAAACTGGTGACACAGGAAAGGCTCTAAACCTAGAGAGTGAGAAGACTCAGTCTTCTTATACTTAAGTCGGCATTGTGCATTTTGTATTTAATTCCAATGCAATTTCTGTCTTTCATCGTCAATGTGAAGGTCTAACGGATACAGCGGACCTGAAGTGAAGCATCGGTATCTAAGACTGGTGACACAGGAAAGGCTCAAACATAGACACAAAGAAAAGTCAGCCTTCTTGTACTTAAGTCGGCATTGTGCCTTTTGTAGTTCATTCCGATGCAATGTTTGTGTTTCATCGTCAAAGTAAAGGACTAACGGATACAGTAAACCGGAAGTGACGCATCGGAATCCTAAATTGGTGACACAGGAAAGGCTCAAAACATAGACCCAAAGAAAAGTCAGTCTTCATGTACTGAAGTCTGCATTGTACCTTTGGAATTTTATTCCGATGTAATTACTGTGTTCCATCGTCAAAGTGAAGGTACAAGGGATACAGTAAAGCAGCAATCGTGCATCCGAATCTGAAACTGGTGACACAGAAAATATGCAAAACATAGACTCTAAGAAAAGGCAGTCTTCTTGTACTTAGGTCGGCATTGTGCCTTTGTATTTAATACCGATGCATTTTGTGTGTTTCATCGTCAAAGTGAAGGCCAAGCGTGCAGTAAACCTGAAGTGAAGCATCGGAATCTAATACTGGTCTCACAGGAAAGGCTCAAAACATAGACGGTAAGAACACTCAGGCTTCTTGTACTTAAGTCAGCATTGTGCCTTTTGTATTTAATTCCGATGCAATTACTGTGTTCCATCGTCATTTTGAACGTCCAAGGGTTACAGTAAAACTGAAGTGAAGCATTGGAATCTAAAACTGCTCTCACAGGATAGGCTCAAAACATAGATGGTAAGAAGACTCAGTCTTATTGTACTTTAGTCGGTATTGTGCCTTTTGTATTTTATTCCGATGCAATTTCTGTGTTTCATCGTCAATTTCAATGTTCAAGGGAAACAGTAATCCTGACGTGAAGCATCGGAATCTAAAACTGGTCTCACAGGGAATGCTCAAAACATAGACAGTAAGAAGACTCAGTCTACCAATACTTAAGTCGGCATTGTGCATTTGTACTAACTTCCGACGCAATTACTGTGTTTCATCGCCAATGTGAATGTCCAAAGGATACAGTAAATCTCCAGTTGTGCATCGGAATCTAAAACGGGTCTCACAGGAAAGGCCCAGATCCTAGATGGTAAGAATTCTCGGACTTTATGTACTTAAATCAGCATAGTACCTTTTGTACTTATTGCGATGCAATTTCTGTGTTTCATCGTCAATGTAAAGGTCCAACAGATACAGTAAACCTGAAGTGAAGCATTGGAATCAAAAGCTGGTGACACAGGAAAGGCCCAAATCTTAGACAGTAAGAAGACTCAGTCTTCTTGTACTTAATTCGGCATTGTGCCTTTTGTATTTAATTCCGATGCAAATTTTTGTATTTCATCGCCAATGTGAAGGTCCAAAGGATACAGTAAACCTAACCTGAAGCATCGGAGTCCATAACTGGTCTCACAGGGATAGCTCATAACGTAGACAGCAAGAAAACTTAGTCTTCTTCTACCTAAGTCGGCAATGTGCCCTCTGTTTTTAATTCCGATGCAATTTTTGTGTTTCATCGACAATGTGACGGTCCAAGGGATGCAGTAAATCTGCAGTTGCTCATTGGAATCTAAAACTGGTGACACAGGAAAAGCTCAAATCATAGACACTAAGAAAAGTCAGTCTTTTTGTACTTATGTAGGCATTGTGCATTTTGTATTTAAGTCCGATGCAATTTCTGTGTTTCATCGTCAAAGTGAAGGTCTAACGGATACAGTAAACCTGACGTGAAGCATCGGAATCTAAAACTGGTGGCACAGGAAAGGCTCAAAACATACACACTAAGAAAAGTCAGTCTTCTTGTACTCAAGTCGTCATTGTGCCTTTTGTATTCAATTCCGATAAAATGTTTGTGTTTCATCGTAAAAGTGAAGGTCCAAGGGAAACAGTAAACCTGAAGTGAAGCATCGGAATCTAAAACTGGTGACACAGGAATGGCTCAAACATAGACACAAAGAAAAGTCAGCCTTCTTGTACTTAAGTCGGCATTTTGCCTTTTGTATTTAATTCCGATGCAATTTCTGTGTATCATCGTCTATGTAAAGGTCCAAAGGATACAGTAAACCTGCAGTTGTGCATCGCAATGTAAAACTGGTGACACAGGATAGGCTCGAAATATGGACACTAAGAAAAGTCAGTGTTCATGTACTTAAGTTGGCATTGCGCCTTTAATCTTTCATTCCGATGCAATTCCTGTGTTTCATCGTCAATGCGAAGGTCCATGTGAGACAGTATACCTGCAGTTGTTCATCGGAATGTAAAACTGGTGACACAGGAAAGGCTCAAAACGTAGAGAGTATGAAGACTCAGTCTTACTGTACTTAAGTCTGCATTGTACCTTTGGAATTTAATTCCGATGCAATTACTGTGTTCCATCGTCAAAGTGAAGGTGCAAGGGATACAGTAAACCAACAGTCTTGCATCGTAATCTAAAACTGGTGACACAGAAAAGGTACAAAACATAGACACTATGAAAAGTCAGTGTTCTTGTACTTAAGTCGGCATTGTGCCTTTTGTATTTGATTACGATGCAATATTTGTGTTTCATCGTCAAAGTGAAGGTCAAGGGAACAGTAAATCTGAAGTGAAGTATCGGAATCTATTACTGGTCTCACAGGATGCGCTCAAAACATAGACGGTAGAAAGACTCAGTCATCTAGTACTTAATTCGGCATTGTGCCTTTTTATTTAATTCCCATGCAATTACCGTGTTTCTTCGTCAATGTAAAGGTCCAAGGGATACAGTAAAACCGCAGTTGTGCATGGGAATCTAAAACTGCTGACACAGGAAAGGCTCAAATCATAGGCACTACAAAAAAGTAAGTCTTCTTGTACTTGAGTCGGCATTGTGACTTTTGTATTTAATTCCAATGCAATATCTGTGTCTCATCGTCGAACTGAACTTCCAAGTGATACAGTAAACATGAAGTGAAGCATCGAAATCTAAAACTGGTGACACAGGAAAGGCTCAAAACATAGACAGTAAGAAGACTCAGTCTTTTTATACTTAAGTTGGCATTGTGCCTTTTGTATTTGATTCCGATGCTATTTCTGTATTTCATCGTCAATGTGAAGGTCCAAGTGATACCGTAAACCTGACGTGAATCTTCGGAATCTAAAACTGGTCTCACAGGGAAGGCTCAAAACATGGACAGTAAGAAGACTCATTCTTCTTGTATTTAAGTCGGCATTTGCCTTTTGTACTTAATTCCGATGCAATTTTTGTGTTTCATTGTCTTAGTGAAGGTCCGAAGTACACAGTAAACCCGAAGTGAAGCATCGGAATCTAAAACTGGTCTCACAGGAAAGGCTCAAAACATAGACAGGAAGAAGACTCAGTCTTCTTGTACTTAAGTCGGCATTGTGCGTTGTGAATTTAATTCCGATGCAATTTCTGTGTTTCATTGTCAAAGTTAAGGTCCAAGGGATACAGTAAACCTGAAGTTAAGCATCGGAATCTAAAACTTGTCTCTCAGGAAAGACTCATAATATAGACGGTAAGAAGACTTAGTCTTCTTGTACTTAAGTCTGCATTGTTCCTTTTGTATTTAGTTCCGGTGCAAATTTAGTGTATCATCGTCAAAGTGAAGGTCCAAGGGATACAGTAAACCTAAAGTGAAGCATCGGAATATAAAACTGGTGATACAGGAAAGGCTCAAATCATAGACACTAAGAAAAGTCAGTCTTCTTGCACTTAAGTCGGCATTGTGCCTTTTGTATTTTTTTCCGATGCAATTTCTGTGTTTCATCGTCTATGTGAAGATCCAAGGGATACAGTAAACCTGCAGTTGTGCATCGCAATGAAAATCTTGTGACACAGGACAGGCTCGAAACGTAGACACTAAGAAAAGTCGGTGTTCTTGTACTTAAGCTTGGCATTGTGCCTTTTGTCTTTCATTCGGATGCAATTACTGTGTTTCATCGCCAATGTGAAGGTCTAAGGGATACAGTAAACCTGCAGTTGTGCATCTTAATCTAAAACTCGTGACACAGGAACGGCTCGAATCATAGACACTAAGAAAATTCAGTCTTCTTGTACTTAAGTCGGCATTGTGCTTTTGTATTTAATTCCGATGCAATTTCTGTATTTCAATGTCAATTCGAATGTCCAAGGGATACAGTAAACCTGAAGTGAAGCATCGGAATCTAAAAGTGGTCTCACAGGATAGGCTTAAAACATACGCGGCATTGTGCATTTGTATTTAATTCCGATGCAATTTCTGTGTTTCATCGTCAATGTGAATGTCCAATTGATACAGTAAATCTGCAGTTGTGCATCGGAATGTAAAACTGGTCTCACAGGAAAGGCTCTAATCATAGACGATGAGAATTCTCAGTCTTCTTATACTTAAGTCAGCATAGTACCTTTTGTCCTTATTGCGATGCAATTTATGTGTTTCATCGTCAAGGTGAAGGTCCAACAGATACAGTAAACCTGAAGTGAAGCATAGGAATCAAAAGCTAATGACACAGGAAAGCCTCAAATCATAGACAGTAAGAAGGCTCAGTCTTCTCGTACTTAATTCGGCATTGTGCCTTTTGTATTTAATTCCGATGCCATTTCTGTGATTCATAGCCAATGTTGAAGTCCAAGGGATACAGTAAACTTAAAGTGAAGCATCGGAATCCTAATCTGGACTCACAGTGAATTCTCAAACCACAGACACTAAGAAAAGTCAGTCTTCTTGTACTTAACTCAGCATTGTGGATTTTGTATTTAATTCCGATGCAATTTCTGTGCTTCATCATCAAAGTTATGATCCAAGGGATACAGTAAACCTGAAGTTAAGCCCGGAATCCAAAACTGGTCTCACAGGTGTAATGTCTCTTGAAACGGTCTCTCAACGATATTTTCTGAAATTTTATAAATAATATAACTCAGTACAGATCTCGAAATATCTGTTCTTATCTGACCGATTAGCAATGCAAAGTAGTTTCAATCCCAATTATTCCTTGGAGCGTCCATTTACTCCGTGGAATAGCTTCTCTGCTATCTATGTTTTCTCTTAGGGAAAAGAATAAAGGACTTCTTGCCGATTAGTCGTGAAAGAAGGATGTATGTGTATGTATTGTTGGGCTAGTCGCCATCTTGATGAGATTATGTATGAGAAGGAATTTAATGCTTGACTAAACTAAAGTAAGTGTGTTCGCGTATTATTTAACTGATTATTATTGACAGTGTCTGCTTTCTACGCTGTGTTGCACGGGATCAGTGGGGAACGTCTGATTTACACTGGACGAACCTGCCGTTTTCTATGCTCAAGATTTCCAGTTACTTCAAATAAATAGGCTAACACGGTCTTACCAGCAGATCTCCGGCCTCCCCAACGTGATCACCGAAAGTTAATAATTATTACAAATGTTTCCAGGAGATCGACTGACAATTTTTCGTCTCACCGAGACTTAGAAATGGCTTCACTGCCTTCTGGAATTTAAATTAAGCTCAATTTAATCAGGATAGAACAGTATTGAACTGTGTGAATGTGATAAGCCTGCTTTGTGAATGAAATATCCCTTAACTTACGCATGTTTTTACTATCCTGATCAGTGAAGCTAAATCAGTCCGGTGTGATAGAGGTTTTTTAAATTTGAAATCCCACACAAAATATATTAAATTTGGCGACCATGACAGTAAATGGACGCTCCAAGGAATAATTGGGCTTGAAACTACTTTGCATTGCTAATCGATAAGATAAGAAGAGATATTTCGAGACATGTACTGAGTTATATAATCTATAAAGTTTCTGAAAATATCGCGGAGGAACCGCTGCAAGAGACATTACATCGCCCCTCACAGCGAGCAAGGTTGATATGCATCCACTTTGCGAGCTAACTATTGACTTAGCTAACCTGTTAGAATTTGTGGAACATACGTTCCTGTAAATTTTAAAAAGTTAGTAAGATTTTTTTTTTAATTACAAGAACTGAAAGACATTTTTTATCTTCGTTTTTAGATACCTAGTTGTTGCTTTCACGTGTAGTGGGGCGTACCCGCATCCCACGTACACAACCAGGGAAGATGGACTTATATAGTTGTTAATCAGGTCTACCTATTCAGGAACTGGCCTTCACAGGGAAACCCCAGAAAACCTGGAGGCTTAGACCCCATCTAGGTATCACAGATGATAGGAAAGACAGAATAATTTAGAAATTTGAGAGTTATCTAGAATTCATAGGAAAGATAAAATCTGCCTCATAGGCAAAAAAAAAAAAACTTTACACATGCAAATTTTTTTTACAATCTTCGGAAAAATTTCCTTCATCGATGTCTTGCTGAACTGCGGTGAAACTGACCGAACAGGAACATGGGACATGGCACGGAGGACAGGACAGGTGTCGCATTGACGTACCGGACAGGAGACGTAAGGGATTTGAGAGACCAGCAGGAACCTCAGGAACAGGTACTCAGGATTGTGCCAAGAAACAATCGAAATTCGTCTAAGGAATGGTCTACTATTAAAGATTCCTGGAAGAGAATGGTTAGTCAAAATTTTCCAGATTAATTTTGAACTCAAATATGGACCTGATCCATCCAATCTTCCATCTGAGGAATGGGAAAATCCATTTGTCTTATTCTTTCCACACCTAGGTGTCTTAATCGACACTGTAGTTGCACAATATCACAACTCCAGATCGGAAAACAATGTTTGAAAACATGGATAATTTCATCCTTCTTCTTAAATAAGACGAAAGGTTCTAATCCTGGTTTTAATTATTTATTTATTTAATTTGTTTTTTCGTTGGCTTTTCCAGGTGGATGTAAATCTGAATCTTTCGTAATTTGATTTCAAGTACGAATGTGGATAGCATGTCAGAATATTAAAAACTTTATTATTTGAGACAATTTCCAAAAAAAATTATATCTTACTCAAACATGATTAAAATGAAATTATGCTAAAAGAGAACGTTTAAGTAAGTCTTGCTGCATGATCTCTCCAGCTGAAATTAATCTTTGTTATTGACGATAAAATTTTTCTCTTTTATACTCCAAATGCCGCATTTTCTCATGAACGTATATGAATGCAATATAACAATAAACAAATCCAACTGGAAAATGACACATTATTAAAAATTCAATGAAGAACTTTCCTACTAACTCTAAATTTATAAACACACACTAAGCTGGTTAATTAAATTCTCTTGAACAGAATTTAGATCGCGACAAAAAAAAAAAAAAAAAAAAAAAAAAAAAAAAAAAACAGCGAGTCTTTATGTCTGTGGACAGTAGCAATCGATTCTAATTTCCTAACGCGGTTCATTTGTTCTCCTGTGAACTGTCAGTTTACAAACACTAACTTTACACGCAAGCACCGTATTCGATCATATAGTTTCAGTAAACTTATTCTCACTGGAGATTGACACTCCCTGAATGTATATTATTTCACACGCACAACCTTCTTTGGTGAACATCGCGTAGACAGTTAATCCATAAGTCTTCACAGCAATAGCTACAGTTCCACTTACTTTTCTAAATGTTCCTATACTATCACAGAAGCAATCGGTTACTGTTCATTAAACTATCACAGCTGCTAGGCATGCTGTCAATTAACCTATCACAGTAGCTGAGGCATACTGTCCTTCGCACTTTATTTATTTATTTTTTTAACACCCAAATACTCTGTTCTTACCTAAGTACTCTTCCGAAGTGGTCAGCAGTGCTGT
The DNA here is from genome assembly GCF_021461395.2 of Schistocerca americana. Taxonomy (NCBI): domain Eukaryota; kingdom Metazoa; phylum Arthropoda; class Insecta; order Orthoptera; family Acrididae; genus Schistocerca; species Schistocerca americana. The sequence continues at coordinate 54,055,191 of NC_060122.1, forward strand.
ATGTGTTTCGTCAGTGGCACCAGCTGTACTATAAGCAGCGTAGCATCTCGGTGGTCAGATGTCAGTGTTAGTAAAAAAACAAATTTAAAATATTTTGTGTGGTATCTCAAATTTAAAAAACCTCTCTCAAACCGGCCTGATTTAGCTTCACCGATCAGGATAGTAAAAACATGCGTATATTAAGGGAATTTTCATTCACAATGCAGGCTTATCACATTCACACAGTTCAATACTGTTCTATCCTGATTAAATTGAGCTTAACTTAAATTCCAGAAGGCAGTGAAGCCGTTTCGAAGAGTCGGTGCGACGGAACTTGTCAGTCGATCTCCTGAAAACATTTGTAATAATTATTAACTTTCGGTGATCACATGGGGAAGACCGGAGATCTGCTGGTAAGACGGTGTTAGCCTATTTATTTGAAGTAACTGGATATCTTGAGCATAGAAAACGGCAGGTTCGTCCAGTGTAAATCAGAGGTTCCCCACTGATCCCGTGCAACACACCGTAGTAAGCAGACACTGTCAATAATAATCAGTTAAATAATATGCGAACACACTTACTTTAGTTTAGTTCATGTTTAAAATCCTCCTCATACAGAATCTCATCAAGATGGCGACTAGCCCAACAATACTTACATATACATCCTTCTTTCACGACTAATCGGCAAGAAGTCCTCTATTCTTTTCCCTAAGAGAAAACATTGAGAGCAGAGAAGCTATTCCATGGAGTAAATGGACGCGCCAAGGAATACTTGGGCTTGAAACTAATTCGCATTGCTAATCGGTATGATAAGAAGAGATATTTCGGGATATGTACTGAGTTATATAATTTATAAAATTTCTGAAAATATCGCGGGGAGACCGCTGCAAGAGACATTACATCGCAACACACAGAGAGCAGAGTCAATATGTATCCACTTTGCGAGCTAATTATTGGCTTAGCTAACTCGTTAGAATTTGTGGAAGATACATTCCTATGAATTTTAAGAAGTTAGTGAAGTTTTTTTTTCTTTTTGTGGCTATGAGGCAATATTTAATATATTTTTTGTGTGGGAACTAAAATTTAAAAACCTCTCTCACACCGAGACTTCGAAAGGGCTTCACTGCCTTAAGGAATATACGTTGAGCTCAATTTAATCAGGATAGGACAGTATTGAACTGTGTGAAAGTGATAAGCCTGCCTTGTGAATGAATATTCCCTTAACACACGCATGTTTTTACTATCCTGATCAGTGAAGCTAAATCAGACCGGTGTGAGAGAGGTTTTTAAATTTTAGATCCCACACAAAATACATTAAACAGGAAATGCTAAAACCATAGTCACTAAGAAGAGTCGGTCTTCTTGTACTTAAGTCGGCATTGTGCCTTTTGTATTTACTTCCGATGCAATTTCTGTGTTTCATCGACAATTTGAAGGTCCAAGGGATACAGTAAACCATACGTGAAGCATCGGAATCCAAAACTGAACTCACTGGGAAGGCTCAATACATAGACTGCAAGAACACTCAGTCTTCTTGTACTTAAATCGGCATTGTGCGTTTTGTATTTAATTCCGATGCAATTTCTGTGTTTCGTCGCCAATGTGAAGGTCCAACGGATACAGTAAACCTGCAGTTGTGCATCGGAATCAAAAACTGCTCTCACAGGTAAGGTTCAAAACATTGACACTAAGAAAAGTCAGTGCTCTTGTACTTAAGTCGGCATTTTGCCTTGTGTATTTAATTCCGATGCATTTTTGTGTTACATCGTCAAAGTGAAGGTCCATGTGATACAGCAAACCTGAAGTGAAGCATCGGAATATAAAACTAATCTCACAGCAAAGGAGCAAAGGCTCAAAACAAAGACGGTAAGAACATACTGTCTTCTTATACTTAAAGGCATTGTGCCCTTTGTATTTAATTCCGATACAATTTTTGTGTTTTATCGTCAAAGTGAAGGTCCTAGTGATACAGTAAACCCGAAGTGAGGCATCGGAATCTATAACAGCTCTCACAGGTAAGGCTCAAAACATAGACTATAAGAAGACTCAGTCTTTTTGACTTAATTCGGCTTTGTGCCTTTTTATTTAATTCCGATGCAATTTTTGCGTTTCATCGGCAAAGTGAAGGTTCAAGGGATACAGTAAACCTGAAGTGAAGCATCGGACTCTAAAACTGGTCTCACCGGAAGGGCCCAAAAAAATAGACACTAAGAAAATTCAATCTCCTCGTACGTAAGTCGGTATTGTGCCTTACGTATTTAATTCCGAAGCAATTTTTGTAATTCATTGTCAAAGTGAAGGTCCAAGGGATACAGCAGACCTGAAGTGAAGCATCGGAATCTGCAACTGATCTCACAGGAATGGCACAAAACATAGACACTAAGTCAGTCGTCTTCTACTTAAGTCAGCATTGTGCCATTTGTATTTAATTGCGGTGCAATTACTGGGTTTCATCGTCAAAGTGAAGGTCCAAGGTATACAGTAAACTTAAAGTGAGGCATCGGAATCTAAAAGTGGCCCCACAGGAATGGCTCGAAACATAGGCACTAAGTAAGTCATCTTGTACTTAAGTCTGCATTGTGCCTTTTGTATTTAATTCCGATGCAATTACTGTGTTTCATCGACAATGTGAAGGTCCAAGGGATACAGTGAACTTAAAGTGAAGCATCGGAATCTAAAACTGGTGACACAGGTAATTCTCAAATCATTGACACTAAGAAAAGTCAGTCTTCTTGTACTTAAGTCGGCATTGTGCCTTTTGTATTCATTTACGTTGCAATTACTGTCTTTCATCGACAATGTGAACGTCCTAGGGATACAGTAAACCAGCAGTTTTGCGTCGAAATATAAAACTGGAGACACATGAGAGGCACAAGACATAGACACTATGAAAAGTCAGTCTACTTGTACTTAAGTCGGCATTGTGCCTATTGTATAATAATTCCGATGCAATTTGTGTGTCTCATCGTCAAAGTGAAAGTCCAAGGGATACAGTGAACCTGCAGTTGTGCATCGGAATGTAAAACTGGTGACACAGGAAAGGATCACACATAGACACTAAGAAAAGACAGTCTTCTTGTACTTACGGCGGCATTGTTCATTTTGTATTTAATTCCGATGCTATTTTTCTGGTACATTGTCAAAGTGAATGTCCAAGGGATACAGTTAACCTGAAGTGATGCATCGGAATCGAAAACTGGTCTCACAGGGATGGTTCACAACAACGATAGTGAGAAGACTCAGTCTTCTTGTACTTAAGTCGACATTGTGCTTTTTGTATTTAATTCCGATGCAATATCTGTGTTTCATCGTGAATGTGAAGGTCTGAGGGATACAGCAAACCTGAAGTGAAGAGTCGAATTCTAAAACTGGTCTCACAGGAAAGGCTCAAATCATTGACGGTGAGAAGACTCAGTCTTCTTGTACCTAAGTCGGCATTGTGCCTTTTGTATTTAATTCAGATGTAATTACTGTGTTTCACCGCCAATGTGAAGGTCCAAAGGATACAATAAACCAGCAGTTGTGCATCGGAATCTAAAACTGGTGACACAGGAAAGGCTAAAGACATAGACACTAAGATAAGTCAGTCTTCTAGTACTTAACGTGGCATTTTGCCTTTTGTATTTAATTCCGATGCAATTACTGTGTTTCATCATCAAAGTGAAGGTTCAGGTGATACAGTAAACCTGAAGTGAAGCATCGGAATCTACATCTGGTCTCACAGGAAAGGCCCAAAACATAGGCACTAAGAAAAGTCAGTCTTCTTGTAATTAAGTGGCCATTTTGCCTTTTGTATTTAATTCCGATGCAATTATTGTGTTTCATCGTCACAGTGAAGGTCCAAGGGATACAGTAAACCTGAAGTGAAGCATCAGAATCTAAATCTGGTGTCACAGGAATGGCTCAAAACATAGTCAGTTAGAAGGATCAGTCTTCTTGTACTTAAGTCGGCATTGTGCATTTTGTTTTTACCTCCGATGCAATTTTTGTGTTTCATCGTCTAAGTGAAGGTCCAAGGGATACAATAAACCTGAAGTGAAGCATCGTCATCTAAAACTGGTCTCACAGGTAAGGCTCAAAGCATAGACGGTATGAAGACTCACTCTTGTAGTACATAAGTCGGCATTGTGCCTTTTGTATTTAATTCCGATGCAATTTCCGTGTTTCTTCGTCAATGTGAAGGTCCAAGGGATAGAGCAATCCTGCAGTTGCTCATCGGAATCTAAAACTGGTGACACAGGAAAGTCTCAAAACATAGACAATGAGAAAAGTCAGTCTTCTTGTATTTAAGTCGGCATTGTGCATTTTGTATTAGATTCCATTGCAAATACTGTGTTTCATTTTCAATGTGAAGGTCCGAGGGATACAGTTTACCTGCAGTAGTGCATCGGAATCTAAAACTGGTGACGCAGGAGAGGCTCAAAACATAGAGAGTAAGAAGTCTCAGTCTTCGTGTACTTAAGTCGCCATTGTGACTTTTCTATTTAATTCCGATGCTTTTTCGGTGTTTCATCGTCAATGTGAACGTCCATGGGATACTATGCACCTGCAGTTCCGCATCGGAATCTAAAACTGTTTGCACAGAAAAGACTCAAACCTAAGACACTGAGAAAAGTCAGTCTTCTTGTACTTAAGTCGGTATTGTGCCTTTAGTAAAAAATGCCGATGGTATTACTGTGTTTCTTTTAAAATGTTAACGTCCAAGGGATACAGTATACCTGCAGTTGTGAATCGGAATGTAAAACTGGAGACACAGGAAGGGCTCAAAACATAGACATTAAGAAAAGTCAGTCTTCTTGTACTTAAGTCGGCGTTGTGCCTCTTGTATTTAATTCCGGTGCAATATTTGTGTTGCATCGTCATAGTGAAGGTCCAAGGGATACAGTAAACCTGAAGTGAAGTATCGATATCTAAAAGTGGTTACACAGGAAAGGCTCAAAACATAGACACTAAGAAAACTCAGTCTTCTGGTACTTAAGTCTTCATTGTGCCTTTTGTATTTAATTCCGATGCAATTTCTGTGTTTCATCGTCAATGTGAAGGTCCAAGGGATACCGTAAACCAGCAGTTGTGCATCGGAATCTAAAACTGGTGACACAGGAAAGGCTCAAACATAGACACTAAGAAAAGTCAGTTTTCTTGCACTTAAGTCGGCATTGTGCCTTTTATATTAGTTCCGGTGCAATTCTTGTGTTTCATCGTCAAAGTGCAGATCCAAGGGATACAGTAAACCTGAAGTGAAGCATCGGAATCTAAAACTGGTCTCACAGGAAAGGCTTAAAACATAGACGCTAAGATAACTCATTCTTCTTGTTCTTAAGTCGGCATTGTGCCTTTTGTATTTAATTCCGGTGCAATGTTTGTGTTGCATCGTCATAGTGAAGGTCCAAGGGATACAGTAAACCTGAAGTGAATTATCGATATCTAAAAGTGGTTACACAGGAAAGGCTCAAAACATAGACACTAAGAAAACTCAGTCTTCTGGTACTTAAGCCGGCATTGTGCCTTTTGTATTTAATTCCGGTGCAATTTTCGTGTTGCATCGCTAATGTGAAAGTCCAAGGGATACAGTAAACTTGAAGTGAGGCATCGGAATCTAAAGCTAGTGACACACGAACATCTCAAAACATAGACAGTAAGAAGACTCTGTCCTCTTGTGCTTAGGTCGGCATTGTGCCTTCTTTATTCTATTCCGATACAATTTGAGTGTTTCTATGTCAATAAGAAGGTACAAGATATACAGTAAACCTGAAGTGAAGCATCGGAATGTAAAACTAGTCTCACAGCATGTCTCAAAACATTGACACAAAGAAAAGTCAGTCTTACTGTACTTAAGTCGCCATTCTGCCTTTTGTATTTGATTCCGTTGCAATTACGGTCTTTCATCGACAATTTGAATGTCCAAGGGATACAGTAAACCAGCAGTTGCGCATCGGAATCTAAAACTGGTGACACATGTAAGACTCAAAACACGGACACAAAGAAAAGTCAGTCTTCTTATACTTAAGTCGGCATTGTGACATTTGTATTTATTTAAGATACAATTTTTGTGTTCCATCAGCAAAGTAAAGGTCCAAGGGATACAGTAAACCTTAAGTGAAGCATCGGAATCTGTAACTGGTCTCACAGGAAAGGCTCAAGGCGTAGACGGCAAGAAGACCCAGTCTTCTTGTACTTAATTCGGCTTTGTGCATTTTGTATTTAATTGCTATGCAATATCTGTGTTTCATCGCCAAAGTATAGCTCCAAGGGATACAGTACATCTAAAGAGAAGCATCGGAATCTAATACTGGTCTCACAGGAAACGCTCAAAACATAGACACTAAGAAAAGTCAGTCTTCTTGTACTCAAGTCGGAATTGTGTCTTTTTAATTTAATTCCGATGCGATTTATGTGTTTTTTTATCGTCAATATGAATGTCCAAGGGATACAGTAAATCTGCAGTTTTGCATCGGAATCTAAAACTGGTGACACAGGAAAGGTTAAAAAAAAACACACAGAAGACTCAATGATCTTGTACTTTAGTCGGTATTGTGCCTTCTGTATTTAATTCGGATGCAATTAGTGTGTTTCATCGTCAATGTGATGGTCCAAGTGATACAGTAGACCTGAAGTGAAGCATCGGAATCAAAAACTGGTCTCACAGCAAGTCTCAAAACATTGACACAAAGAAAAGTCTGTCTTACTGTACTTCAGTCGGCATTCTGTTTTTTGTATTTGATTCCGTTGCGATTACTGTCTTTCATCGATAATTTGAATGTCCAAGGGATACAGTAAACCAGCAGTTGTGCATCGGAATCTACAACTAGTGACACAGGACAGAATCGGAGCATAGACACTACGAAAAGTTAGTCTTCTTGTACTTAAGTCGGCAATGTGACTTTTGTATTTAATTCCGATGAATTTACTGTGTTGCATCGTCAATGTGAAGGTCCAAGGGATACAGTAAACCTGAAATGAAGAATCGGAATATAAAACTGGTCTCACAGGGAAGGCTCAAAACACAGGCAGTGAGAAGACTCAGACTTCTAGTACTTAAGACGGCAACGTGCCTTTTGTATTTAATTCCGATGCAATTTCTGTGTTTCATCGTCAATGTGAAGGTCCAAGGGATACAGAAAAATCTGAAGTGAAGCATCGGAATCTAAAAGCGGTCTCACACGAAAGTCTTTAGGCATAGACACTAAGAAAAGTCAGTCTCCTTGTACTCAAGTCGGAATTGTGACTTTTTTATTTAATTCCGATGCAATTTTTGTGTTTCATCGTCAAAGTGAAGGTTCAAGGGATACAGTAAACCTGCAGTGAATCATCGGAATCCAAAACTGGTCTCACAGGAAAGGCTCAAATCATAGACGATAAGAAGACTCAGTCTTCTTGTACTTATGTCTGCATTGTGCCTTTTGTATTTAATTCCGATGCAATTTCGGTATTTCGTCGTCAATGTGAAGGCCCATGGGATGCAGTAAATCAGCAGTTGTGATTCGGAATCTAAAACTGGTGACACAGGAAAGGATCAAAACATAGACACTAAGTAAATTCAGTCTTCTCGTTTAGTCGGCATTGTGTCATTTGTGTTTATTTCCGATGCAGGTTTTGTGTTTCATCGTCAAAGTGAAGGTCGTAGGGATACAGTAAAACTGAAGTGAAGCATCGGAATCCATAACTGGTGACACAGGAAACGCTAAAAACATAGACACTAAGAAGACTCAGTGTTCTTGTACTTAAATCGGTATTGTGCCTTTTGTATTTAATTCGTATGCATTTTTTTGTTTCATCGTCAAATGAAGGTCCAAGGGATACAGAAATCCTGAAGTGAATCATCGGAATCTAAAATTGGTATCACAGGAAAGGTTCAAGCATAGACGTTAAGATGACTCAGTCTTCTTGTACTTAAGTCGGCATTGTGCTTTTGGTTTTAATTCCGATGCAATTTCTGTGTTGCATCGTCAAAGTGAAGGTCCAAGGTATACTGTGAACGTGAAGTGAAGCATCGGATCTAAAGCTGGTCTCACAGGAAAGGCCAAAACATAGACACTAAGAGAAGTCAGTCTTCTTGATTAGTCGTCATTGGGCCTCTTGTATTTAATTCCGATGCAATTATTGTGTTTTATCGTCAAAGAGAAGTTCGTAGGGATACAGTAAACCTGAAGTGAACCATCGGAATCTAATACTGGTGACACAAGAAACGCTCAAACATAGACACTAAGAGAAGTCAGTCTTCTTCCACTAATTCGGCATTGTGCCTTTTGCATTTAATTCCGATGCAATTACTGTGTTTCATCGTCAATGTGAAGGTCCAAGGGATACACTAAACCAGCAGTTGTGCATCGGAATCTAAAACTGGTGACACAGGAAAGGTTCAAAACATAGACACTAAGGAAAGTCAGCCTTCCTGTACTTAGGTCGGCATTGTGTATTTTATATTTAATTCCGATGAAAATTTTTTGTGTTTCATCGTCAAAGTGAAGGTCGTAGGGATACAGTAAACCTGAAGTGCAGCATCGGAAACTAAATCTGGTGACACAGGAAATGCTCAAAGCATAGACACTAAGAAGACTCAGTGTTCTTGTACGTAAGTCGGTATTGTGCCTTTTGAATTTAATTCGTATGCAATTTTTTGTTTCATTGTCAAATGATGGTCCAAGTGATACAGTGAACCAGCAGTCGTGCATCGGAGTATAAAACTGGTGACACACGAAAGGCTCAAACACAGACACAAAGAAAAGTAAGGCTTCTCGTACTTAAGGCGGCCTTGTGCTTTTGAATTTAATTCCAATTCAATTTTTGTGTTTCATCGTCAATGTGTAGGTCCAAGGGATACAGTAAACCTGAAGTGAAGCATCGGAATCTAAAACTGGTCTCACAGGAAAGGCTTAAAACACAGACGCTAAGATAACTCATTCTTCTTGTTCTTAAGTCGGCATTGTGCCTTTTGTATTTAATTCCGGTGCAATGTTTGTGTTGCATCGTCATAGTGAAGGTCCAAGGGATACAGTAAACCTGAAGTGAATTATCGATATCTAAAAGTGGTTACACAGGAAAGGCTCAAAACATAGACACTAAGAAAACTCAGTCTTCTGGTACTTAAGCCGGCATTGTGCCTTTTGTATTTAATTCCGGTGCAATTTTCGTGTTGCACCGCTAATGTGAAAGTCCAAGGGATACAGTAAACTTGAAGTGAGGCATCGGAATCTAAAGCTGGTGACACACGAACATCTCAAAACATAGACAGTAAGAAGACTCTGTCCTCTCGTGCTTAGGTCGGCATTGTGCCTTCTTTATTCTATTCCGATACAATTTCAGTGTTTCTATGTCAATAAGAAGGTACAAGATATACAGTAAACCTGAAGTGAAGCATCGGAATGTAAAACTAGTCTCACAGCATGTCTCAAAACATTGACACAAAGAAAAGTCAGTCTTATTGCACTAATTCGGCATTGTGCCTTTTGTATTTAATTCCGATGCAAATTCTGTGTTTCGTCGCCAAAGTGAAGGTCCAAGGGATACAGTAAAAATGAAATGAAGCATCGGAATCTAAAACAGGTCTCACAGGTAAAGCTCAAAACATAGACACAAAGAAAAGTCTGTCTTCTTGTACCTAAGTCGGCATTGTGCCTTTTGTATTTATTTCCGATGCAATAGTTGTGTTTCATCGTTAAAGTGAAGGTCCAAGGGATACATTAAAGGTGAGGTGAAGCATCGGAATCTGAAACTGGTCTCACAGGATAGGCTCAAAACATAGACAGTAAGAAGACTCTGGATTCTAGTTCTTATGTCGGCATAGAGCCTTTTGTATTCTATTCCGATGCAATTTCTGCGTTTCATCGTAAATGTAAAGGTCCAAGGGATACAGTATACCTGAAGTGAAGCATCGGAATCTAAAACTGTTCTCACAGGTCAAGCTCAAAACATAGACACAAAAAAAAGTCAGTCTTCTTGTACTTAAGTCGGCATTGTGCCTTTCGTATTTACTTACGGTGCAATTACTGTGTTTCATCATCAATGTGAAGGTCCGAGGGATACAGTAAACCAGCAGATGTGCATCGGAATCTAAATCTGGTGACACAGGAAATACTCAAACCATAGACACTAAGAAAAGTCAGTCTTCTTGTACTTAAGTCGGCATTGTGCAACTTATATTTAATTCCGATGAAATTTTTGGTGTTTCATCGTCAAAGTGAAGGTCCAGGGGATATAGTAAACCTGAAATGAAGCATCGGAATCTAAAACTGGTCTCACAGGAAAGGCTCAAATCATAGACGGTAAGAAGACTCAGTCTTCTTGTACTTAAGCCGGCTGTGCGCCTTTTGTATTGAAATCCGGTGCAATTTCTGTGTTTCATCGTCAAAGTGAAGGTCCAAGGGATACAGTACACCTGAAGTGAAGCACGGAATCTAAAACTGGTCTCACAGGAAAGGCTCAAAACATAGACACTAAGAAAAGTAAGTCTTCTTGTACTTAAGTCGTCATTGTGCCTTTTTTATTTGATCCGATGCTATTTCTGTTTTTCAACGTAAATGTGTAGGTATAAGGGATACAGTAAATGTGCAATTGTGCACCTGGATCTAAAACAGGTGACACAGGACAGGCTCAAAACATAGAAAGTAAGATGAGTCAGTCTTCTTGTACTTATGTCGGCATTGTGACTTTTGTATTTAATTCCGAATCAATAGTTGTGTTTCACCGTCAAAGTGAAGGTCCAAGGGATACAGTAAACCTGAAGTGAAGAATCGGAATGTGAAACTGGTCTCACAGGAAAGGCTCAAAACATAGACTGTAAGAAGACTCTGACTTCTAGTTCTCATGTCGGCATTGTGCCTTTTGTATTAAATTCCGATGCAATTTCTGCGTTTCATCGTAAATGTGAAGGTCCAAGGGATACAGTAAACTTGAAGTGAAGCATCGGAATCTCACAGGTCTCACAGGTAAAGCTCAAAACATAGACACAAAGAAAAGTCTGTCTTCTTGTACCTAAGTCGGCATTGTGCCTTTTGTATTTATTTCCGGTGCAATAACTGTGTTTCCTCGTCAATATGAAGGTCCAAGGGATACAGTAAATCTGCAGTTGTGCATCGGAATCTAAAACTGGTGACACACGACGGGCCCGAAACATATACACTAAGACACGACAGTCGTCTTGTACTTATGTCTGCATTGTGCCCTTTGTAATTAATTCCGAAGAATTTACTGTGTTGCATCGTCAATGTGAAGGTCCAAGGGATACAGTAAACCTGAAGTGAGGCAGCGGAATATAAACCTGTCTCACAGGGAAGGCTCAAAACATAGACAGTAAGAAGACTCAGTCTTCTAGTACTTAAGTCGGCATTGTGCCTCTTGTATTTAATTTGGATACAATTTCGGTGTTTCATCGTCAATGTGAAGTTCCAAAGAATACAGTGAAGTGAAGTGAAGCATCGGAGTCTAAAATTAGTCTCACAGAATAGGTTCAAAACATAGTCGTTAAGAAGACTCAGTCTTCTAGTCTTTAAGTCGGCATTGTGGCTATTGTTTTTAATTCCGTTGGAATTTCTATGTTTCATCGTCAGTGTGATGGTAAAAAGGGATACAGTAAACCTGAAGTGAAGATTCGGAATTTAAAACTTGTCTCACAGGAAAGGCTCATACCATAGACACTAAGAGAAGTCAGTCTTCTTGCACGAATTCGGCATTGTGCTTTTTGAATTTAATTCCGATGCAATTACTGTGTTTCGTCGTCAATGTGAAGGTCCGAGGGATACAGTAAACCACCAGTTGTGCATCGAAATCCAAATCAGGTGACACAAGAAGTTCTCAAACCATAGACACTAAGAAAAGTCAGTCTTCTTGTACTTAAGTCGGCATTGTGCAACTTATATTTAATTCCGATGAAATTTTTGGTGTTTCATCGTCAAAGTGAAGGTCCAGGGGATATAGTAAACCTGAAATGAAGCATCGGAATCTAAAACTGGTCTCACAGGAAAGGCTCAAATCATAGACGGTAAGAAGATTCAGTCTTCTTGTACTTAAGGCGGCATTGCGCCTTTTGTATTGAAATCCGGTGCAATTTCTGTGTTTCATCGTCAAAGTGAAGATCCAAGGGATACAGTAAACCTGAACCGAAGCATCGGAATCTAAAACTGGTCTCACAGGAAAGGCTCAAAACATAGACAGTAAGAAGACTCTGACTTCTAGTACTTAAGTCGGCATTGTGCCTTTTGTGTGCAATTCCCATTCAATTTTTGTGTTTCATCGTCAATGTGAAGGTCCATGGGATACAGTAAACCTAAAGTGAAGCATCGGAATCTAAAACTGGTCTCACAGGAAAGGCTCAAGACATAGACACTGAGAAAAGTCAGTCTTCTTGTACTTAATTCGGCATTGTGCCCTTTGTATTTAATTCCGGTGCAATTACTGTGATTCATCCTCAATGTGAAAGTCCAAGGGATACAGTAAAAGTGCAGTTCAGTATCGGAATCTAAAACTGGTGACACAGGACAGGCTCGAAACATAGACTCTAAGAAAATTCAGTCGTCTTGTACTTATGTCTGCATTGTGCCTTTTGTATATAATTCCGATGAATTTACTGTATTGCATCGTCTATGTGAAGGTCCAAGGGATACAGTAAACCAGAAGTGAAGCATCGGAATCTAAAACTGGTCTCAGAGGAAAGGCTCAAAGCATAGACGGTAAGAACACTAAGACTTCTTGTACTGTAGTCGGCACTGTGCCTTATATATTTGTTTCCGATGCTATATCTGTGTTTCATCATCAATGTAAAAGTCCAAGGGATACAGTAAACCTGAAGTGATGCATCGGAATCTAAAGCTCGTGACACACGAAAGGCTAAAAGCATAGACAGTCCAAGGACTCAGTCTTCTTGTTCTTAAGTCGGCATTGTGCCATTTGTGTTTAATTCCCACGCAATTTCTGTGTTTCATCGTCATAGTGAAGGTCCCAGGGATACAGCAAACCTGCAGTCGTGCATCTTAAACTAAATCTGGTGACACAGGAAAGGCTCAAACAAAAACACTAAGAAAAGTCAGTATTCTTGTACTTAAGTCGGCATTGTACCTTTTGTATTTGATTCCGATGCAATTCTTGTGTTGCATCGTCATAGTCAAGGTCCAAGGGACACAGTAATCCTGAAGTGGAACATAGGAATCTAAAACTGGTCTCACAGGGAAGGCTCAAATCATAGACGGTAAGATGACTCAGACTTCTTGTACTTAAGTCGGCATTGTGCCTTGTGTGTTTAATTCCGATGCAATTTCTGCGTTTCATCGTCAATGTGAAGGTCGAAGGGATACAGTAAACCTGAAGTGACGCATTGGAATCTACAACTTGTCTCACAGGTAAGGCTCAAAATATAGACACTAAGAAAAGTCTGTCTTCTTGCACTTAAGTCGGAATTGTACCTTTTATGTTTCTTTCCGATTCAATTTTTGTGTTTCATTGTCAAAGTGAAGGTCCAAGGGATACGGAAACCTGAAGTGAAGCATCGGAATCTAAAACTGGTCTCACTGGAAACGCTCAAAACATTGACACTAAGAAAAGGCAGTCTTCTTGTGCTTAAGTCGGCATTGTGCATTTTGTATATAATTCCGATGCAATTTGTGTGGTTCATCGTCAAAGTGAAGGTCCAAGGGATACAGCAAACCTGAAGTGAACATCGGAATCGAAAACTGGTCTCATAGCAGAGACTCCAAACATACACACTAAGATAAGTCAGTCTTCTTGTACTTAAGTCTGCAATGTGCCTTTTGTATTTAATTCCGATGCAATCACTGTGTTTCATCGTCATAGTGAAGGTCCAAGGGATACAGTAAACCTGCAGTCGTGGATCGGAATCTAAAACTGGTGACACAGGAAAGGCTCAAACATAGGGAGCAAGAAAACTCAGTCTTCTTCTACTTAAGTCGGCATTGTGCCTTTTGTATTTAATTCCCACGCAATATCTGTGTTTCATCGTCAATGCGAAAGATCGAGGGATACAGTAAACCAGCAGGTTTGCATCGGAATCTAAAACTGGTGACACTGGAAAGGCAAAAAACCTTGACACTAAAAAAAGTAGTCTTCTTGTACTGAAGGTGGCATTGTGCCTTTTGTATTTAATTCCGATGCAATTTCTGTGTTTCATCGTAAATGTGAAGGTCGAAGGGAAACAGTGAACCTGAAATGAAGAATCGGAATCCAAAACTGGTCTCACAGGAAAGACTCCAAACATGGACACTATGAAAAGTCAGTCTTCTTGTACTTAAGTCGGTATTGTGCCTTTTGTATTTAATACCGATGCAATTTCTGTGTTTCATTGTCAATGTGTCGGTCCAAGGGATACAGTAAACCTGAATTGAAGCATCGGATTCTAAAACTGGTCTCACAGGAAAGGCTCAAAACATAGACGGTAAGAAGACCCAGTCTTCTTTTACTTAAGTCGGCATCGTGCCTTTTGTATTTAAGTCCGATGCAATTTCTGTGTTTCATCGTCAAAGTGAAGGTCCAGGGGATACAGTAAACATGCAGTTCTGTATCGGATTCTAAATCTGGTGACACATGAAAGGCCCGAAAAATAGACACTAACAAATGTCAGTCTTCTTCTACTTAAGTCGGCATTGAGCATTTTGTATTTAATTCCGATGCAATTTCTGTGTTTCATCGTCAATGTGAAGGACCAAGGACTACAGTAAACTTAAAGTAGAGCATCGGAAATTAAAACTGGTCTCACTGGAAAGGCTCATTACATAGACGGTAAGAATACTCAGGCTTCTTGTACTTAAGTCGGCATTGTGCCTTTTGTATTAATTTCCGATGCTATTTCAGTGTTTCATCTACAATGCGAAGGACCAAGGGATACAGAATACTTGACGTGAATAATCATAATCTGAAACTGGTCTCACAGGGAAGGGTGAAATCACAGACAGCAAGAAAACTCAGTCTTCATCTAGTTAAGTCGGCATTGTGCCTTTTGTATTCAATTCCGATGCAATCACTGTGTTTCATCGTCAAAGTGAAGGTCCAAGGGATACAGTAAACCTGCAGTCGTGCATCGGAATCTAAAACTGGTGACACAGGAAAGGCTCAAACATAGGGAGCAAGAAAACTCAGTCTTCTTCTACTTAAGTCTGCATTGTGACTTTTGTATTCAATTCTGATGCATTTTCAGTGTTTCATCTTCAATGTGAAGGTCCAAGGAATACAGTAAATCTGACGTAAAGCATCGGGATCTAAAACTGGTCTCACAGGGAAGGCTCAAATCAAAGACAGCAAGAAAACTTAATCTTCTTCTACTGAAGTCGGCATTGTGCCTTTGGTATTCAATTCCGATGCAATTTCTGTGTTTCATCGTCAATGTGAAGGTCAAAGGGATACACTAAACCTGCAGTTCTGCATCGGAATCTAAAGCTGGTGACACAAGATCGGCACGAGACATAGACCCTAAGAATAGTCAGTCTAAAGTCGGCATCGTGCCCTTTGTATTTAATTCCGATACAATTTCTGTGTTTCATCGGCAATGTGAAGGTCCAAGGGATGCAGTAAATTTGCAGTTGTGCATCGGAATCTAAAACTGGTGATACAGGAAAGGCTCAATACATAGACACTAAGGAAAGTCAGTATTCTTGTACTTAAGTCGGCATTGTGCCTTTTGTATTTAACTCCTATGCAATTTTGGTGCTTCATCGTCAATGTGAAGGTCCAAGGGATACATTAAACCTGAAGTGAAGCATCGGAATCTAAAACTGGTCTCACAGGAAAGGCTCAAAACATAGACAGTAAGAAGACCCAATCTTCTTGTACTTAAGTCGGCATTGTGGTGGTGGTGGTTAGTGTTTAACGGCCCGTCGACAACGAGGTCATTAGAGACGGAGCTCATGCTCGGGTTAGGGAAGGATTGGGAAGGAAATCGGCAGTGCCCTTTCAAAGGAACCATCCCGGCATTTGCCTGAAGCGATTTAGGGAAATCACGGAAAACCTAAATCAGGATGGCTGAAGACAGGATTGAACCGTCGTCCTCCCGAATGCGAGTCCAGTGTGCTAACCACTGCGCCACCTCGCTCCGTCGGCATTGTGCCTTTTGTATTTAATTCCTATGCAATTTGTGTGTTTCATCGTCAGTCTGAAGCTCCATGGGATACAGTAAACCTGCAGTTGTGCATCGGAATCTATAACTGGTGACACAGGAAAGGCTCGAAACATAGACACTAAGAAAAGTCAGTCTTCTCGTACTTAAGTCAGCATTGTGAATTTTTTATATAATTCCGATGCACTTTCAGTGCTTCTTCGTTAAAGTGAAAGTTCAAGGGATACAGCAAACCTGAAGTGAAGCATCGAAATCTAAAATTGGTCTCACAGGAATGGCTCAAAACGTAGACAGTAAGAAGACTCAGTCTTCTAGTACTTTAGTCGGCATTGTGCCCTAAGTATTTAATTCCGAAGCAATTTCTGCGTTTCATCGGCACTGTGAAGGTCCAAGGGATACAGTAAACCTGATGTGAAGCATCGGAATCTAAAACTGGTCTCACAGGAAAGGCTGAAATCATAGTCAGTAAGAGGACACAGTCTTCTTGTACTCAAGTCGGCATTGTGCCTTTTGTATTTAATTATCTTCGTTATTAGATACCTAGTTTTTGCTTTCACGTGTACTGGGTCGTACCCGCATCTCACGTACACAACCAGGGAAGATGGACTTACATAGTTGTTAATCAGGTCTACCTATTCAGGAACTGGCCTTCACAGGGAAACCCCGTAAAACCTGGAGGCTTAGACCCCAACTAGGTATCACAGATGATAGGAAAGATAGAATAATTTAGAAATTTGAGAGTTATCTCGAATTCATAGGAAAGATAAAATCTGCCTCATAGCCAAAAAAAAAAAAAAACTTTACACATGCAAATTTTTTTTACAATCTTCTGAAATATTTTCTTCATCTATGTTTTGCTGAACTGCGGTGAAACTGATCGAACAGGAACATGGGACACGGCACGGAGGACAGGCGTCGCATTGGCGTACCGGACAGGAGACGTAAGGGATTTGAGAGACCAGAAGGAACCTCAGGAACAGGCACTCAGGATTGTGGCATGAAACAATCGAAATTCGTCTATGGAATGGTTAACTATTAAAGATTCCAGGAAGAGAATGGTTGGTCGAAATTTTCCAGATTCATTTTGAACTCAAATATGGACCTGATCCATCCAATCTTCCATCTGAGGAATGGGAAAATCCATTCGCCTTATACTTTCCATTCCTAGGTGTCTTAATCGATACTGTGGTTGCACAATATCACAACTCCAGATCGGAAAACAATTTTTGAAAACATGGATGATTTCATCCATCTTCTTGAGTAAGCCAAAAGGTTCTAATCCTGGTTTTAATTATTTATTTATTTAATTTTTTTTCGTTGGCTTTTCCAGGTGGAAGTATATCAGAATCTTTCCTAATTTGGTTTCGAGTACGAATGTGGATAACATGTCAGAATATTAAAATCTTTATTATTTGAGACAATTTCCAAAAAAAATTATATCTTAGTCATACATGTTTAAATTGAAATTTTGCTGAAAGAGAACGTTTAATTAAGTCTTGCTGCATGATCTCTCCAGCTGAAATTAATCTTTGTTATTGACGATAAAATTTTTCTCTTTTATACTCCAAATGCCGCATTTTCTCATGAACATATATGAATGCAATATAACAATAAACAAATCCAACTGGAAAATGACACATTATTACAAATTCAATGAAGAACTTTCTTATTAACTCTAACTTTATAGACACACACCAAGCTGGTTACTTAAATTCTCTTGAATAGAATTTAGCTCGCGCCAAAAAAAAAAAAAAAAAAAAAAAAAAAAAAAACAGCGAGTCTTTATATCTGTGGACAGTAGCAATCGATTCTAATTTCCTAACGCGGTTCATTTGTTCTCCTGTGAACTGTCAGTTTACAAACACTAACTTCACACGCAAGCGCCGTATTCGATCATATAGTTTCAGTAAACTTATTCTCACTGGAGATTAACACTCCCTGAATGTATATTATTTCACATGCACAAGCTTCTTTGGTGATCATCGTGTAGACAGATAATCCGTAAGTCTTCACAGCAGCAGTAGCTACAGTTCCACTTACTTTTCTAAATATTCCTATACTATCACAGAAGCAATCGCTTACTGTTCATTAAACTATCACAGATGCTTGGCATGCTGTCAATTAACCTATCACAGTAGCTGAGGCATACTGTTTTTCGCACTATACTTATTTTTTTTTTTAACACCCTAATACTCTGTTCCTACCTACGTACTCTTCCGAAGTGGTCAGCAGTGCTGTATGTGTTTCGTCAGTGGCACCAGCTGTACTATTAGCAGCGTAGCATCTCGGTGGTCAGATGTCAGTGTTGTAAAAAAACAAATTTAATATATTTTGTGTGGGATCTAAATTTTAAAAAACCTCTCTCACGCCGGCCTGATTTAGCTTCACTGATCAGGATAGTAAAAACATGCGTATATTAAGGGAATTTTCATTGACAAAGCAGACTTATCACATTCACACAGTTCGATACTGTTCTATCCTGATTAAATTGAGCTTAACTTAAATTCCATAAGGCAGTGAAGCCACTTCGAAGACTCGGTGCGATGAAAATTGTCAGTCGATCTCCTGCAAACATTTGTAATAATTATTAACTTTCGGTGATCACATGGGGAAGACCGGAGATCTGCTGGTAAGACCGTGTTTGCCTATTTATTTGAAGTAACTGGATATCTTGAGCATAGAAAACGGCAGGTTCGTCCAGTGTAAATCAGACGTTCCCCACTGACCCCGTGCAACACAGCGTAGTATGCAGACACTGTCAATAATAATTAGTTAAATAATACGCGAACACACTTACTTTAGTTTAGTTCATGTTTAAATTTCTTCTCACTCAGAATCTCATCAACATGGCGACTAGCCCAACAATACATACATATACATCCTCCTTTCACGACTAATCGGCAAGAAGTCCTCTATTCTCTTCCCTAAGAGAAAACATAGATAGCAGAGAAGCTATTCCATGGAGTAAATTGACGCTCCAAGGAATAATTGGGCTTGAAACTACTTTGCATTGCTAATCGGTAAGATAAGAAGAGATATTTCGAGATATGTACTGAGTTATATAATTTGTAAAATTTCTGAAAATATTGCGGAGAGACCGCTGCAAGAGACATTACATCGCCCCTCGCAGCGAGCAAAGTTGATATGCATCCACCTTGCGAGCTAACTATTGGCTTAGCTAACTCGTTAGAATTTGTGAAACATACGTTCCTATAAATTTTAAGAAGTTAGAAAAGCGTTTTTTTTTTTTTTTTTGCTATGAGGCAAATCTAATATATTTTTTGTGTGGGATCTAAAACATAAAAAAATTTCTCACACCGAGACTTCGAAAGGGCTTCACTGCCTTAAGGAATTTACGTTGAGCTCAATTTAATCAGGACAGAACAGTATTGAACTGTGTGAAAGTGATAGGCCTGCCTTGTGAATGAAAATTCACTGAACATAGGCATGTTTCTACTATCCTGATCAGTGAAGCTAAATCAGGCCGGTGTGAGAGAGGTTTTTAAATTTTAGATTCCACACAAAATATATTAAACAGGAAATGCTAAAATAACAGATCCTAAGAAAAGTCAGTCTTCTAGAACTTAAGTCGGCATTGTGCCTTTTGCATTTAATTCCGATGCAATTTCTGTGTTTCATCGTCAATGAGAAGGTCCGGCGGATACAGTAAATCTGCAGTTGTGCATCGGAATCTAAAACTAGTGACACAGGAAAAGCTCTAAACATAGACACTACGAAAAGTCGGTCTTCTTGTACTTAAGTCGGCATTGTGCCTTTTGTATTTAATTCCGATGCAATTTCTGTGTGTCATCGTCAATGAGAAGGTCCAATGGATACAGTAAACCTGAAGTGAAGCATCGGAATCTAAAACTGATATCACAGGAAAGGCTCAAAACATAGACGGCAATATGATTCAGTCTTCTTGTACTTAAGTGGGCATTGTGCCTTTTGTATTTAATTCCGATGCAATTTCTGTGTTTAATCGTCAATGAGAAGGTCCAAGGGATACAGTAAACCTAAAGTGAAGCATCGAAATCTAAAACTGATTTCAGAGGAAAGGCTCAAAGCATAGACGGTAAGATGACTCAGTCTTCTTGTACTTAAATGGGCATTGTGCCTTTTGTATTTAATTGCGATGCAATTTCTGTGTTTCATCGTCAATGACAAGGTCTAAGGGATACAGTAAATCTGCAGTTGTGCATCGGAATCTACAGCTGGTGACACAGGAAAAGCTCAAAACATAGACACTAACAAAAGTCAGTCTTCTTGTACCTAAGTCGGCATTGTGCATTTTGTATTTAATTCCAATGCAATTTCTGTGATTCATCGTCAAAGTGAAGGCCCAAGGGATACAGTGAACCTGCAGTTGTGCATCGGAATCTAAGACTCATGACTCAGGAGAGGCTCAAACAAAGACACTACGAAAAGTCAGTCCTCTTGTAGTTAAGGCGGCATTGTGCATTTTGTATTTACTTCCGATGCAATTTTCGCGTTTCAACGTCAAAGGCAAGGTCCAAGGGACACAGTAATCCTGAAGTGAAGCATCGGAATCTACAACTGGTCTCACAGGGATAGCTCACAACATAGACAGTGCGAAGACTCAGTCTTCTTGTACTTAAGTCGGCACTGTGCATTTTCTATTTAATTCCGATGCATTTTCTGTGTTTCATCGTCAAAGTGAGGGTCCAAGGGATACAGTAAACCTGACGTGAAGCATCGGAATCTATAACTGGTCTCACAGGGATGGCTCACAACATAGACAGTGAGAAGACTCAGTCTTCTTGTACTTAACTCGGCATTGTGCTTTTTGTATTTAATTCCGGTGCAATTTCTGTGTTTCATCGTGAAAGTGAAGGTCCAAAGGATGCAGTAAACCTGCAGTTGTGCATCGGAATCTAAAACTGGCGACACAGGAAAAGATCAAACACAGACACTAAAAAAGTTAGTCTTCTTGTACTTAGGTCGGCATTGTGCTTTTTGTATTTAATTCTGTTTCGATTTCTGTGTTTCATCTTCAATGTGAACGTCCAAGGGATACAGTAATCCTCACGAGAAGCATCCGAATTTAAAACAGGTCGCACAGGGAAGTTTCAAAACATAGACAGTAAGAAGAATTAGTTTTCTTGTACTTGAGTCGGCATTGTGCCATTTGTATTTAGTTCCGAGGCAATTTCTGTGTTTCATTGTCAATGTGAAGTTCCAAGGGATACAGTAAATCTGCAGTTTTGCATCGGAATCTGAAACTGGTGATACAGGAAAAACTCAAACATACACCCTAAGAAACGTCAGTCTTCTTGTACTTAAGTCGGCATTGTACCTTTTGTATTTAATTCCAATGCAATTACTGTATTTCATCTCCATTAGGAAGGTCCAAGGGATACAGTAAACCTGAAATGAAGCATCGGAATCTAAAACTGGTTTGACAGGAAAGGCTCAAAACATAGACGATTAGAAGACTCAGTCTTCTTGTACTGAAGTCGGCATTGTGAATTTTTTATTTAATTCCGATGCAATTTTTGTGGTTCATCGTCAAACTGAAGGTCCAAGAAATACATTAAACCTGATGGGAAGCATCAGAATCTATAACTGGTCTCACAGAGATGGCTCACAACATAGACAGTGGGAAGACTCAGTCTTCTTGTACTTAAGTCGGTATTGTGCCTGTTGTATTTAATTCCGATGCAATTTCTATGTTTCATTGTCAATGCGAAGGACCAAGGGATACAGTAAATCTGCAGTTGTGCTCAGAATCTAAAACTGGTCGCACAGGGAAGGTTCAAATCATAGACTGTAAGAAGACTCAGTCTTCTTGTACTTAAGGGGGCATTGTGCATTTTGTATTAAATTCGTATGCAATTTCTGTGTTTCATCGTCAATAAGAAGGTTCAAGGTATACAGTAAACCTGAAGTGAAGCATCGGAATCTCAAACTGGACTCACAGAAGATGTTCAATTCATAGTAGGGGAGAGTGTCAGTCCTCTTGTACTTAAGTCAGCATTGTGCCTTTTGAATTAAATTCGGATGCAATTTCTGTGTTTCATCGTCAATAAGAAGGTGCAAGGTATACAGTAAACCTGAAGTGAAGCATCGGAATCAAAAACTGGGCTCACAGGAGAGGTTCAAGTCATAGAAAGAGAGAGTGAAAGACCTCTTTTACTTAAGTCGGCATTGTCACTTTGTATTAAATTCGGATGCAATTTCTGTGTTTCATCGTCAATAAGAAGGTGCAAGGTATACAGTAAACCTGAAGTGAAGCATCGGAATCTAAAACTGGACTCACAGGAGAGGTTCAAATCATAGAAAGAGAGAGTGTCAGTCCGCTTTTACTTAAGTCTGCATTGTGCCTTTTGTATTAAATTCGGATGCAATTTCTGTATTTCATCGTCAATACGAAGGTCCAAGGGATACAGTAAACCTGAAGTGAAGCATCGGAATCTAAAACTGGACTCACAGGAGAGGTTCAAATCATAGAAAGTGAGAGTGACAGTCATCTTTCACATAAGTTGGCATGGTGCCTTTTGCATTAAATTTGGATGCAATTTCTGTGTTTCATCGTCAATAAGATGATCCAAGGGATACAGTAAACCTGACGTGAAGCATCGGAATCTAAAACTTGACTCACGGGAGAGGTTCAAAACATAGAAAGTGAGAGTGTCAGTCCTTATGTACTTAAGTCGGCATTGTGCCTTTTGTATTAAATTTGGATGCAATTTCTGTGTTTCATCGTCAATAAGAAGGTCCAAGGGATACAGTAAACCTGAAGTGAAGCATCGGAATCTAAAACTGGACTCACAGGAAAGGTTCAAATCATAGATGTTTAGAGTGTCAGTCCTCTTGTACTTAAGTCGGCATTGTGCCTTTTGAATTTAATTCCGATGCAGTTTCTGTGTTGCATCGTCAAAAGAAAGGGCAAGGTATACAGTAAACCTGAAGTGAAACATCGGAATCTAAAACTGGACTCACATGAGAGGTTCAATTCATAAAAAGAGAGAGTGTCAGTCCGCTTTTACTTAAGTCTGCATTGTGCCTTTTGTATTAAATTCGGATCAATTTCTGCATTTCATATTCAATAAGAAGGTCCTAGGGATACCGTAAACCTGAAGTGAAGCATCGGAATCTAAATCTGGAGTCACAGGAGAGGTTCAAATCATAGAAAGTGAGAGTGTCAGTCCTCTTTTACTTAAGTCGGCATGGTGCCTTTTGTATTAAATTCGGATGCTATTTCTGTGTTTCATCGTCAATAAGAAGGTGCAAGGTATACAGTAAACCTGAAGTGAAGCATCTGAATCTAAAACTGGACTCACTGGAGAGGTTCAAATCATAGAAAGTTAGAGTGTCAGTCCTCATGTACTTAAGTCGGCATTGTGCCTTTTGTATTAAATTCCGATGCAACCTCTGTGTTTCATCGTCAATAAGAAGATGCAAGGTATACAGTAAACCTGAAGTGAAGCATCGGAAACTAAAACTTGGCTCACAGGAGAGGTTCAAATCATAGAAAGTGAGAGTGTCAGTCCTCTTGTACTTCAGTCATCATTGTGCCATTTGTATTACTTTCGGACGGAATTTCTGTGTTTCATCGTCAATAAGAAGGTCCAAGGGATACAGTAAACCTGGAGTGAGCATCGGAATCTAAAACTGGACTCACAGGAGAGGTTCAAATCATAGATAGTTAGAGTGTCAATCCTCTTGTACTTAAGTCGGCATTGTACCTTTTGTATTAAATTCGAATACAATTTCTGTGTTTCATCGTCAATAATAAGATGCAAGGTATTCAGTAAACCTGAAGTGAAGCATCGGAATCTAAAACTGGGCTCACAGGAGAGGTTCAAATCATAGAAAGTGAGAGTGTCATTCCTCTTGTACTTAAGTCGGCATTGTGCCTTTTGTATTAAATTCGGATGCAATTTCTGTGTTTCATCGTCAATAAGAAGGCGCAATTTATACAGTAAACCTTAAGTGAAGCATCGGAATCTAAAACTGGACTCACAGGAGAGGTTCAAATCATAGAAAGAGAGAGTGTCAGTCCGCTTTTACATATGTCGGCATTGAGCCTTTTGTATTAAATTCGATTCCAATTTCTGTGTTTCATCGTGGATAAGAAGGTCCAAGGGATACAGTAAACCTGAAGTGGAGCATCGGAATCTAAAACTGGACTCACAGGAGAGGTTCAAATCATAGAAAGTGAGAGTGTCAGTCCTCTTGTACTTAAGTCGGCATTGTGCCTTTTGTATTAAATTCGGATGCAATTTCTGTGTTGCATCGTCAAAAAAAAGGTCCAAGGGATACAGTAAACCTGAAGTGAAAAGTCGGAATCTAAAACTGGACTCACAGGAGAGGTTCAAATCATTGAATGTGAGAGTGTCAGTCCTCTTTTACTCAAGTCGGCATTGTGCCTTTTGTTTTAAATTCGGATGCAATTTCTGTGATTCATCGTCAATAAGAAGGTCCAAGGGATACAGTAAACCTGAAGTGAAGCATCGGAATCTAAAACTGGACTGACAGGAGAGGCTCAAATCATAGAAAGAGAGAGTGTCAGTCCTCTTGTAGCTAAGTCCGCATTGTGCCTTTTGTATTAAATTCGAATGCAATTTCTGTATTTCATCGCCAATAAGAAGGTCCAAGCGATACAGTAAACCTGAAGTGAGGCATCGGAATCTAAAACTGAACTCACAGGAGAGGTTCAAATCATAGAAAGTGAGAGTGTCTGTCCTCTTGTACTTAAGTCCGCATTGTGCCTTTTGTATTAAATTCCGATGCAATTTCTGTGTTTCATCGTCAACAAGAAGATGCAAGGTATACAGTAAACCTGAAGTGAAGCATCGGAATCTAAAACTGAACTCACAGGAGAGGTTCAAATCATAGAAAGAGAGAGTGTCAGTCCTCTGGTACATAAGTCGGCATTGTGCCTTTTGTATTAAATTCGGATGCAATTTCTGTGTTTCATCGTCAATAATAAGGTCCAAGGTGTACAGTAATCCTGAATTGAAGCATCGGAATGTAAAACTGTACTCACAGGAGAGGTTCAAATCATAGAAAGAGAGAGTGTCAGTCCTCTTGTACTTAAGTCTTCATTGTGCCTTTTGAATTTAATTCCGTTGCAATTTTTGTGTTTCATCGTCAATAAGATGGTGCAAGGTATACAGTAAACCTGAAGTGAAGCATCGGAATCTAAAACTGGACTCTCAGGAGAGGTTCAAATCACAGAAAGTGAGAGTGTCAGTCCTCTCTTAATTATGTCGGCATTGTGCCTTTTGTATTAAATTCGGTTGCAATATCTGTGTTTCATCGTCAATAAGAACGTCCAAGGTATACAGTAAACCTGAAGTGAAGCATCGGAATCTGAAACTGTACTCACAGGTGAGGTTCAAAACATAGACAGTTAGAGTGTCGGTCCTCTTGTACTTAAGTCGGCAATGTGCCTTTTTTATTAAATTCTGATGCAATTACTGTGTCTCATCGTCAATGAGAAGGTCAAAGGTATACAGTAAACCTGAAGTGTAGCATCGGAATCTAAAACTACCACTCACAGGAGAGGTTCAAATCACAGAAAGTGAGAGTGTCAGTCCTCTCTTACTTAACTCGGCATTGTGCCTTTTGTATTAAATTCGGATGCAATTTCTGTTTTTCATCGTCAATAAGAAGGTCCGAGTTATACGGTAAACCTGAAGTGATGCATCGGAATCTAAAACTGGACCCACAGGAGAGGTTCAAATCATAGAAAGTGAGAGTGTCAGTCCTCCTGTACTTAAGTCGGCATTGTGCCTTTCGTATTAAATTCGGATGCAATTTCAGTGTTTCATCGTCAATAAGAAGGTCCAAGGGATACAGTAAACCTGAAGTGAACCATCGGAATCTAAAACTGGATTCACAGGAGAGGTTCACATCATAAAAAGTGAGAGTCTCAGTCCTCTTTTACTTAAGTCGGCAATGTGCCTTTTGTAATACATTCGGATGCAATTTCTGTGTTTCATCGTCAACAAGAAGGTCCAAGGGATACAGTAAACCTGAAGTGAAGCATCGGAATCTAAAACTGTACTCACAGGAGAGGTTCAAATCATAGAATGT
Source organism: Schistocerca americana (assembly GCF_021461395.2). NCBI lineage: Eukaryota > Metazoa > Arthropoda > Insecta > Orthoptera > Acrididae > Schistocerca > Schistocerca americana. Next base: position 54,081,289 of record NC_060122.1, read on the forward strand.
GAGAGTGTCAGTCCTCTTGTACTTAAGTCGGCATTGTGCCTTTGGTATTAAATTCGGATGCAATTTCTGTGTTTCATCGTCAATAAGACGGTCTAAGGGATACAGTAAACCTGAAGTGAAGCATCGGAATCTAAAACTGTACTCACAGGAGAGGTTCAAATCATAGAATGTGAGAGTGTCAGTCCTCTTGTACTTAAGTCGGCATTGTGCATTTTGTATTAAATTCGGATGCAATTTCTGTGTTTCATCGTCAATAAGAAGGCGCAATTTATACAGTAAACCTTAAGTGAAGCATCGGAATCTAAAACTGGACTCACAGGAGAGGTTCAAATCATAGAAAGAGAGAGTGTCAGTCCGCTTTTACTTATGTCGGCATTGAGCCTTTTGTATTAAATTCGAATCCAATTTCTGTGTTTCATCGTGGATAAGAAGGTCCAAGGGATACAGTAAACCTGAAGTGGAGCATCGGAATCTAAAACTGGACTCACAGGAGAGGTTCATATCATAGAAAGTGAGAGTGTCAGTCCTCTTGTACTTAAGTCGGCATTGTGCCTTTTGTATTAAATTCGGATGCAATTTCTGTGTAGCATCGTCAAAAAAAAGGTCCAAGGGATACAGTAAACCTGAAGTGAAAAGTCGGAATCTAAAACTGGACTCACAGGAGAGGTTCAAATCACAGAATGTGAGAGTGTCAGTCCTCTTTTACTCAAGTCGGCATTGTGCCTTTTGTTTTAAATTCGGATGATATTTCTGTGATTTATCGTCAATAAGAAGGTCCTAGGGATACAGTAAACCTGAAGTGAAGCATCGGAATCTAAAACTGGACTGACAGGAGAGGCTCAAATCATAGAAAGAGAGAGTGTCAGTCCTCTTGTACCTAAGTCGGCATTGTGACTTTTGTATTAAATTCGAATGCAATTTCTGTATTTCATCGCCAATAAGAAGGTCCAAGCGATACAGTAAACCTGAAGTGAGGCATCGGAATCTAAAACTGAACTCACAGGAGAGGTTCAAATCATAGAAAGTGAGAGTGTCTGTCCTCTTGTACTTAAGTCCGCATTGTGCCTTTTGTATTAAATTCCGATGCAATTTCTGTGTTTCATCGTCAACAAGAAGATGCAAGGTATACAGTAAACCTGAAGTGAAGCATCGGAATCTAAAACTGAACTCACAGGAGAGGTTCAAATCATAGAAAGAGAGAGTGTCAGTCCTCTGGTACATAAGTCGGCATTGTGCCTTTTGTATTAAATTCGGATGCAATTTCTGTGTTTCATCGTCCATTATAAGGTCCAAGGTGTACAGTAATCCTGAAATGAAGCATCGGAATGTAAAACTGTACTCACAGGAGAGGTTCAAATCATAGAAAGAGAGAGTGTCAGTCCTCTTGTACTTAAGTCTTCATTGTGCCTTTTGAATTTGATTCCGTTGCAATTTTAGTGTTTCATCGTCAATAAGATGGTGCAAGGTATACAGTAAACCTGAAGTGAAGCATCGGAATCTAAAACTGGACTCTCAGGAGAGGTTCAAATCACAGAAAGTGAGAGTGTCAGTCCTCTCTTAATTATGTCGGCATTGTGCCTTTTGTATTAAATTCGGTTGCAATATCTGTGTTTCATCGTCAATAAGAATGTCCAAGGTTTACAGTAAACCTGAAGTGAAGCATCGGAATCTGAAACTGTACTCACAGGTGAGGTTCAAAACATAGACAGTTAGAGTGTCGGTCCTCTTGTACTTAAGTCGGCAATGTGCCTTTTTTATTAAATTCTGATGCAATTACTGTGTCTCATCGTCAATAAGAAGGTCAAAGGTATACAGTAAACCTGAAGTGTAGCATCGGAATCTAAAACTACCACTCACAGGAGAGGTTCAAATCACAGAAAGTGAGAGTGTCAGTCCTCTCTTACTTAAGTCGGCATTGTGCCTTTTGTATTAAATTCGGATGCAATTTCTGTTTTTCATCGTCAATAAGAAGGTCCGAGTTATACGGTAAACCTGAAGTGATGCATCGGAATCTAAAACTGGACCCACAGGAGAGGTTCAAATCATAGAAAGTGAGAGTGTCAGTCCTCTTGTACTTAAGTCGGCATTGTGCCTTTTGTATTAAATTCGGATGCAATTTCAGTGTTTCATCGTCAATAAGAAGGTCCAAGGTATACAGTAAACCTGAAGTGAACCATCGGAATCTAAAACTGGACTCACAGGAGAGGTTCAAATCATAGAAAGTTAGAGTGTCAGTCCTCTTGTACTTAAGTCGGCATTGTGCCTTTTGTAATAAATTCGGATGCAATTTCTGTGTTTCATCGTAAATAAGAACGTCCAAGGGATACAGTAAACCTGAAGTGAAGCATCGGAATCTGAAACTGGACTCACAGGAGAGGTTCAAATCATTCAAAGTTAGAGTGTCAGTCCTCTTGTACTTAAGTCCGCATTGTGCCTTTGGTATTAAATTCAGATGCAAACTCTGTGTTTCATCGTAAATAAGACGGTCCAAGGTATACAGTAAACCTGAAGCAAAGCATCGGAATCTAAAACTGGACTCACAGAAGAGGTTCACATCATAAAAAGTGAGAGTCTCAGTCCTCTTTTACTTAAGTCGGCAATGTGCCTTTTGTATTAAATTCGGATGCAATTTCTGTGTTTCATCGTCAATAAGAGGGTCCCAGGTATACAGTAAACCTGAAGTGAAGCATCGGAATCTAAAACTAGACTCACAGGAGAGGTTCAAATCATAGAAAGTGAGTGTGTCAGTCCTCTAATACTTAAGTCGGCATTGTGCCTTTTGTATTAAGTTCGGATGCAATTTCTGTGTTTCGTCGTCAATAAGAAGGTCCAAGGGATACAGTAAACCTGAACTGAAGCATCGGAATCGAAAACTGGACTCACAGGAGAGGTTCAGATCGTAGAACGTGAGAGTGTCAGTCCTCTTGTACATTAGTCGGCATTGTGCATTTTGTATTGAATTCGGATGCAATTTCTGTGTTTCATCGTCAATAAGAGGGTCCCAGGTATACAGTAAACCTGACCTGAAGCATCGGAATCTAAAACTGGACTCACAAAAGAGGTTCAAATCGTAGACAGTGAAAGTGTCAGTCCTCTTGTACTTAAATCGGCATTGTGACTATTGTACTAAATTCGGATGCAATTTCTGTGTTTCATCGTCAATAAGGAGGTGCAAGGTATACAGTAAACCTGAAGTGAAGCATCGGAATCTAAAACCAGACTCACAGGAGAGGTTCAAATCATGGAAAGTGGGAGTGTCAGTTCTCTTGTACTTAAGTCGGCACTGTGCCATTTGTATTAAATTCGGATGCAATTTCTGTGTTTCATCGTCAAAAAGAAGGTGCAAGGTATACAGTAAGCCTGAAGTGAAGCATCGGAATCTAAAACTGGACTCACAGGAGAGGTTCAAATCGTAGAAAATGAGAGTGACTGTCCTCATTTACTTAAGTCGGCATTGTGCCTTTTGTATTAAATTCGGATGCAATTTCTGTGTTTCATCGTCAATAAGAAGGCCCGAGGGATACAGTAAACCTGAAGTGAAGCATCGAAATCTAAAGGTGGACTCACAGGAGAGGATCAAATCATAGAAAGTTAGAGTGTCAGTCCTCTTGTACATAACTCGGCATTATGCCTATTGTATTAAATTCGAATGCAAACTCTGTGATTCATCGTCAATAAGAAGGTCCAAGGGATACAGTAAACCTGAAGTGAAACGTCGGAATCTAAAACTGGACTCACAGGAGAGGTTCAAATCATAGGTAGTTAGAGTGTCAGTCCTCTTGTACTTATGTCGGCATTGTGCCTTTTGTATTAAATTCGGTTGCGAACTCTGTGTTTCATCGTCAATAAGAAGGTCCAAGGGATACAGTAAACCTGAAGTGAAGCATCGGAATCTAAAACTGGACTCACAGGATAGGTTCAAATCAAAGAATGTGAGAGTGTCAGTCCTCTTGTACTTAAGTCGGCATTGTGCCTTTTGAATTTGATTCCGATGCAATTTCTGCGTATCATCGTCAATACGAAGGTGCAAGGTATACAGTAAACCTGAAGTGAAGCATCGGAATCAAAAAATTGTGGACTCTCAGGAGAGGTTCAAATCACAGAAAATGAGAGTGTCAGTCCTCTTTTACTTAAGTCGGCATTGTGCCTTTTGTATTAAATTCGGATGCAATTTCTGTGTTTCATCGTCAATAAGAAGGTCCAAGGGATACAGTAAACCTGAAGTGAAGCATCGGAATCTAAAACTGGACTCACAGGAGAGTTTCAAATCATACAAAGTTAGAGTGTCAGTACTCTTGTGCTTAAGTCGGCATTGTGCCTCTTGTAATAAATTCGGATACAAACTCTGTGTTTCATCGTAAATAAGAAGGTCCAAGGGATACAGTAAACCTGATGTGAAGCATCGGAATCTAAAACTGGACTCACAGGAGAGGTTTAAAACATAGACGGTTAGAGTGTCTGTCCTCTTGTACTTAAGTCGGCATTGTGCCTCTTTTATTACATTCGGATGCAATTACTGTGTCTCATCGTCAATAAGAAGGTCAAAGGTATACAGTAAACTTGAAGTGTAGCACCGGAATCTAAAACTGGACTCACTGGAGAGGTTCAAATCACAGAAAGTGAGAGTGTCAGTCCTCTTTTACTTAAGTCGGCATTGTGGCTTTTGTATTACATTCGGATGCAATTTCTGTGTTTCATCGTCAATATGAAGGTCCAAGGGATACAGTAAACCTGAAGTGAAGCATCGGAATCTAAAACTGGTCTCACAGGAGAGGTTCACATCATAAAAAGTGAGAGTGTCAGTCCTCTTTTACTTAAGTCGGCATTGTGCCTTTTGTATTAAGTTCGTGTGCAGTTTCTGTGTTTCATCGTCAATAAGAAATTCCAAGGGATACAGTAAACCCAAAGTGAAGCATCGGAGTCTAAAACTGGACTCACAGGAGAGGATCAAATCATAGAAAGTTAGAGTGTCAGTCCTCTTGTACTTAAGTGGGCATTGTGCCTTTGTATTAAATTCGGATGCAAACTCTGTGTTTCATCGTAAATAAGAAGGTCCAAGGGATACAGTAAACCTGAAGCGAAGCATCGGAATCTAAAAGTGGACTCACAGGAGAGGTTCACATCACAAATAGTGAGAGTGTCAGTCCTCTTTTACTTAAGTCGGCATTGTGCCTTTTGTATTAAATTCGGATGCAATTTCTGTGTTTCATCGTCAATAAGAGGGCCTAAGGTATACAGTAAACCTGAAGTGAAGCATCGGAATCTAAAACTAGACTCACAGGAGAGGTTCAAATCATAGAAAGTGAGTGTGTCAGTCCTCTTATTCTTAAGTCGGCATTGTGCCTTTTGTATTAAATTCGGATGCAATTTCTGTGTTTCGTCGTCAATAAGAAGGTCCAAGGGATACAGTAAACCTGAAGTGAAGCATCGGAATCGAAAACTGGACTCACGGGAGAGGTTCAAATCGTAGAACGTGAGAGTGTCAGTCCTCTTGTACATTAGTCAGCATTGTGCATTTTGTATTGAATTCGGATGCAATTTCTGTGTTTCATCATCAATAAGAAGGTCCAAGGTATACAGTAAACCTGAAGTGAAGCATTGGAATCTAAAACTGGACTCACAGGAGAGGTTCAAATCGTAGACAGTGAAAGTGTCAGTTCTCTTGTACTTAATTCGGCATTGTGCCTATTGTACTAAATTCGGATGTAATTTCTGTGTTTCATCATAAATAAGAAGGTGCAAGGTATACAGTTAACCTGAAGTGAAGCATCGGAATCTAAAACCGGACTCACAGGAGAGGTTCAAAACATGGAAAGTGAGAGTGTCAGTTCTCTTGTACTTGAGTCGGCATTGTGCCTTTTGTATTAAATTCGGATGCAATGTCTGTGTTTCATCATCAAAAAGAAGGTGCAAGGTATACAGTAAGCCTGAAGTGAAGCACCGGAATCTAAAACTGGACTCACAGGAGAGGTTCAAATCGTAGAAAATGAGAGTGACAGTCCTCATTTACTTAAGTCGGCATTGTGCCTTTTGTATTAAATTCGGATGCAATTTCTGTGTTTCATCGTCAATAAGAAGGCCCGATGGATACAGTAAACCTGAAGTAAAGCATCGAAATCTAATGCTGGACTCACAGGAGAGGATCAAATCATAGAAAGTTAGAGTGTCAGTCCTCTTGTACATAAGTCGGCATTGTGCCTTTTGTATAAAATTCTGATGCAAACTCTGTGATTCATCGTCAATAAGAAGGTCCAAGGGATACAGTAAACCTGAAGTGAAACGTCGGAATCTAAAACTGGACTCACAGGAGAGGTTCAAATCATAGAAAGTGAGAGTGTCTGTCCTCTTGTACTTAAGTCGGCATTGTGCCTTTTGTATTTAATTTGGATGCAATTTCTGTGTTTCACCGTCAATAAGATGTCCATGGGATACAGTAAACCTGAAGTGAAGCATCGGAATCTAAAACTGGACTCACAGGATACGTTCAAATCAAAGAAAGTGAGAGTGTCAGTCCTGTTTTACTTAAGTCGGCATTGTGCTTTTTGAATTTAATTCCGATGCAAACTCTGCGTTTCATCGTAAATAAGTAGGCCCAAGGGATACACTAAACCTAAAGTGAAGCATCGGATCTAAAACTGGACTCACAGGAGTGGTTCAAATCACAGAAAATGAGAGTGTCAGTCCTCTCTTACTTAAGTCAGCATTGTGAATTTTGTATTAAAATCAGATGCAATTTCTGTGTTTCATCGTCAATAAGAAGGTCCAAGGGATACAGTAAACCTGAAGTGAAACATCGGAATCCAAAACTGGACTCACAGGAGTGGTTCTAATCATACAAATTTAGAGCTTCAGTCGTCTTGTACTTAAGTGGACATTGTGCCTTTTGTATTAATTTCAGATGCAAACTCTGTGTTTCATCGTCAATAAGAATGTCCAAGGGATACAGTAAACCTGAAGTGAAGCATTGGAATCTAAAACTGGACTCACAGGAGAGGTTCAAATCAAAGTAAGTGAGAGTGTCAGTCCTCTTGTATTTTAGTCGGCATTGTGCCTTTAGTATTGAATTCGGATGCAATTTTTGTGTTTTATCGTCAATAAGATGGTCCAAGGGATTCAGTATACCTGAAGTGAAACATCGGAATCTAAAACTGGCCTCACAGGAGAGGTTCAAATCACAGAAAGTGAGAGTGTCAGTCCTCTTTTACTTAGGTCAGCATTGTGCCTTTTGTATTAAATTCGGATGCAATTTTTGTGTTTCATCGTCAATAAGAGGGTCCCAGGTATACAGTAAACTTGAAGTGAAGCATCGGAATCTAAAACTAGACTCACAGGAGAGGTTCAAATCCTAGAAAGTGAGAGTGTCAGTCCTCATTTACTTATGTCGGCATTGTGCCTTTTGTATTAAATTCGGATGCAATTTCTGTGTTTCATCGTCAATAAGAAATTCCAAGGGATACAGTAAACCTGAAGTGAAGCATCGGAATCTAAAGCTGTACTTACAGGAGAGGATCAAATCATAGAAAGTTAGAGTGTTAGTCCTCTTGTACATAAGTCGGCATTGTGCCTTTTGTATTACATTCGGATGCAAACTCTGTGTTTCATCGTCAATAAAATGGTCCAAGGTATTCAGTAAACCTGAAGTGAAGCATCGGAATCGAAAACTCGACTCACAGGAGAGGTTCAAATCAAAGACAGTGAGAGTGTCAGTAGTCTTGTACTTAAGTCGGCATTGTGCCTTTTGTATTGAATTCGGATGAAATTTCTGTGTTTCATCGGCAGTAAGATGGTCCAAATGATACAGTAAACCTGAAGTGAAGCATCGGAATCTAAAACTGGACTCACAGGAGAGGTTCACATCATAAAAAGTGAGTGTATCAGTCCTCTTTTACTTAAGTCGGCATTGTGCCTTTTGAATTAAATTCGGATGCAATTTCTTTGTTTCATCGTCAATAAGAGGGTCCCAGGTATACAGTAAACCTGAAGTTAGGCATCGGAATCTAAAACTAGAGTCACAGGAGAGGTTCAAATCATAGAAAGTGAGAGTGTCAGTCCGCTTTTACTCTAGTCGGCATTGTGCCTTTTGTATTAAAATCGGATGTAATTTCTGTGTTTCATCTTCAATAAGAAGGTGCAAGGTATGCCGTAAACCTGAAGTGAAGCATCGGAATCTAAACTGGACTCACAGGAGAGGTTCAAATCGTAGAAAGTGAGAGTGTCAGTCCTCATTTACTTATGTCGGCATTGTGCCTTTTGTATTAAATTCGGATGCAATTTCTGTGTTTCATCGTCAATAAGAAGGTCCAAGGGATACAGTAAACCTGAAGTGAGGCATCGGAATCTAAAGCTGGACTTACAGGAGAGGATCAAATCATAGAAAGTTAGAGTGTTAGTCCTCTTGTACATAAGTCGGCATTGTGCCTTTTGTATTAAATTCGGATGCAAACTCTGTGTTTCATCGCCAATAAGAAGGTCCAAGGTATACAGTAAACCTGAAGTGAAGCATTGGAATCTAAAACTGGACTCACAGGAGAAGTACAAATCAAAGAAAGTGAAAGTGTCAGTCTTCTTGTATTTTAGTCGGCATTGTGCCTTTTGTATTGAATTCGGATGCAATTTCTGTGTTTCATCGTCAATAAGATGGTCCAAGGGATACAGTAAACCTGAAGTGAAGCATCGGAATCTAAAACTGGTCTCACAGGAGAGGTTCAAATCACAGAAAGTGAGAGTGTCAGTCCTCTTTTGCTTAAGTCGGCATTGTGCCTTTTGTATTAAATTCGGAGCAATTTCTGTGTTTCATCGTCAATAAGAAAGGTCCCAGGTATACAGTAAACCTGAAGTGAAGCATCGGAATCGAAAACTGGACTCACAGGAGAGGTTCAAATCAAAGACAGTGAGAGTGTCAGTCCTCTTGTACTTAAGTCGGCATTGTGCCTTTTGTATTGAATTCGGATACAATATCTGTGTTTCATCGTCAATAAGATGGTCCAAATGATACAGTAAACCTGACGTGAAGGATCGGAATCTAAAACTGGACTCACAGGAGAGGTTCACATCATAAAAAGTGAGTGTGTCAGTCCTCTTTTACTTAAGTCGGCATTGTGCCTTTGTATTAAATTCGGATGCAATTTCTGTGTTTCATCGTCAATAAGAGGGTCCCAGGTGTACAGTAAACCTGAAGTGAAGCATCGGAACCTAAAACTAGACTCACAGGAGAGGATCAAATCATAGAAAGTGAGATTGTCAGTCGTCATTTACTTAAGACGGCATTGTGCTTTTTTGTATTAAATTCGGATGCAATTTCTGTGTTTCATCTTCAATAAGAGGGTCCCAGGTATACAGTAAACCTGAAGTGAAGCATCGGAATCTAAAACTAGACTCACAGGAGAGGTTCAAATCATAGAAAGTGAGAGTGTGAGTCCTCTTTTACTTAAGTCGGCATTGTGCCTTTTGTATTAAATTCGGATGCAATTTTTGTGCTTCGTCCCCAATTAGAAAGTCCAAGGGATTCAGTAAACCTGAAGTGAAGCATCGGAATCGAAAACTGGACTCACAGGACAGGTTCAAATCGTAGAACGTGAGAGTGTCAGTCCTCTTGTACTTAAGTCGGCATTGTGCCTTTTATATTAAATTCGGATGCAATTTCTGCGTTTCATCGTCAATAAGAAGGTCAAAGGTGTAGAGTAAACCTGAAGTGAAGCATCGGAATCTAAAACTGGACTCACAGGAGAGGTTCAAATCATGGAAAGTGAGAGTGTCAGTCCTCTTGTACTTAAGTCGGCATTGTGCCTTTTGTATTAAATTCGGATGCAAACTCAGTGTTTCATCGTAAATAAGAAGGTCTAAGGGATACAGTAACCCTGAAGTGAAGCATCGGAATCTAAAACTGGACTCACTGGAGAGGTTCAAAACGTAGACAGTTAGAGTGTCGGTCCTCTTGTACTTAAGTCGGCGTTGTGCCTTTTGTATTAAATTCGGATGCAATTACTGTGTCTCATCGTCAATAAGAAGGTCAAAGGTATACAGTAAACCTGAAGTGTAGCATCGGAATCTAAAACTGGTCTGACAGGAGCGGTTCAAATCACAGAAAGTGAGAGTGTAAGTCCTCTTTTACTTAAGTCGGCATTGTGCCTTTTGTATTAAAATCGGATGCAATTTCTGTGTTTCATCGTCAATAAGAAGGTCCAAGTGATACAGTAAACCTGAAGTGAAGCATCGGAATCTAAAACTGGACTCACAGGAGAGGTTCAAATCAAAGAAAGTGAGAGTGTCAGTCCTCTTGTACTTAAGTCGGCATTGTGCCTTTTGTATTGAATTCGGATGCAATTTCTGTGCTTCATCGTCAATAAGATGGTCCAAGGGATACAGTAAACCTGAAGTGAAGCATCGGAATCTAAAACTAGACTCACAGGGAGGTTCACATCATAAAAAGTGAGAGTGTCAGTCCTCTTTTACTTAAGTCGGCATTGTGCCTTTTGTATTAAATTCGGATGCAATTTCTGTGTTTCATCGTCAATAAGAGGGTCCCAGGTATACAGTAAACCTGAAGTGAAGCATCGGAATCTAAAACTAGACTCACAGGAGAGGTTCAAATCATAGAAAGTGAGAGTGTCAGTCCTCTTTTACTTAAGTCGCCATTGTGCCTTTTGTATTAAATTCGGATGCAATTTTTGTGCTTCGTCCTCAATTAGAAAGTCCAAGGGATACAGTAAACCTGAAGTGAAGCATCGGAATCGAAGAACTGGACTCACAGGACAGGTTCAAATCGTAGAACGTGAGAGTGTCAGTCCTCTTGTACTTAAGTCGGCATTGTGCCTTTTGTATTGAATTCGGATGCAATTTCTGTGTTTCATCGTCAGTAAGATGGTCCAAAGGATACAGTAATCCTGAAGTGAAGCATCGGAATCTAAAACTGGACTCACAGGAGAGGTTCAAAACATAGACAATTAGAGTGTCGGTCCTCTTGTACTTAAGTCGGCATTGTGCCTTTTGTATTAAATTCGGATGCAATTACTGTGTATCATCGTCAATAAGATGTCAAAGGGATACAGTAAACCTGATGTGAAGCATCGGAATCTAAAACTGTACTCACAGGAGAGGTTCAAAGTATAGATAGTGACAGCGTTAGTCCTCTTGTACTTAAGTCGGCATTGTGCCTTTTGTATTGAATTCGAATGCAATTTCTGTGTATCATCGTCAATAAGAAGGTCCAAGGGATACAGTAAACCTGAAGTGGAGCGTCGGAATCTAAAACTGGACTCACAGGAGAGGTTCAAATCAAGGAAAGTGAGAGTGTCAGTCATCTTGTACTCAAGTCGGCATTGTGCCTTTTGTATTAAATTCGGATGCAAACTCAGTGTTTCATCGTAAATAAGAAGGTCCAAGGGATACAGTGAACCTGAAGTGAAGCATCGGAATCTAAAACTGGACTCACAGGAGAGGTTCAAAACATAGACAATTAGAGTGTCGGTCCTCTTGTACTTAAGTCGGCATTGTGCCTTTTGTATTAAATTCGGATGCAATTACTGTGTGTCATCGTCAATAAGAAAGTCAGAGGTATACAGTAAACCTGAAGTGTAGCATCGGAATCTAAAACTGGACTCACAGGAGCGGTTCATATCACAGAAAGTGAGAGTGTCAGTCTTCTTTTACTTAAGTCGGCATTGTGCCTTTTGTATTGAATTCGGATGCAATTTCTGTGTTTCATCGTCAGTAAGATGGTCCAAAGGATACAGTAATCCTGAAGTGAAGCATCGGAATCTAAAACTGGACTCACAGGAGAGGTTCAAATCGTACAGAGTCAGAGTGTCAGTCCTCTTGTACTTAAGTCGGCATTGTGCCTTTTGTATTAAATTCGGATGCAAACTCTGAGTTTCATCGTCAATAAAAACGTCCTTCGGATACAGTAAACCTGAAGTGAAGCATCGGAATCTAAAACTGGACTCACAGGAGAGGTTCAAATCAAAGAAAGTGAGAGTCTCAGTCCCCTTGTACTTAAGTCGGCATTGTGCCTTTTGTATTAAATTCGGATGCAATTACTGTGTCTCATCGTCAATAAGAAGGTCAAAGGTATACAGTAAACCTGAAGTGTAGCATCGGAGTCTAAAACTGGACTTACAGGAGAGGTTGAAATCACAGAAAGTGAGAGTGTCAGTCCTCTTTTACTTAAGTGGGCATTGTGCCTTTTGTATTAAATTCGTATGCAATTTCTGTGTTTCATCGTGTATAAGAAGGTCCAAGTGATACAGTAAACAGAAGTGAAGCATCGGAATCTAAAACTGGACTCACAGGAGAGGTTCAAATCAAAGAAAGTGAGAGTGTCAGACCTCTTGTACTTAAGTCGGCATTGTGCCTTTTGTATTGAATTCGGATGCAATATCTGTGTTTCATCGTCAATAAGATGGTCCAAGGGATACAGTAAACCTAAAGTGAAGCATCGGAAAATGAAAACTAGACACACAGGAGAGGTTCAAATCATAGAAAGTGAGAGTGTCAGTCCTCTTTTACTTAAGACGGCATTGTGCTTTTTTGTATTAAATTCGGATGCAATTTCTGTGTTTCATCTTCAATAAGAAGGTGCAAGGTATACCGTAAACCTGAAGTGAAACATCGGAATCTAAACTGGACTCACAGGAGAGGTTCAAATCGTAGAAAGTGAAAGCGTCGATCCTCTTGTACTTAAATCGGCATTGTGCCTATTGTATTAAATTCGGATGAAATTTCTATGTTTCATCGTCAATAAGAAGGAGCAAGGTATACAGTAAACCTGAAGTGAAGCATCGGAATCTAACACCGGACTCACAGGAGAGGTTCAAATCATGGAAAGTGAGAGTGTCAGTCCTCTTGTACTTAAGTCGTCATTGTGCCTTTTGTATTAAATTCAGATGCAATTTCTGTGTTTCATCGTCAAAAATAAGGTGCAAAGTATACAGTAAACCTGAAGTGAAGCATCGGAATCTAAAACTAGACTCACAGGAGAGGTTCACATCATAAATAGTGAGAGCGCCAGTCCTCTTTTACTTAAGTCGGCATTGTCCCATTTGTATTAAATTTGGATGCAATTTCTGTGTTTCATCGTCAATAAGAAGTTGCAAGGTATACAGTAAACTTGAAGTGAAACATCGGAATCTAAAACTGGACTCACGGGAGAGGTTCCAATCATACAGATGTAGAGTTTCAGTCCTCTTGTACTTAAGTCGGAATTGTGAGTTTTGAATTTAATTCCGATGCAATTTCTATGTTTCAACGTCAATAACAAGGTACAAGGTATAGAGTAAACCTGAAGTGAGGCATCGGAATCTAAAACTGGACTCACAGGAAGGTTTCAAATCACAGATAGTTAGAGTGTCAGTCCTCCTATACTTAAGTCTGCATTGTGTCTTTTGAATTTCATTCCGATGCAATTTCTGTGTTTCATTGTCAATAAGAAGGTGCAAGGTATACAGTAAACCTGAAGTGAAGCGTCGGAATCTAAAACAGGACTCACAGGAATGGTTCAAATCACAGAAAGTGAGAGTGTCAGTCCTTTTTTACTTAAGTCGGCATTGTGCCTTTTTTGTTAAATTCGGATGCAATTTCTGTGTTTCATCGTCAATAAGAAGGTGCAAGGTATTGAGTAAACCTGAAGTGAACCATCGCAATCGAAAACTGGACTCAGAGGAGAGGTTCCAATCATACAGATTTAGAGTTTCAGTCCTCTTGTACTTAAGTCGGAATTGTGAGTTTTGAATTTAATTCCGAAGCAATTTCTGTGTTTCAACGTCAATAACAAGGTACAAGGTATAGAGTAAACCTGAAGTGAAGCATCGGATTCTAAAACTGGACTCACAGGAAGGGTTCAAATCATAGATAGTTAGAGTGTCAGTCCTCCTATACTTAAGTCGGCATTGTGTCTTTTGAATTTCATTCCGATGCAATTTCTGTGTTTCATTGTCAATAAGAAGGCGCAAGGTATACAGTAAACCTGAAGTGAAGCGTCGGAATCTAAAACAGGACTCACAGGAATGGTTCAAATCACAGAAAGTGAGAGTGTCAGTCCTCTTTTACTTAAGTCGGCATTGTGCCTTTTGTATTATATTCGGATGCAATTTCTGTGTTTCATCGTCAATAAGATGGTCCAAAGTATACAGTAATCCTGAAGTGAAGCATCGGAATCTAAAACTGGACTTACAGATGAGGTTCAAATCACAGAAAGTGAGAGTGTCAGTCCTCTTTTACTTAAGTGGGCATTGTGCCTTTTGTATTAAATTCGGATGCAATTTCTGTGTTTCATCGTCAATAAGATGGTCCAAGGGATACAGTAAATCTGAAGTGAAGCATCGGAATCTAAAACTAGACTCAGAGGAGAGGTTCACATCATAAGTAGTGAGAGTGCCAGTCCTCTTTTACTAAAGTTGGCATTGTGCCATTTGTATTAAATTTGGATGCAATTTCTGTCTTTCATCGTCAATAAGAAGTTGCAAGGTATACAGTAAACTTGAAGTGAAACATCGGAATCTAAAACTGGACTCACGGGAGAGGTTCACATCGTAGAAAGTGAGAGTGTCAGTCCTCTTGTACGTAAGTCAGCATTGTGCCTTTTTTTTTAAATTCGGATGCAATTTCGGTGTTTCATCGTCAATAAGAAGGTGCAAGGTATGTAGTAAACCTGAAGTGAACCATCGGGATCGAAAACTGGACTCAGAGGAGAGGTTCAAATCATACAGATTTAGAGTTTCAGTCCTCTTGTACTTAAGTCGGAATTGTGAGTTTTGAATTTAATTCCGATGCAATTTCTGTGTTTCATCGTCAATAAGAAGGTGCAAGGTATACAGTAAATCTGAAATGAATCATCGGAATCTAAAACTGGACTCACAGGAGAGGTTCAAATCATAGATAGAGAGAGTGTCAGTCCGCTTTTACTTAAGTCGGCATTGTGCCTTTTCTATTAAATTCCGATGCAATTTCGGTGTTTCATCGTCAATAAGAAGGTGCAAGGTACACAGTAAACCTGAAGTGAAGCATCGAAATCTAAAACTGGACTCACAGGAGAGGTTCAAATCATGGAAAGTGAGAGGATCAGTCCTCTTTTACTTAAGTCGGCATGGTGCCTTTTGTATTAAATTCGGATGGAATTTCTGTGTTTCATCGTCAAGAAGAAGGTCCAAGGGATACAGTAAAACTGAAGTGAAGCATCGGAATCTAAAACTGGACTCACAGGAGAGGTTCATATCATAGAATGGGAGAGTGTCAGTCCTCTACAACTTAAGTCGGCATTGTGCCTTTTGTATTAAATTCCGATGCAATTTCTGTGTATCAACGTCATTAACAAGGTACAAGGTATAGAGTAAACGTGAAGTGAAGCATCGGAATCTAAAACTGGACTCACAGGAAGGGTTCAAATCATAGATAGTTAGAGTGGCAGTCCTCCTATACTCAAGTCGGCATTGTGTCTTTTGAATTTCATTCCGATGCAATTTCTGTGTTTCATTGTCAATAAGAAGGTGCAAGGTATGCAGTAAACCTGAAGTGAAGCATCGGAATCTAAAACAGGACTCACAGGAATGGTTCAAATCACAGAAAGTGAGAGTGTCGGTCCTCTTTTACTTAGGTCGGCATTGTGCCTTTTGTATTATATTCGGATGCAATTTCTGTGTTT
Organism: Schistocerca americana; assembly: GCF_021461395.2. Lineage (NCBI taxonomy): Eukaryota > Metazoa > Arthropoda > Insecta > Orthoptera > Acrididae > Schistocerca > Schistocerca americana. The sequence continues at coordinate 54,096,923 of NC_060122.1, forward strand.
CATCGTCAAGAAGAAGGTCCAAGGGATACAGTAAACCTGAAGTGAAGCATCGGAATCTAAAACTGGACTCACAAGAGAGGTTCAAATCATAGAAAGGGAGAGTGTCAGTCCTCTTGTACTTAAGTCGGCATTGTGCCTTTTGTATTAAATTCAGATGCAATTTCTGTGTTTCATCGTAAATAAGAAGATGCAAGGTATACAGTAAACCTGAAGTGAAGCATCGGAATCTAAAACTGGGCTCACAGGAGAGGTTCACATCATAGAAAGTGAGAGTGTCAGTCCTCTTGTACTTAAGTCGGCATTGTGTCTTTTGAATTTAATTCCGATGCTATTTCTGTGTTTCATCGTAAGTAAGAAGGTGCAAGGTATACAGTAAACCAGAAGTGGAGCATCGGAATCCTAAACTGGACTCACAGGAGAGGTTCAAATCATAGAGAGTTAGAGTGTCAATCCTCTTGTATTTAAGTCGGCATTGTGCCTTTTGAATCTAATTCCGATACAATTTCTGTGTTTCATCGGAAATAAGAAGGTGCAAGGTATACAGTAAACCAGAAGTGGGCATCGGAATCCTTAACTGGACTCACAGGAGAGGTTCAAATCATAGAGAGTTAGAGTGTCAATCCTCTTGTATTTAAGTCGGCATTGTGCCTTTTGAATCTAATTCCGAAGCAATTTCTGTGTTTCATCGTAAATAAGAAGATGCAAGGTATACAGTAAACCTGAAGTGAAGCATCGGAATCCAAAACTGGACTCACAGGAGAGGTTCACATCATAGAAAGTGAGAGTGTCAGTCCTCTTGTACTTAAGTCGGCATTGTGCCTTTTGTGTTAAATTCGGATGCAATTTCTGTGTTTCATCGTCAATAAGAAGGTGCAAGGTATATAGTAAACCTGAAGTGAACCATCGGAATCTAAAACTGGACTCAGAGGAGAGGTTCAAATCATACAGATTTAGAGTTTCAGTCCTCTTGTACTTAAGCCGGAATTGTGCCTTTTGAATTTAATTCCGATGCAATTTCTTTGTTTCATCGTCGATAACAAGGTACAAGGTATAGAGTAAACCTGAAGTGAAGCATCGGAATCTAAAACTGGACTCACAGGAGGGGTTCAAATCATAGACAGTTAGAGTGTCAGTCCTCCTATACTTAAGTCGGCATTGTGTTTTTTGAATTTAATTACGATCCAATTTCTGTGCATCATCGTCAATAAGAAGGTGCAAGGTATATAGTAAACCTGAAGTGAAGCATCGGAATCTAAAACTGGACTCACAGGAGAGGTTTAAATCACGGAAAGTGAGAGGATCAGTCCTCTTTTACTTAAGTCGGCATGGTGCCTTTTGTATTAAATTCGGATGGAATTTCTGTGTTTCATCGTCAAGAAGAAGGTCCAAGAGATACAGTAAACCTGAAGTGAAGCATCGGAATCTAAAACTGGACTCACAGGAGGGGTTCAAATCATAGATAGTTAGAGTGTCAGTCCTCCTATACTTAAGTCGGCATTGTGTCTTTTGAATTTCATTCCGATGCAATTTCTGTGTTTCACCGTCAATAAGAAGGTGCAAGGTATACAGTAAACCTGAAGTGAAGCATCGGAATCCAAAACAGGACTCACAGGAATGGTTCAAATCACAGAAAGTGAGGGTGTCAGTCCTCTTTTACTTAAGTCGGCATTGTGCCTTTTGTATTATATTCGGATGCAGTTTCTGTGTTTCATCGTCAATAAGAAGGTCCAAGGGATACAGTAAACCTGAAGTGAAGCATCGGAATCTAAAACTGGACTCACAAGAGAGGTTCAAATCATAGAAAGGGAGAGTGTCAGTCCTCTTGTACTTAAGTCGGCATTGTGCCTTTTGTATTAAATTCGGATGCAATTTCTGTGTTTCATCGTCAATAAGAAGGTCCAAGTGTTACAGTAAACCTGAAGTAAAGCAACGGAATCTAAAACTGGACTCACAGGAGGGGTTCAAATCATAGATAGTTAGAGTGTAAGTCCTCTTATAGTTAAGTCGGCATTGTGTTTTTTGAATTTAATTACGATCCAATTTCTGTGCATCATCGTCAATAAGAAGGTGCAAGGTATATAGTAAACCTGAAGTGAAGCATCGGAATCTAAAACTGGACTCACAGGAGAGGTTTAAATCACGGAAAGTGAGAGGATCAGTCCTCTTTTACTTAAGTCGGCATGGTGCCTTTTGTATTAAATTCGGATGGAATTTCTGTGTTTCATCGTCAAGAAGAAGGTCCAAGAGATACAGTAAACCTGAAGTGAAGCATCGGAATCTAAAACTGGACTCACAGGAGGGGTTCAAATCATAGATAGTTAGAGTGTCAGTCCTCCTATACTTAAGTCGGCATTGTGTCTTTTGAATTTCATTCCGATGCAATTTCTGTGTTTCACCGTCAATAAGAAGGTGCAAGGTATACAGTAAACCTGAAGTGAAGCATCGGAATCCAAAACAGGACTCACAGGAATGGTTCAAATCACAGAAAGTGAGGGTGTCAGTCCTCTTTTACTTAAGTCGGCATTGTGCCTTTTGTATTATATTCGGATGCAGTTTCTGTGTTTCATCGTCAATAAGAAGGTCCAAGGGATACAGTAAACCTGAAGTGAAGCATCGGAATCTAAAACTGGACTCACAAGAGAGGTTCAAATCATAGAAAGGGAGAGTGTCAGTCCTCTTGTACTTAAGTCGGCATTGTGCCTTTTGTATTAAATTCGGATGCAATTTCTGTGTTTCATCGTCAATAAGAAGGTGCAAGTTATACAGTAAACCTGAAGTGAAGCATCGGAATCTAAAACTGGACTTACGGGAGAGGTTCATATCATTCAAAACGAGAGTGTCAGTCCTCTTGTACTTATGTCGGCATTGTGCCTTTTGTATTAAATTCCGATGCAATTTCTGTGTTTCATCGTCAATAAGAAGGTCCAAGTGTTACAGTAAACCTGAAGTAAAGCAACGGAATCTAAAACTGGACTCACAGGAGGGGTTCAAATCATAGATAGTTAGAGTGTAAGTCCTCTTATAGTTAAGTCGGCATTGTGTTTTTTGAATTTAATTACGATCCAATTTCTGTGCATCATCGTCAATAAGAAGGTGCAACGTATACAGTAAACCGGAAGTGAAGCATCGGAATCTAAAACTGGACTCACAGGAGAGGTTCAAATCATAGAGAGTTAGGGTGTCAGTCCTCTTGTACTTATGTCGGCACTGTGCCTATTGAATTTAATTCCGATGCAAATTCTGCGTTTCATCGTCAATAAGAATGTGCAAGGTATACAGTAAGCCTGAAGTGAAGAATCGGAATCCAAAACTGGACTCACAGGAGGGGATCAAATCATAGATAGTTAGAGTGTAAGTCCTCTTATAGTTAAGTCGGCATTGTGTTTTTTGAATTTAATTACGATCCAATTTCTGAGCATCATCGTCAATAAGAAGGTGCAACGTATACAGTAAACCGGAAGTGAAGCATCGGAATCTAAAACTGGACTCACAGGAGAGGTTCAAATCATAGAGAGTTAGGGTGTCAGTCCTCTTGTACTTATGTCGGCACTGTGCCTATTGAATTTAATTCCGATGCAAATTCTGCGTTTCATCGTCAATAAGAAGGTCCAAGGGATACAGTAAACCTAAAGTGAAGCATCAGATTCTAAAACTGGACTCACAGGACAGGTTCAAATCATAGATAGTTAGAGTGTCAGTCCTCTTGTATTTAAGTCGGCATTGTGTCTTTTGAATTTAATTCCGATGTTATTTCTGTGTTTCATCGTAAATAAGAAGGTGCAAGGTATACAGTAAACCTGAAGTGGAGCATCGGAATCCTAAACTGGACTCACAGGAGAGGTTCAAATCATAGAGAGTTAGAGTGTCAATCCTCTTGTACTTAAGTCGGCATTGTGCCTTTTGAATCTAATTCCGATACAATTTCTGTGTTTCATCGTAAATTAGAAGATGCAAGGTATGCAATAAACCTGAAGTGAAGCAACGGAATCTAAAACTGGACTCACAAGAGAGGTTCAAATCATAGAAAGAGAGAGCGTCAGTCCTCTTTTACATAAGTCGGCATTGTGCCTTTTCTAATAAATTTGGATGCAATTTCTGTATTTCATCGTCAATAAGAAGGTCCAAGGGATACAGTAAACCTAAAGTGAAGCATCAGATTCTAAAACTGGACTCACAGGACAGGTTCAAATCATAGATAGTTAGAGTGTCAGTCCTCTTGTATTTAAGTCGGCATTGTGTCTTTTGAATTTAATTCCGATGTTATTTCTGTGTTTCATCGTAAATAAGAAGGTGCAAGGTATACAGTAAACCTGAAGTGGAGCATCGGAATCCTAAACTGGACTCACAGGAGAGGTTCAAATCATAGAGAGTTAGAGTGTCAATCCTCTTGTACTTAAGTCGGCATTGTGCCTTTTGAATCTAATTCCGATACAATTTCTGTGTTTCATCGTAAATTAGAAGATGCAAGGTATGCAATAAACCTGAAGTGAAGCAACGGAATCTAAAACTGGACTCACAAGAGAGGTTCAAATCATAGAAAGGGAGAGTGTCAGTCCTCTTGTACTTAAGTCGGCATTGTGCCTTTTGTATTAAATTCGGATGCAATTTCTGTGTTTCATCGTCAATAAGAAGGTGCAAGTTATACAGTAAACCTGAAGTGAAGCATCGGAATCTAAAACTGGACTTACGGGAGAGGTTCATATCATTCAAAACGAGAGTGTCAGTCCTCTTGTACTTATGTCGGCATTGTGCCTTTTGTATTAAATTCCGATGCAATTTCTGTGTTTCATCGTCAATAAGAAGGTCCAAGTGTTACAGTAAAACTGAAGTAAAGCAACGGAATCTAAAACTGGACTCACAGGAGGGGTTCAAATCATAGATAGTTAGAGTGTAAGTCCTCTTATAGTTAAGTCGGCATTGTGTTTTTTGAATTTAATTACGATCCAATTTCTGTGCATCATCGTCAATAAGAAGGTGCAACGTATACAGTAAACCGGAAGTGAAGCATCGGAATCTAAAACTGGACTCACAGGAGAGGTTCAAATCATAGAGAGTTAGGGTGTCAGTCCTCTTGTACTTATGTCGGCACTGTGCCTATTGAATTTAATTCCGATGCAAATTCTGCGTTTCATCGTCAATAAGAATGTGCAAGGTATACAGTAAGCCTGAAGTGAAGAATCGGAATCTAAAACTGGACTCACAGGAGGGGATCAAATCATAGAAAGAGAGAGCGTCAGTCCTCTTTTACATAAGTCGGCATTGTGCCTTTTCTAATAAATTTGGATGCAATTTCTGTATTTCATCGTCAATAAGAAGGTCCAAGGGATACAGTAAACCTAAAGTGAAGCATCAGATTCTAAAACTGGACTCACAGGACAGGTTCAAATCATAGATAGTTAGAGTGTCAGTCCTCTTGTATTTAAGTCGGCATTGTGCCTTTGTATTAAATTCGGATGCAATTTCTGTGTTTCATCGGCAATTAGAAGGTCCAAGGGATACAGTAAACCTGAAGTGAAGCATCAGAATCTAAAACTGGACTCACAGGAGAGGTTCAAATCATAGAAAGAGAGAGTGTCAGTCCTCTAGTACTTAAGTTGGCATTGTGCCTTTTGTATTAAATTCGGATGCAATTTCTGTGTTTCATCGTCTATAAGAAGTTGCAAGGTATACAGTAAACTTGAAGTGAAACATCGGAATCTAAAACTGGACTCACGGGAGAGGTTCAAATCATAGAAAGTGAGAGTGTCAGTCCTCTTGTACTTAAGTCGGCATTGTGCCTTTTGTGTTAAATTGGGATGCAATTTCTGTGTTCATCGTCAATAAGAAGGCCCAAGGGATACAGTAAACCTGAAGTGACGCATCGGAATCTAAAACTGGACTCACAGGAGAGATTCAAATCATAGATAGTTAGAGTGTCAGTCCTCTTGTACATAAGTCCGCATTGTGTCTTTTGAATTTAATTCCGATGCAATTTCTGTGTTTCATCGTCAACAAGAAGGTGCAAGGTATATAATAAACCTGAAGTGAAGCATCGGAATCTAAAACTGGACTCAGAGGAGAGGTTCAAATCATATAGAGTTAGAGTGTCAATCCTCTTGTACTTAAGTCGGAATTGTGCCTTTTGAATTTAATTCCGATGCAATTTCTGTGTTTTATCGTCAATAAGAACGTGCAAGGTATACAGTAAACCTGAAATGAATCATTGGAATCTAAAACTGGACTCACAGGAGAGGTTCAAATCATAAATAGAGAGAGTGTCAGTCCGCTTTTACTTAAGTCGGCATTGTGCCTTTTGTATTAAATTCCGATGCAATTTCGGTGTTTCATCGTCAATAAGAAGGTGCAAGGTATACAGTTAACCTGAAGTGAAGCATCGGAATCTAAAACTGGACTCACAGGAGGGGTTCAAATCATAGATAGTTAGAGTGTCAGTCCTCCTATACTTAAGTCTGCATTGTGTCTTTTGAATTTCATTCCGATGCAATTTCTGTGTTTCATCGTCATTAAGAAGGTGCAAGGTATACGGTAAACCTGAAGTGAAGCATCGGAATCCTAAACTGGACACACAGGAAAGGTTCAAATCATAGAAAGTGAGAGTGTCAGTCCTCATGTACTTAAGTCGGCATTGTGCCTTTTGTACTAAATTCAGATGCTATTTCTGTGTTTCATCGTCAATAAGAAGGTCCAAGGTATACAGTAAACCTTGAGTGAAGCATCGGAAAATAAAACTGGACTCACAGCAGACGTTCAAATCTTAGAAAGTTAGGGTGTCACTCCTCTTTTACTTAAGTCGGCATTGTGCCTTTTCAATTTAATTCCGATGCAATTTCTGCATTTCATCGTCAATAAGAAGGTAAAAGGTATTCAGTAAACCTGAAGTGAAGCATCGGAATCTAACACTCCACTCACAGGAGAGATTCAAATCACAGAAAGTGAGAGTGTCAGTCCTCTTTTAGTTAAGTCGGCATTGTGCCTTTTGTATTAAATTCGGATGCAATTTCTGTATTTCATCGTCAATAAGAACGTCCAAGGGATACAGTAAACCTGAAGTGAAGCATCGGAATCTGAAACTGGACTCACAGGAGAGGTTCAAATCATAAAAAGTTAGAGTGTCAGTCCTCTTGTACTAATGTCGGCATTGTGCCTTTGTATTAAATTCCGATGCAAATTTCTGTCGTTCATCGTCAATAAGAAGGTGCAAGGTATACGGTAAACCTGAAGTGACGCATCGGAAACTAAAACTGGACTCACAGGAGAAGTTCAAATCATAGAAAGGGAGAGTGTCAATCCTCTTGTACTTAAGTCGTTATTGTGCCTTTTGAATTTAATTCCGATGCAATTTCTGTGTTTCATCGTCAATAAGAAGGTGCAAGGTATATAGTAAACCTCAAGTGAAGCATCGGAATCTGAAACTGGTCTCACAGGAGAGGTTAAAATCATTGAAAGTTAGAGTGTCAACCCTCTTGTACTAATGTCGGCATTGTGCCTTTGTATTAAATTCCGATGCAAATTTCTGTCGTTCATCGTCAATAAGAAGGTGCAAGGTATACGGTAAACCTGAAGTGACGCATCGGAAATTAAAACTGGACTCACAGGAGAGGTTAAAATCATTGAAAGTTAGAGTGTCAGTCCTCCTGTACTAATGTCGACATTGTGCCTTTTGTATTAAATTCGGATGTAATTTCTGTGTTTCATCGTCAATAAGAAGGTGCAAGGTATACATCAAACCTGAAGTGAAGCATCGGAATTTAAAACTGGACTTACATTAGAGGTTCAAATCATTCAAAACAAGTGTGTCAGTCCTCTTGTACTTAAGTCGGCATTGTGACTTTTGTATTAAATTCGGATGCAATTTCTGGGTTTCATCGTCAATAAGAAGGTCCAAGGGATGCAGTAAACCTGAAGTGAAGCATCGGAATCTAAAACTGGACTCACAGGAGAGGTTCAAATCATAGATAGTTAGAGTGTCAGTCCTCCTATACTTGAAGTCTGCATTGTGTCTCTTGAATTTCATTCCGATGCAATTTTTGTGTTTCATCGTCAATAAGAAGATTCAAGGTATACAGTAAAGCTGAAGTGAAGCATCGGAATCTAAAACTGGACTCACAGGAGAGGTTCAAATCATAGAAAGTTAGAGTGTCAGTCCTCTTGTACTAATGTCGGCATTGTGCCTTTGTATTAAATTCCGATGCAAATTTCTGTCGTTCATCGTCAATAAGAAGGTGCAAGGTATACTGTAAACCTGAAGTGACGCATCGGAAACTAAAACTGGACTCACAGGAGAGGTTCAAGTCATAGAAAGTGAGAGTGTCAGTCGTCATGTACTTAAGTCGGCATTGTGCCTTTTGTACTAAATTCAGATGCAATTTCTGTGTTTCATCGTCAATAAGAAGGTCCAAGGTTTACAGTAAACCTTGGGTGAAGCATCGGAATCTAAAACTGGACTCACAGGAGAGGTTCAAATCTTAGAAAGTTAGGGTGTCAGTCCTCTTGTACTTAAGTCGGCATTGTGCCTTTCGAACTTAATTCCGATGCAATTTCTGCATTTCATCGTCAATAAGAAGGTGCAAGGTATACTGTAAACCTGAAGTGACGCATCGGAATCTAAAACTGGACTCACAGGAGAGGTTCCAATCATAGAAAGTGAGAGTGTCAGTCCTGTTGTACTTAAGTTGGTATTGTGCCTTTTGTATTAAATTCGGTTGCAAACTCTGTGTTTCATCGTCAATAAGATGGTCCAAGGGATACAGTAAACCTGAAGTGAAGCATCGGAATCTAAAACTGGTCCCTAAGGAGAGGTTCAAATCATAGAAAGTGAGAGTGTCAGCCCTTTTGTACTTAAGTCGGCATTGTGCCTTTTGAATTTAATTCCGATGCAACTTCTGTGTTTCATCGTCAATAAGACGCTGCAAGGTATACAGTAAACCTGAAGTGAAGCATCGGAATCTAAAACTGGACTCACAGGAGAGGTTCAAATCATGGAAAGTTAGAATGTCAGTCCTCTTGTACTTAAGTCGGCATTGTGCCTTTTGTATTAAATTCGGATGCAATTTCTGTGGTTCATCGTCAATAAGAAGGTGCAAGGTATACAGTGAACCTGAAGTGAAGCATCGGAATCTAAAACTGGACTCACAGGAATGGTTCAAATCATAGAAAGTTAGAGTGCCAGTGCTCTTGTACTTAAGTTGACATTGTGCCATTTGTATTAAATTCGGATGCAATTTCTGTGTTTCATCGTCAATAAGAAGGTCCAAGGGATGCAGTAAACCTGAAGTGAAGCATCGGAATCTAAAACACGACTCACAGGAGAGATTCAAATCATAGAAAGTTAGAGTGCCAGTCCTCTTTTACTTAGGTCGGCATTGTGCCTTTTGAATTTAATTCCGACGCAATTTCTATGTTTCATCGTCAATAAGAAGGTGCAAGGTATATAGCAAACCTCAATTGAAGCATCGGAATCTGAAACTGGACTCACAGGAGAGGTTAAAATCATTGAAAGTTAGAGTGTCAGTCCTCTTGTACTAATGTCGGCATTGTGCCTCTGTATTAAATTCCGATGCAAATTTCTGTCGTTCATCGTCAATAACAAGGTGCAAGGTATACGGTAAACCTGAAGTGACGCATCGGAAAGTAAAACTGGACTCACAGGAGAAGTTCAAATCATAGAAAGGGAGAGTGTCAGTCCTCTTTTACTTAAGTCGGCACTGTGACTTTTGTATTAAATTCGGATGCAATATCTGTGTTTCATCGTCAATAAGAAGGTCCAAGGGATACAGTAAACCTGAAGTGAAGCATCGGAATCTAAAACTGGACTCACAGGAGGGTTTCAAAACATAGATAGTTAGAGTGTCAGTCCTCTTATACTTAAGTCGGCATTGTGTCTTTCGAATTTAATTCCGATGCAATTTCTGTGTATCTTCGTCAATAAGAAGGTGCAACGTATACAGTAAACCTGAAGTGAAGCATCGGAATCTAAAACTGGACTCACAAGAGAGGTTGAAATTATAGTGAGTTAGAGTGTCAGTCCTCTTGTACTTATGTCGGCACAGTGCCCCTTAATTTTAATTCCGATGCAATATCTGTGTCTCAACGTCAATAAGAAAGTGCAAGGTATACAGTAAACCTGAAGTGAAGCATCGGAATCAAAACCAAAGTCACAGGAGGGGTTCAAATCATAGAAAGAGAGAGTGTAAGTCCTCTTTTACTTAAGTCGGCATTGTTCCTTTAGTATTAAATTCGGATACAATTTCTGCGTTTCATCGTCAATAAGAAGGTGCAAGGTATACAGTAAACCTGAAGTGAAGCATCGGAATTTAAAACTGGACTCACAGGAGAGGTTCAAATCATAGAAAGTGAGAGTGTCAGTCCTCTTGTACTTAAGTAGGCATTGTGCGATTTGTGTCAAAATCGGATGCAATTTCTGTGTTTCATCCTCAATAAGAAGGTCCAAGGGATACAGTAAAGTTGAAGTGAAGCATCTGAATCTGAAACAGGACTCACAGGAGAGGTTCAAATCATAGAAAGTGAGAGCGTCAGTCCTCTTGTACTAAAGTCGGCATTGTGACATTTGTATTTAATTCGGATGCAATTTCTGTGTTTCATCGTCAATAAGAAGGTCCAAGGGATATAGTAAACCTGAAGTGACGCATCGGAATCTAAAACTGGACTCACAGGAGAGGTTCCAATCATAGAAAGTGAGAGTGTCAGTCCTGTTGTACTTAAGTTGGTATTGTGCCTTTTGTATTAAATTCGGTTGCAAACTCTGTGTTTCATCGTCTATAAGATGGTCCAAGGGATACAGTAAACCTGAAGTGAAGCATCGGAATCTAAACCTGGTCCCTAAGGAGAGGTTCAAATCATAGAAAGTGAGAGTGTCAGCCCTTTTGTACTTAAGTCGGCATTGTGCCTTTCGAATTTAATTCCGATGCAACTTCTGTGTTTCATCGTCAATAAGACGCTGCAAGGTATACAGTAAACCTGAAGTGAAGCATCGGAATCTAAAACTGGACTCACAGGAGAGGTTAAAATCATGGAAAGTTAGAATGTCAGTCCTCTTGTACTTAAGTCGGCATTGTGCCTTTTGTATTAAATTCGGATGCAATTTCTGTGGTTCATCGTCAATAAGAAGGTGCAAGGTATACAGTGAACCTGAAGTGAAGCATCGGAATCTAAAACTGGACTCACAGGAATGGTTCAAATCATAGAAAGTTAGAGTGCCAGTGCTCTTGTACTTAAGTTGACATTGTGCCATTTGTATTAAATTCGGATGCAATTTCTGTGTTTCATCGTCAATAAGAAGGTCCAAGGGATGCAGTAAACCTGAAGTGAAGCATCGGAATCTAAAACACGACTCACAGGAGAGATTCAAATCATAGAAAGTTAGAGTGCCAGTCCTCTTTTACTTAGGTCGGCATTGTGCCTTTTGTATTAAATTCGGATGCAATTTCTATGTTTCATCGTCAATAAGATGGTGCAAGGTATACAGTAAACCTGATGTGAAGCATCGGAATTTAAAACTGGACTGACAGGAGAGGTTCAAATCATACAAAGTGAGAGTGTCAGTCCTCTTCGACTTAAGTCGGCATTGTGCCATTTGTGTTAAATTCGGATGCAATTTCTGTGTTTCATCCTTAATAAGAAGGTCCAAGTGATACAGTAAACCTGAAGTGAAGCATCGGAATCTAAAACTGGACTCACAGGAGAGGTTCAAATCATAGAAAGTGAGAGTGTCAGTCCTCTTGTACTTAAGTCGACATTGTGCCATTTGTACTAAATTCGGATGCAATTTCTGTGTTTCATCGTCAATACGAAGGTCCAAGGGATACAGTAAACCTGAAGTGAAGCATCGGAATCTAAAACTGGACTCACAGGAGAGGTTCCAATCATTTAAAGTGAGAGTGTCAGTGCTCTTGTACTTAAGTCGGCATTGTGCCATTTGTATTAAATTCGGATGCAATTTCAGTGTTTCATCGTCAATAAGAAGTTCCAAGGGAAACAGTAAACCTGAAGTGAAGCATCAGAATCTATAACTGGACTCACAGGAGAGGTTCAAATCATAGAAAGTTAGAGTGTCAGTCCTCTTGTACTTAAGTCTACATTGTGCCATTTGTATTAAATTCGGATGCTATTTCTGTGTTTCATCGTCAATAAGAAGGTCCATGGGATACAGTAAACCTGAAGTGAAGCATCGGAATCTAAAACTGGACTCACAGGAGAGGTTCAAATCATACATTGTTAGAGTGTCAGTCCTCTTTTACTTAAGTCGGCATTATGCCTTTTGTATTAAATTCCGACGCAATTTCTGTGTTTCATCGTCAATAAGTAGGTGCAAGGTATACAGTAAACCTGAAGTGAAGTATCGGAATCGAAAACTGGACTCACAGGAGAGGTTCAAATCATAGAATGTGAGAGTGTTAGTCCTCTTCTACTTAGGTCGGCATTGAGCCTTTTGAATTTAATTCCGATGCAATTTCTGTGTTTCATCGTCAATAAGAATGTCCAATTGATACAGAAAACATGAAGTAAAGCATTGGAATCTAAAACTGGTCTCGCAGGAGAGGTTCAAATCATAGAATGTTAGAGTGTCAGTCCTCTTTTACTTAAGTCGGGATTGTGCCTTTTGTATTAAATTCGGATGCAATATCTGTGTTTCATTGTCAATAAGAAGGTCCAAGGGATACAGTAAAACTGAAGTGAAGCATCAGAATCTAAAACTCGACTCAAAGGAGAGGTTCAAATCATAGAAAGTTAGAGAGTCTGTCCTCTTTTACTTAAGTCGGCATTGTGCCTTTTGTATTAAATTCCGATGCAATTTCTGTGTTTCAACGTCAATCAGAAGGTGCAAGGTATACAGTAAACCCGAAGTGAAGCATCGGAATCTAAAACTGGACACACAGGAGAGGTTCAAATCATAGAAAGTGAGAGTGTCAGTCCTCTTGTACTTAAGTCGGCATTGTGCCATTTGTATTAAATTCCGACGCAATTTCTATGTTTCATCGTCAATAAGAAGGTGCAAGGTATACAGTAAACCTGAAGTATAGCATCGGAATTTAAAACTGGACTCACAGGAGAGGTTCAAATCATAGAAACTGAAAGTGTCAGTCCTCTTGTACTTAAGTCATCATTGTGCCATTTGTATTAAATTCGGATGCAATTACTGTGTCTCATAGTCAATAAGAAGTTCCAAGGGATACACTAAATCTGAAGTGAAACATCGCAATCTAAAACTGGACTCACAGGAGAGGTTCAAATAATAGAAAGTTAGAGTGTCACTCCACTTGTACTTATGTCGGTATTGTGCCTTTTGTATTAAATTCGGATGCAATTTCTGTGTTTTATCGTCAATAAGAAGGTCCAAGGGATACAGTAAACCTGAAGGGAAGCATCGGAATCTAAAACTGACCTCACAGGAGAGGTTCGATTCATAGCAAGTGAGTGAGTCAGTCCTCTTGTACTTATGTCGGCATTGTGCGATTTGTGTTAAATTCGGATGCTATTTCTGTGTTTCATCCTCAATGAGAAGGTACAAAGGATACAGTAAACCAGAAGTGAAGCATCGGAATCTAAAACTGGACTCACAGAAGAGGTTTAAATCATAGAAAGTGAGAGTGTCAGTCCTCTTGTACTTAAGTCGGCATTGTGCCATTTGTATTAAATTCGGATGCAATTGCTGTGTTTCATCGTCAACAAGAAGGTCCAAGGGATACAGTAAAGCTGAAGTGAAGCATCGGAATCTAAAACTGGACTCACAGGAGAGGTTCCAATCATAGAAAGTGAGATTGTCAGTCCTCTTGTACTTAAGTCGGCATTGTGCCATTTGTATTAAATTCGGATGCTATTTCTGTGTTTCATCGTCAATAAGAAGGTACAAGGGATACAGTAAACCTGAAGTGAAGCATCGGAATCTAAAACTGGACTCACAGGAGAGGTTCAAATCATAGATAGTTAGAGTGTCAGTCCTCTTTTACTTAAGTCGTCATTATGCCTTTTGTATTAAATTCCGACGCAATTTCTATGTTTCATCGTCAATAAGAAGGTGCAAGGTATACAGTAGACCTGAAGTGAAGCATCGGAATATAAAACTGGACTCACAGGAGAGGTTCAAATCATAGAAAGTGAGAGTGTCGGTCCTCTTGTACTTAAGTCGGCATTGTGCCATTTCTATTAAATTCGGATGCAATTACTGTGTCTCATTGTCAATAAGAAGTTCCAAGGGATACACTAAACCTGAAGTGAAACATCGCAATCTAGACTGGACTCACAGGAGAGGTTCAAATCATAGAAAATTAGAGTGTCACTCCTCTTGTACTTATGTCGGTATTGGGCCTTTTGCATTAAATTCGGATGCAATTTCTGTGTTCTATCGTCAATAAGTAGCTCCAAGGGATACAGTAAACCTGAAGGGAAGCATCGGAATCTTAAACTGACCTCACAGGAGAGGTTCGAATCATAGAAAGTGAGAGAGTCAGTCCTCTTGTACTTATGTCGGCATTGTGCGATTTGTGTTAAATTCGGATGCTATTTCTGTGTTTCGTCCTCAGTGAGAAGGTCCAAGGGATACAGTAAACCTGAAGTGAAGCATCGGAATCTAAAACTGGACTCACAGGAGAGGTTCAAATCATAGAAAGTTAGAGTGTCAGTCCTCTTTTACTTAAGTTGGCATTATGCCTTTTGTATTAATTTCCGACGCAATTTCTATGTTTCATTGTCAATAAGAAGGTGCAAGGTATACAGTAAACCTGAAGTGAAGCATCGGAATTTAAAACTGGACTCACAGGAGAGGTTCAAATCGTAGAAAGTGGGAGTGTCAGTCCTCTTGTACTTAAGTCGGCATTGTGCCATTTGTATTAAATTCGGATGCAATTTCTGTGTTTCATCGTCAATAATAAGGTCCAAGGGATACAGTAAATATGAAGTGAAGCATCAGAATATAAAACTGGACTCACAGGAGAGGGTCAAATCATAGAAAGTTAGAGAGTCACCCCTCTTGTACTTATGTCGGTATTGTGCCATTTGTATTAAATTCGGTTGCAATTTCTGTGTTTCATCGTCATTAAGAAAGTCAAAGGGATACAGTAAACCTGAAGTGAAGCATCGCAATCTAAAACTGGTCTCACAGTAGGGGTTTAAATCATAGAAAGTTAAAATGTCAGTCCTCTTGTACTTAAGTCGGCATTGCGCTTTTTGTACTAAATTCGGATGCAATTTCTGTGTTTCATCGTAAATAAGAAGGTGCAAGGTATACAGTAAACCTGAAGTGAAGCATCGGAATCTAAAACTGGACTCACAGGGGAGGTTCAATTCATAGAAAGAGAGAGTGTCAGTCCTCTTGTACTTAAGTCTACATTGTGCCATTTGTATTAAATTCCGATGCATTTTCTATGTTTCATCGTCAATAAGAAGGTGCAAGGTATACAGTAAACCTGAAGTGAAGCATCGGAATTTAAGACTGGACTCACAGGAGAGGTTCAAATCATAGAAAGTGAGAGTGTCGGTCCTCTTGTACTAAGTCGGCATTGTGCCATTTGTATTAAATTCGGACGCAATTACTGTGTTTCATAGTCAATAAGAAGTTCCAAGGGATACACTAAACCTGAAGTGAAACATCGGAATCTAAAACTGGACCCCAGGAGAGGTTCAAATCATAGAAAGCTAGAGTGACACTCCTCTTGTACTTATGTCGGTATTGTGACATTTGTATTAAATTCGGATGCAATTTCTGTGTTTCATCGTCAACAAGAAGGTCCAAGGGATACAGTAAAGCTGAAGTGAAGCATCGGAATCTAAAACTGGACTCACAGGAGAGGTTCCAATCATAGAAAGTGAGATTGTCAGTCCTCTTGTACTTAAGTCGGCATTGTGCCATTTGTATTAAATTCGGATGCAATTTCTGTGTTTCATCGTAAATAAGAAGGTGCAAGGTATACAGTAAACCTGAAGTGAAGCATCGGAATCTAAAACTGGACTCACAGGAGATTTTCAAATCATAGAAAGTGAGAGTGTCAGTCCTGTTGTACTTAAGTCTACATTGTGCCATTTGTATTAAATTCCGATGCATTTTCTATGTTTCATCGTCAATAAGAATGTGCAAGGTATACAGTAAACCTGAAGTGAAACATTGGAATCTAAAACTGGACGCCAAGGAGAGGTTCAGATCATAGAAAGTGAGAGGGTCACCCCTCTTGTACTTAAGTAGGTATTGTGCCATTTGTATTGAATTCGGATGCAATTTCTGTGTTTCATCGTCATTAGGAAGGTCCAAGGGATACAGGAAACCTGAAGTGAAACATCGTAATCTAAAACTGGACTCACAGGAGGGGTTCAAATCATAGAAAGTTAGAATGTAAGTCCTCTTGTACTTAAGTCGGCATTGCGCCTTTTTTATTAAATTTGGATGTAATTTCTGTGTTTCATCGTCAATAAGAAAGTGCAAGGTATACAGTAAACCTGAAGTGAAGCATCGGAATCTGAAACTGGACTCACAGCAGAGGTTCAAATCATAGAAAGTTAGAGTGTCAGTCCTCTTGTACTTAAGTCGGCATTGT
This sequence comes from Schistocerca americana, assembly GCF_021461395.2. NCBI lineage: Eukaryota > Metazoa > Arthropoda > Insecta > Orthoptera > Acrididae > Schistocerca > Schistocerca americana. Next base: position 54,113,467 of record NC_060122.1, read on the forward strand.
GCAATTTGTATTAAATTCGGATGCAATTACTGTGTCTCATTGTCAATAAGAAGTTCCAAGGGATACACTAAACCTGAAGTGAAACATCGCAATCTAAACTGGACTCACAGGAGAGGTTCAAATCATAGAAAGTTAGAATGTCAGTCCTCTTGTACTTAAGTCGGCATTGCGCCTTTTTTATTAAATTTGGATGTAATTTCTGTGTTTCATCGTCAATAAGAAAGTGCAAGGTATACAGTAAACCTGAAGTGAAGCATCGGAATCTGAAACTGGACTCACAGCAGAGGTTCAAATCATAGAAAGTTAGAGTGTCACTCCTCTTGTACTTATGTCGGTATTGTGCCTTTTGCATTAAATTCGGATGCAATTTCTGTGTTCTATCGTCAATAAGTAGCTCCAAGGGATACAGTAAACCTGAAGGGAAGCATCGGAATCTAAAACTGACCTCACAGGAGAGGTTCGATTCATAGCAAGTGAGTGAGTCAGTCCTCTTGTACTTATGTCGGCATTGTGCGATTTGTGTTAAATTCGGATGGTATTTCTGTGTTTCATCCTCAATGAGAAGGTACAAAGGATACAGTAAAAGAGAAGTGAAGCATCGGAATCTAAAACTGGACTCACAGAAGAGGTTTAAATCATAGAAAGTGAGAGTGTCAGTCCTCTTGTACTTAAGTCGGCATTGTGCCATTTGTATTAAATTCGGATGCAATTGCTGTGTTTCATCGTCAACAAGAAGGTCCAAGGGATACAGTAAAGCTGAAGTGAAGCATCGGAATCTAAAACTGGACTCACAGGAGAGGTTCCAATCATAGAAAGTGAGATTGTCAGTCCTCTTGTACTTAAGTCGGCATTGTGCCATTTGTATTAAATTCGGATGCAATTTCTGTGTTTCATCGTAAATGAGAAGTTGCAAGGTATACAGTAAACCTGAAGTGAAGCATCGGAATCTAAAACTATACTCACAGGAGATTTCCAAATCATAGAAAGTGAGAGTGTCAGTCCTCTTGTACTTAAGTCTACATTGTGCCATTTGTATTAAATTCCGATACAATTTCTATGTTTCATCGTCAATAAGAATGTGCAAGGTATACAGTAAACCTGAAGTGAAACATCGGAATCTAAAACTGGACGCCAAGGAGAGGTTCAGATCATAGAAAGTGAGAGGGTCACCCCTCTTGTACTTAAGTAGGTATTGTGCCACTTGTATTGAATTCGGATGCAATTTCTGTGTTTCATCGTCATTAAGAAGGTCCAAGGGATACAGTAAACCTGATGTGAAACATCGGAATCTAAAACTGGACTCACAGGAGGGGTTCAAATCATAGAAAGTTAGAATGTCAGTCCTCTTGTACTTAAGTCGGCATTGCGCCTTTTTTATTAAATTCGGATGTAATTTCTGTGTTTCATCGTCAATAAGAAGGTGCAAGGTATACAGTAAACCTGAAGTGAAGCATCGGAATCTAAAACTGGACTCACAGGAGAGGTTCAAATCATAGAAAGTTAGAGTGTCAGTCCTCTTGTACTTAAGTCTACATTGTGCCATTTGTATTAAATTCGGATGCTATTTCTGTGTTTCATCGTCAATAAGAAGGTACAAGGGATACAGTAAACCTGAAGTGAAGCATCGGAATCTAAAACTGGACTCACAGGAGAGGTTCAAATCATAGATAGTTAGAGTGTCAGTCCTCTTTTACTTAAGTCGTCATTATGCCTTTTGTATTAAATTCCGGCGCAATTTCTATGTTTCATCGTCAATAAGAAGGTGCAAGGTATACAGTAGACCTGAAGTGAAGCATCGGAATATAAAACTGGACTCACAGGAGAGGTTCAAATCATAGAAAGTGAGAGTGTCGGTCCTCTTGTACTTAGGTCGGCATTGTGCCATTTCTATTAAATTCGGATGCAATTACTGTGTCTCTCTGTCAATAAGAAGTTCCAAGGGATACACTAAACCTGAAGTGAAACATCGCAATCTAGACTGGACTCACAGGAGAGGTTCAAATCATAGAAAATTAGAGTGTCACTCCTCTTGTACTTATGTCGGTATTGGGCCTTTTGCATTAAATTCGGATGCAATTTCTGTGTTCTATCGTCAATAAGTAGCTCCAAGGGATACAGTAAACCTGAAGGGAAGCATCGGAATCTAAAACTGACCTCACAGGAGAGGTTCGAATCATAGAAAGTTAGAGTGTCAGTCCTCTTTTACTTAAGTTGGCATTATGCCTTTTGTATTAATTTCCGACGCAATTTCTATGTTTCATTGTCAATAAGAAGGTGCAAGGTATACAGTAAACCTGAAGTGAAGCATCGGAATTTAAAACTGGACTCACAGGAGAGGTTCAAATCGTAGAAAGTGAGAGTGTCAGTCCTCTTGTACTTAAGTCGGCATTGTGCCATTTGTATTAAATTCGGATGCAATTTCTGTGTTTCATCGTCAATAATAAGGTCCAAGGGATACAGTAAATATGAAGTGAAGCATCAGAATATAAAACTGGACTCACAGGAGAGGGTCAAATCATAGAAAGTTAGAGAGTCGCCCCTCTTGTACTTATGTCGGTATTGTGCCATTTGTATTAAATTCGGATGCAATTTCTGTGTTTCATCGTCATTAAGAAAGTCCAAGGGATACAGTAAACCTGAAGTGAAGCATCGGTATCTAAAACTGGACTCACAGTAGGGGTTTAAATCATAGAAAGTTAAAATGTCAGTCCTCTTGTACTTAAGTCGGCATTTCACTTTTTGTACTAAATTCGGATGCAATATCTGTGTTTCATCGTAAATAAGAAGGTGCAAGGTATACAGTAAACCTGAAGTGAAGCATCGGAATCTAAAACTGGACTCACAGGAGAGGTTCAAATCATAGAAAGTGAGAGTGTCGGTCCTCTTGTACTAAGTCGGCATTGTGCCATTTGTATTAAATTCGGATGCAATTACTGTGTTTCATAGTCAATAAGAAGTTCCAAGGGATACACTAAACCTGAAGTGAAACATCGGAATCTAAAACTGGACCCACAGGAGAGGTTCAAATCATAGAAAGCTAGAGTGACACTCCTCTTGTACTTATGTCGGTATTGTGACATTTGTATTAAATTCGGATGCAATTTCTGTGTTTCATCGTCAACAAGAAGGTCCAAGGGATACAGTAAAGCTGAAGTGAAGCATCGGAATCTAAAACTGGACTCACAGGAGAGGTTCCAATCATAGAAAGTGAGATTGTCAGTCCTCTTGTACTTAAGTCGGCATTGTGCCATTTGTATTAAATTCGGATGCAATTTCTGTGTTTCATCGTAAATAAGAAGGTGCAAGGTATACAGTAAACCTGAAGTGAAGCATCGGAATCTAAAACTGGACTCACAGGAGATTTTCAAATCATAGAACGTGAGAGTGTCAGTCCTGTTGTACTTAAGTCTACATTGTGCCATTTGTATTAAATTCCGATGCATTTTCTATGTTTCATCGTCAATAAGAATGTGCAAGGTATACAGTAAACCTGAAGTGAAACATCGGAATCTAAAACTGGACGCCAAGGAGAGGTTCAGATCATAGAAAGTGAGAGGGTCACCCCTCTTGTACTTAAGTAGGCATTGTGCCATTTGTATTGAATTCGGATGCAATTTCTGTGTTTCATCGTCATTAGGAAGGTCCAAGGGATACAGAAAACCTGAAGTGAAACATCGTAATCTAAAACTGGACTCACAGGAGGGGTTCAAATCATAGAAAGTTAGAATGTCAGTCCTCTTGTACTTAAGTCGGCATTGCGCCTTTTTTATTAAATTTGGATGTAATTTCTGTGTTTCATCGTCAATAAGAAGGTGCAAGGTATACAGTAAACCTGAAGTGAAGCATCGGAATCTGAAACTGGACTCACAGGAGAGGTTCAAATCATAGAAAGTTAGAGTGTCAGTCCTCTTGTACTTAAGTCTACATTGTGCCATTTGTATTAAATTCGGATGCTATTTCTGTGTTTCATCGTCAATGAGAAGGTACAAGGGATACAGTAAACCTGAAGTGAAGCATCGGAATCTAAAACTGGACTCACAGGTTGAGGTTCAAATCATAGATAGTTAGAGTATCAGTCCTCTTTTACTTAAGTCGGCATTATGCCTTTTGTATTAAATTCCGCCGCAATTTCTATGTTTCATCGTCAATAAGAAGGTGCAAGGTATACAGTAAACCTGAAGTGAAGCATCGGAATATAAAACTGGACTCACAGGAGATGTTCAAATCATAGAAAGTGAGAGTGTCAGTCCTCTTGTACTTAAGTCGGCATTGTGCCATTTGTATTAAATTCGGATGCAATTACTGTGTCTCATTGTCAATAAGAAGTTCCAAGGGATACACTAAACCTGAAGTGAAACATCGCAATCTAAACTGGACTCACAGGAGAGGTTCAAATCATAGAAAATTAGAGTGTCACTCCTCTTGTACTTATGTCGGTATTGTGCCTTTTGCATTAAATTCGGATGCAATTTCTGTGTTCTATCGTCAATAAGTAGCTCCAAGGGATACAGTAAACCTGAAGGGAAGCATCGGAATCTAAAACTGACCTCACAGGAGAGGTTCGAATCATAGAAAGTGAGAGAGTCAGTCCTCTTGTACTTATGTCGGCATTGTGCGATTTGTGTTAAATTCGGATGCTATTTCTGTGTTTCGTCCGCAATGAGAAGGTCCAAGGGATACAGTAAACCTGAAGTGAAGCATCGGAATCTAAAACTGGACTCACAGGAGAGGTTCAAATCATAGAAAGTTAGAGTGTCAGTCCTCTTGTACTTTAGTCTACATTGTGCCATTTGTATTAAATTCGGATGCTATTTCTGTGTTTCATCGTCAATAAGAAGGTAAAAGGGATACAGTAATCCTGAAGTGAAGCATCGGAATCTAAAACTGGACTCACAGGAGAGGTTCAAATCATAGAAAGTTAGAGTGTCAGTCCTCTTTTACTTAAGTTGGCATTATGCCTTTTGTATTAAATTCCGACGCAATTTCTATGTTTCATTGTCAATAAGAAGGTGCAAGGTATACAGTAAACCTGAAGTGAAGCATCGGAATTTAAAACTGGACTCACAGGAGAGGTTCAAATCATAGAAAGTGAGAGTGTCAGTCCTCTTGTACTTAAGTCGGCATTGTGCCATTTGTATTAAATTCGGATGCAATTTCTGTGTTTCATCGTCAATAATAAGGTCCAAGGGATACAGTAAATATGAAGTGAAGCATCAGAATATAAAACTGGACTCACAGTAGGGGTTTAAATCATAGAAAGTTAAAATGTCAGTCCTCTTGTACTTAAGTCGGCATTGCGCTTTTTGTACTAAATTCGGATGTAATTTCTGTGTTTCATCGTAAATAAGAAGGTGCAAGGTATACAGTAAACCTGAAGTGAAGCATCGGAATCTAAAACTGGACTCACAGGGGAGGTTCAATTCATAGAAAGAGAGAGTGTCAGTCCTCTTGTACTTAAGTCTACATAGTGCCATTTGTATTAAATTCCGATCCATTTTCTATGTTTCATCGTCAATAAGAAGGTGCAAGGTATACAGTAAACCTGAAGTGAAGCATCGGAATTTAAGACTGGACTCACAGGAGAGGTTCAAATCATAGAAAGTGAGAGTGTCGGTCCTCTTGTACTAAGTCGGCATTGTGCCATTTGTATTAAATTCGGATGCAATTACTGTGTTTCATAGTCAATAAGAAGTTCCAAGGGATACACTAAACCTGAAGTGAAACATCGGAATCTAAAACTGGACCCACAGGAGAGGTTCAAATCATAGAAAGCTAGAGTGACACTCCTCTTGTACTTATGTCGGTATTGTGACATTTGTATTAAATTCGGATGCAATTTCTGTGTTTTATCGTCAATAAGAAGGTCCATGGGATACAGTAAACCTGAAGGGAATCATCGGAATCTAAAACTGACCTCTCAGGAGAGGTTCGAATCATAGAAAGTGAGAGTGTCAGTTCTCTTGTACTTAAGTCGGCATTGTGCGATTTGTGTTAAATTCGGATGCAATTTCTGTGTTTCATCCTCAATGAGAAGGTCCAAGGGGTACAGTAAACCTGAAGTGTAGCATCGGAATCTAAAACAGGACTCACAGGGGAGGTTCAAATCATAGAAAGTTAGAGTGTCAGTCCTCTTGTACTTAAGTTGGCATTGTGCCATTTGTATTAAATTCGGATGCAATTTCTGTGTTTCATCGTCAATAAGAAGGTCAAAGATATACAGTAAACCTGAAGTGAAGCATCGGAATCTACAACTGGACTCACAGACGAGGTTCCAATCATAGAAAATGAGATTGTCAGTCCTCTTGTACTTAAGTCGGCATTGTGCCATTTGTATTAAATTCGGATGCAATTTCTGTGTTTCATCGTCAATAAGAACGTCCAAGGGATACAGTAAACCTGAAGTGAAGCATCGGAATCTAAAACTGGACTCACAGGAGAGGTTCCAATCATAGAAAGTGAGATTGTCAGTCCTCTTGTACTTAAGTCGGCATTGTGCCATTTGTATTAAATTCGGATGCAATTTCTGTGTTTCATCGTCAATAAGAAGGTCCAAGGGATACAGTAAATATGAAGTGAAGCATCAGAATATAAAACTGGACTCACAGGAGAGGTTCAAATCATAGAAAGTTAGAGTGTCACCCCTCTTGTACTTAAGTCGGTATTGTGCCATTTCTATTAAATTCGGATGCAATTTCTGTGTTTCATCGTCATTAAGAAAGTCCAAAGGATACAGTAAACCTGAAGTGAAGCATCGGATTCTAAAACTGGACTCACAGGAGGGGTTCATATCATAGAAAGTTATAATGTCAGTCCTCTTGTACTTAAGTCGGCATTGCGCCTTTTGTATTAAATTCGGATGCAATTTCTGTGTTTCATTGTAAATAAGAAGGTGCAAGGTATACAGTAAACCTGAAGTGAAGCATCGGAATCTAAAACTGGACTCACAGGAGGGGTTCAAATCATAGAATATGAGAGTGTCAGTCCTCTTGTACTTAAGTCTACATTGTGCCATTTGTATTAAATTCCGATGCATTTTCTATGTTTCATCGTCAACAAGAAGGTGCAAGGTATACAGTAAACCTGAAGTGAAGCATCGGAATTTAAAACTGGACTCACAGGAGAGGTTCAAATCATCGAAAGTGAGAGTGTCAGTCCTCTTGTACCTAAGTCGGCATTGTGCCATTTGTATTAAATTCGGATGCAATTACTGTGTTTCATAGTCAATAAGAAGTTCCAAGGGATACACTAAACCTGAAGTGAAACATCGGAATCTAAAACTGGACTCACAGGAGAGGTTCAAATCATAGAAAGTTAGAGTGACACTCCGCTTGTACTTATGTCGGTTTGTGCGATTTGTGTTAAATTCGGATGCAATTTCTGTGTTTCATCCTCAATGAGAAGGTCCAAGGGATACAGTAAACCTGAAGTGTAGCATCGGAATCTAAAACAGGACTCACAGGGGAGGTTCAAATCATAGAAAGTTAGAGTGTCAGTCCTCTTGTACTTAAGTCGGCATTGTGCCATTTGTATTAAATTCGGATGCAATTTCTGTGATCCATCGTCAATAAGAAGGTCCAAGGGATACAAAAATCCTGAAGTGAAGCATCGGAATCTAAAACAGGACTCACAGGAGAGGTTCAAAACATAGAAAGTGAGTGTGTCAGTCCTCTTTTACTTAAGTCGGCATTGTGCGTTTTGAATATAACTCCGATGCAATTTCTGTGTTTCATCGGCAATAAGAAGGTCCAAGGGATGCAAAATCCTGAAGTGATGCATCGGAATCTAAAACTGGACTCACAGGAGAGGTTCACATCATAGAAAGTTAGAGTGTCACTCCTCTTGTACTTGTCGGTATTGTGCCTTTTGTATTAAATTCGGGTGCAATTTCTGTGTTTCATCGTCAATACGAAGGTCCAAGGGATACAGAAAACCTGAAGTGTAGCATCGGAATCTAAAACTGGACTCACAGGATAGGTTCAAATCATAGAAAGTTAGAATATCAGTGCTCTTGTACTTATGTTGGCATTGTGCCTTTTTTATTAAATTCGGATGCAATTTCTGTGTTTCATCGTCAATAAGAAGGTGAAAGGTATACAGTAATCCTGAGGTGAGGCATCGAAATCTAAAACTGACCTCACAGGAGAGGTTCAAATAATAGAAAGTGAGAGTGTCAGTCCTCTTGTACTTAAGTCGGCATTGTGGCAATTTTATTAAATTCGGGCGCAATTTCTGTGTTTCATCGTCAATAAGAAGGTCCAAGGGATACAGTAAACCTGAAGTGAAGCATCGGAAACTAAAACTGGAATCACAGGGGAAGTTCAAATAATAGATAGTGAGAGTGTCAGTCCTCTTGTACTTATGTCGACATTGTGCCACTTGTATTAAATTCGAGTGCATTTTTTGTGTTTCATCGTCAATAAGAAGGTCCAAGGGATACAGTAAACCTGAAGTGAAGCATTGGAATCTAAAACTGGACTCACAGGAAGGGTTCAAATCATAGAAAGTGAGAGTGTCACTCCTCTTGTACTTAAGTCGTCATTGTGGCATTTGTATTAATTTCAGATGCAATTTCTGTGTTTCATCGTCAATAAGAAGGTCCAAGGGATACAGTAAACCTGAACTGAAGCATCGGAATCTAAAACTGGACTCACAGGAGAGGTTCAAATCATAGAAAGTTAGAGTGTCATCCCTCTTGTACTTGAGTCGATATTGTGCCTTTTGTATTAAATTCGGGTGCTATTTCTGTGTTTCATCGTCAATACGAAGGTCCAAGGAATACAGTAAACCTCAAGTGAAGCATCGGAATCTAAAACTGGACTCACAGGAGAGGTTCAAATCATAGAAAGTTAGAATGTCAGTCATCTTGTACTTAAGTCGGCATTGTGCCTTTTGTATTAAATTCGGCTGCAATTTCTGTGTTTCATCGTCAATAAGAAGGTGCAAGGTATACAGTAAACCTGAAGTGAAACATCGGAATCTAAAACTGGACTCACTGGAGAGGTTGAAATCATAGAAAGTGAGAGTGTCAGTCCTTTTGTACTTAAGTCGGCATTGTGGCATTTGTAGTAAATTCGGATGCAATTTCTGTGTTTCATCGTCAATAAGAAGGTCCAAGGGATACAGTAAACCTGAAGTGAAGCATTGGAATCTAAAATTGGACTCACAGGAAAGGTTCAAATCATAGAAAGCGAGAGTGTCAGTCCTCTTGACCTTAAGTCGGCATTGTGGCATTTGTATTAAATTCGGATGCAATTTCTGTGTTTCATCGTCAATAAGAAGGTCCAAGGGATACAAAAACCTGATGTGAAGCATCGGAATCTAAAACGATACTCACAGGAGAGTTTCACATCATAGAAAGTGAGGGTGTCAGTCCTCTTGTACTTAAGTCGGCATTGTGCCATTTGCATTAAAGTCGGGTGCAATTACAGTGTTTCATCGTCAATAAGAAGGTCCAAGCGATACAGAAAACCTGAAGTGAAGCATCGGAATCTAAAACTGGACTCACAGGAATGGTTCAAATCGTAGAAAGTGAGAGTGTCAGTCCTCTTGTATTTAAGTCGGCATTGTGGCATTTGTATTAAATTCGGATGCAATTTCTGTGTTTCATCGTCAATAAGAAGGTCCAAGGGATACAGTAAACCTGAAGTGAAGCATCGGAATCAAAAACTGGACTCACAGGAGAGGTTCAAATCACAGAAAGTTAGAGTGTCACTCCTCCTGTACTTGAGTCGGTATTGTGCCTTCTGTATTAAATTCGGGTGCAATTTCTGTGTTTCATCGTCAATAAGAAGGTCCAAGGGATACAGTAAACCTGAAATGAAGCATCGGAATCTAAAACTGGACACACAGGAGAGGTTCAAATCATAGAAAGTGAGAGTGTCAGTCCTTTTGTACTTAAGTCGGCATTGTGCCATTTGTATTAAATTCGGGTGCAATTTCTGTGTTTCATCGTCAATAAGAAGGTCCAAGGGATACAGTAAAACTTAAGTGAAGCATTGGAATCTAAAACTGGACTCACAGGACAGGTTCAAATCATAGAAAGTGAGAGTGTCAGTCCTCTTGTACTTAAGTCGGCATTGTGGCATTTGTATTAATTTCGGACGCAATTTCTGTGTTTCATCGTCAATAAGAAGGTCCAAGGGATACAGTAACCCAGAAGTGAAGCATCGGAATCTAAAACTGGACTCACAGGAAAGGTTCAAATCATAGAAAGTTAGAGTGTCACTCCTCTTGTACTTGAGGCGGTATTGTGCCTTTTGTATTAAATTCGGGTGCAATTTCTGTGTTTCATCGTCAATAAGAAGCTCCAAATGATACAGTAAACCTGAAGTGAAGCATCGGAATCTAAAACTGGACTCACAGGAGAGGTTCAAATCATAGAAAGTTAGAATGTCAGTCCTCTTGTACTTAAGTCGGCATTGCGCCTTTTGTATTAAATTCGGATGCAATTTCTGTGTTTCATCGTCAATAACAAGATCCAAGGGATACAGTAAACCTGAAGTGAAGCATCGGAATCTAAAACTGGACTCTCAGGAGAGGTTCGAATCATAGAAAGTGTGAGTGTCAGTCCTCTTGTACTTAAGTCGGCATTGTGGCATTTGTATTAAATTCGGATGCAATTGCTGTGTTTCATCGTTAATCAGAAAATCCAAGGGATACAGTAAAACTTAAATGAAGCATTGGAATCTAAAAGTGGACTCACAGGAAAGGTTCAAATCATAGAAAGTGAGAGTGTCAGTCCTCTTGTACTTAAGTCGGCATTGTGGCATTTGTATTAATTTCGGACGCAGTTTCTGTGTTTCATCGTCAATAAGAAGGTCCAATTGATACAGTAAACCTGAAGTGAAGCATCGGAATCTAAAACTGGACTCACAGGAGAGGTTGATATCATACAAAAATGAGAGTGTCAGTCATCTTGTACTTAAGTCGCCATTGTGATTTTTGTATTAAATTCGGGTGCTATTTCTGTGTTACATCGTCAATAAGAAGGTACAAGGGAGACAGTAAACCTGAAGTGAAGCATCGGAATCTTAAACTGGACTCACAGGAGAGGTTCAAATCATAGAAAGTTAGAGTGTCAGTCCTCTTGTACTTAAGTTGGCATTGTACCTTTTGTATTAAATTCGGGTGCTATTTCTGTGTTACATCGTCAATAAGAAGGTCCAAGGGATACAGTTAACCTGAAGTGAAGCATCGGAATCTAAAACTGGACTCACAGGAGAGGGTCAAATCATAGAAAGTGAGAATGTCAGTCCTCTTGTACTTAAGTCGGCATTATGGCTTTTAAATTTATATCCGATGCAATTTCTGTGTTTCATCGTCAATAAGAAGGTGCAAGGTATACAGTAGACCTTAAGTGAAGCATCGGAATCTAAAACTGGACTCGCAGGAGAGGTTCAAATCATTGATTGTTAGAGTGTCAGTCCTCTTTTACTTAAGTCGGCATTGTGCCTTTTGAATTAAATTCGGATGCAATTTCTGTGTTTCATCGTCAATAAGAAGGTCCAAGGGATACAGTAAACCTGAAGTGAAGCATCGGAATCTAAAACTGGACTCACAGGAGAGGTTCACATCATAGAAAGTTAGAGTGTCACTCCTCTTGTACTTGTCGGTGTTGTGCCTTTTGTATTAAATTCGGGTGCTATTTCTGTGTTTCATCGTCAATACGAAGGTCCAAGGGATACAGTAAACCTGAAGTGAAGCATGGGAATCTAAAACTGGACTCACAGGAGAGGTTCAAATCATAGAAAGTAAGAATGTCAGTCATCTTGTACTTAAGTCGGCATTGTGCCTTTTGTATTAAATTCGGCTGCAATTTCTGTGTTTCATCGTCAATAAGAAGGTGCAAGGTATACAGTAAACCTGAAGTGAAACATCGGAATCTAAAACTGGACTCACTGGAGAGGTTGAAATCACAGAAAGTGAGAGTGTCAGTCCTTTTGTACTTAAGTCGGCATTGTGGCATTTGTAGTAAATTCGAATGTAATTTCTGTGTTTCATCGTCAATAAGAAGGTCCAAGGGATACAGTAAACCTGAAGTGAAGCATTGGAATCTAAAATTGGACTCACAGGAAAAGTTCAAATCATAGAAAGCGAGAGTGTCAGTCCTCTTGTACCTAAGTCGGCATTGTGGCATTTGTATTAAATTCGGATGCAATTTCTGTGTTTCATCGTCAGTAAGAAGGTCCAAGGGATACAAAAACCTGATGTGAAGCATCGGAATCTAAAATGATACTCACAGGAGAGTTTCACATCATAGAAAGTGAGGGTTTTAGTCCTCTTGTACTTAAGTCGGCATTGTGCCATTTGTATTAAAGTCGGGTGCAATTTCAGTGTTTCATCGTCAATAAGAAGGTCCAAGCGATACAGTAAACCTGAAGTGAAGCATCGGAATCTAAAACTGGACTCACAGGAAAGGTTCAAATCGTAGAAAGTGAGAGTGTTAGTCCTCTTGTACTTAAGTCGCATTGTGGCATTTGCATTAAATTCGGATTCAATTTCTGTGTTTCATCGTCAATAAGAAGGTCCAAGGGATACAGTAAACCTGAAGTGAAGCATCGGAATCAAAAACTGGACTCACAGGTGAGGTTCAAATCACAGAAAGTTAGAGTGTCATTCCTCTTGTACTTGAGTCGGTATTGTGCATTCTGTATTAAATTCGGGTGCAATTTCTGTGCTTCATCGTCAATAAGAAGGTCCAAGGGGTACAGTAAACCTGAAATGAAGCATCGGAATCTAAAACTGGACACACAGGAGAGGTTCAAATCATAGAAAGTGACAGTGTCAGTCCTTTTATACTTAAGTCGGCATTGTGCCATTTGTATTAAATTCGGGTGCAATTTCTGTGTTTCATCGTCAATATGAAGGTCCAAGGGATACAGTAAAACTTAAGTGAAGCATTGGAATCTAAAACTGGACTCACAGGAGAGTTTCAAATCATAGAAAGTAAGAGTGTCAGTCCTCTTGTACTTAAGTCGGCATTGTGGCATTTCTATTAATTTCGGACGCAATTTCTGTGTTTCATCGTCAATAAGAAGGTCCAAGGGATACTGTAAACCTGAAGTGAAGAATCGGAATCTAAAACTGGACTCACAGGAAAGGTTCAAATCATAGAAAGTTAGAGTGTCACTCCTCTTGTACTTAAGTCGGCATTGTACCTTTTGTATTACATTCGGATGCAAACTCTGTGTTTCATCGTCAATAAGAAGGTCTAAGGGATACAGTTAACCTGAAGTGAAGCATCGGAATGTAAAACTGGACTCACAGGAGAGGTTCAAATCATAGAGAGTAAGAATGTCAGTCATCTTGTACTTAAGTCGGCATTGTGCCTTTTGTATTAAATTCGGCTGCAATTTCTGTGTTTCATCGTCAATAAGAAGGTGCAAGGTATACAGTAAACCTGAAGTGAAACATCGGAATCTAAAACTGGACTCACTGGAGAGGTTGAAATCATAGAAAGTTAGAGTGTCAGTCCTCTTGTACTTAAGTCGGCATTGTGGCATTTGTATTAAATTCGGATGCAATTGCTGTGTTTCATCGTCAATCAGAAAATCCAAGGGATACAGTAAAACTTAAGTGAAGCATTGGACTCTAAAAGTGGACTCACAGGAAAGGTTCAAATCATAGAAAGTGAGAGTGTCAGTCCTCTTGTACTTAAGTCGGCATTGTGGCATTTGTATTAATTTCGGACGCGATTTCTGTGTTTCATCGTCAATAAGAAAGTCCAAGGCATACAGTAAACCTGAGTGAAGCATCGGAATCTAAAACTGGACTCACAGGAGAGGTTCAAATCATAGAAAGTGAGAGTGTCAGTCCTCTTGTACTTAAGTTGCCATCGTGATTTTTGTATTAAATTCGGGTGCTATTTCTGTGTTACATCGTCAATAAGAAGGTACAAGAGATACAGTAAACCTGAAGTGAAGCATCGGAATCTTAAACTGGACTCACAGGAGAGGTTCAAATCATTGAAAGTTAGAGTGTCAGTCCTCTTGTACTTAAGTCGGCATTGTACCTTTTGTATTAAATTCGGATGCAAACTCTGTGTTTCATCGTCAATAAGAAGGTCTAAGGGATACAGTTAACCTGAAGTGAAGCATCGGAATGTAAAACTGGACTCACAGGAGAGGTTCAAATCATAGAAAGTGAGAGTCTCAGTCCTCTTGTACTTAAGTCGGCATTATGGCTTTTAAATTTATTTCCGATGCAATTTCTGTGTTTCATCGTCAATAAGAAGGTGCAAGGTATACAGTAAACCTTAAGTGAAGCATCGGAATCTAAAACTGGACTCGCAGGAGAGGTTCAAATCATTGATTGTTAGAGTGTCAGTCCTCTTTTACTTAAGTCGGCATTGTGCCTTTTGAATAAATTCGGATGCAATTTCTGTGTTTCATCGTCAATAAGAAGGTCCAAGGGATACAGTAAACCTGAAGTGAAGCATCGGAATCTAAACTGGACTCACAGGAGAGGTTCAAATCATAGAAAGTCAGAGTGTCAGTCATCTTGTACTTAAGTCGGCATTGTGCCATTTGTATTATATTCGGATGAAATTTCTGTGTTTCATCGTCAATAAGAAAGTCCAAGGGATACAGTAAACCTGAAGTGAAGCATCGGAATCTAAAACTGGACTCACAGGAGAGGTTCAAATCATAGAAAGTGAGAGTATCAGTCCTCTTGTACTTAAGTCGGCATTGTGCCATTTGTATTAAATTCGGATGCAATTTCTGTGTTTCATCGTCAATAAGAAGGTCCATGGGATACTGTAAAACTTAAGTGAAGCATTGGAATCTAAAACTGGACTCACAGGAAAGGTTCAAATCATAGGAAGTGAGAGTGTAAGTCCTCTTGTACTTAATTCGGCATTGTGGCATTTGTATTAATTTCGGACGCAATTTCTGTGTTTCATCGTCAATAAAAAGGTCCAAGGGATACAGTAAACCTGAAGTGAAGCATCGGAATCTTAAACTGGACTCACAGGAGAGGTTCAAATCATAGAAAGTTAGAGTGTCAGTCCTCTTGTACTTAAGTCGGCATTGTACCTTTTGTATTAAATTCGGATGCAATTGCTGTGTTTCATCCTCAATCAGGAAATCCAAGGGATACAGTAAAACTTAAGTGAAGCATTGGAATCTAAAAGTGGACTCACAGGAAAGGTTCAAATCATAGAAAGTGAGAGTGTCAGTCCTCTTGTACTTAAGTCGGCATTGTGGCATTTGTATTAATTTCCGACGCAATTTCTGTGTTTCATCGTCAATAAGAAGGCCCAAGGGATACAGTAAACCTGAAGTGAAGCATCGGAATCTAAAACTGGACTCACAGGAGAGGTTCCAATCATAGAAAGTGAGATTGTCAGTCCTCTTGTACTTAATTCGGCATTGTGGCATTTGTATTAATTTCGGACGCAATTTCTGTGTTTCATCGTCAATAAAAAGGTCCAAGGGATACAGTTAACCTGAAGTGAAGCATCGGAATCTAAAACTGGACTCACAGGAGAGGTTCAAATCATAGAAAGTGAGAGTATCAGTCCTCTTGTACTTAAGTCTGCATTGTGGCATTTGTATTAAATTCGGATGCAATTGCTGTGTTTCATCCTCAATCAGAAAATCCAAGGGATACAGTAAAACTTAAGTGAAGCATTGGAATCTAAAAGTGGACTCACAGGAAAGGTTCAAATCATAGAAAGTGAGAGTGTCAGTCCTCTTGTACTTAAGTCGGCATTGTGGCATTTGTATTAATTTCGGACGCAATTTCTGTGTTTCATCGTCAATAAGAAGGCCCAAGGGATTCAGTAAACCTGAAGTGAAGCATCGGAATCTAAAACTGGACTCACAGGAGAGGTTCAAATCATAGAAAGTGAGAGTGTCAGTCCTCTTGTACTTAAGTCGCCATTGTGATTTTTGTATTAAATTCGGGTGCTATTTCTGTGTTACATCGTCAATAAGAAGGTACAAGGGATACAGTAAACCTGAAGTGAAGCATCGGAATCTTCAACTGGACTCACAGGAGAGGTTCAAATCATAGAAAGTTAGAGTGTCAGTCCTCTTGTACTTAAGTCGGCATTGTACCTTTTGTACTAAATTCGGATGCAAACTCTGTGTTTCATCGTCAATAAGAAGGTCCAAGGGATACAGTTACCCTGAAGTGAAGCATCGGAATCTTAAACTGGACTCACAGGAGAGGTTCAAATCATAGAAAGTGAGAGTGTCAGTCCTCTTGTACTTAAGTCGGCATTATGGCTTTTAAATTTATTTCCGATGCAATTTCTGTGTTTCATCGTCAATAAGAAGGTGCAAGGTATACAGTAAACCTTAAGTGAAGCATCGGAATCTAAAACTGGACTCGCAGGAGAGGTCCAAATCATTGAATGTTAGAGAGTCAGTCCTCTTTTACTTAAGTCGGCATTGTGCCTTTTGAATTAAATTCGGATGCAATTTCTGTGTTTCATCGTCAATAAGAAGGTCCAAGGGATACAGTAAACCTGAAGTGTAGCATCTGAATCTAAAACTGGACTCACAGGAGAGGTTCAAATCATAGAAAGTGCGAGTGTCAGTCCTCTTGTACTTAAGTCGTCATTGTGCCATTTGTATTAAATTCGGATGAAATTTCTGTGTTTCATCGTCAATAAGAAGGTCAAAGGTATACAGTAAACCTGAAGTGAAGCATCGGAATCTAAAACTGGACTTACAGGAGAGGTTCAAATCATAGAAAGTTAGAATGTCAGTCCTCTTGTACTTAAGTGGGCATTGTGCCACTTGTATTAAATTCGGATGCTATTTCTGTGTTTCATCGTCAATAAGAAGGTCCAAGGGATACAGTAAACCTGAAGTGAAGCATCGGAATCTAAAACTGGACTCACAGGAGAGGTTCAAATCATAGAAAGTTAGATTGTCAGTCCTCTTGTACTTAAGTCGGCATTGTGCCTTTTGTATTAAATTCGGATGCTATTTCTGTGTTTCATCGTCAATTAGAAGGTGCAAGGTATACAGTAAACCCGAAGTGAAGCATCGGAATCTAAAACTGACCTCACAGGAGAGGTTCGAAGCATAGAAAGTGAGAGTGTCAGTCCTCTTGTTCTTAAGTCGGCATTGTGCCATTTGTATTAAATTCGGATACAAACTCTGTGTTTCATCGTCAATAAGAAGGTCCAAGGGATACAGTAAACCTGAAGTGAAGAATCGTAATCTAAAACTGGACTCACAGGAGAGGTTCAAATCATAGAAACTGAGAGTGTCAGTCCTCCTGTACTTAAGTCGCCATTTTGCCTTTTGTATTATATTCGTATGCAATTTCTGTGTTTCATCGTCAATAATTAGGTCCAAGGGATACAGTAAACCTGAAGTGAAGCATCGGAATCTAAAACTGGACTAACAGGAGAGGTTCAAATCAAAGATAGTTAGAGTGTCAGTCCTCTTGTACTTAAGTCGGCATTGTGCCCTTTGAATTTAATTCCCATGCAAATTCTGTGTTTCATCGTCAATAAGAAGGTCCAAGGGATACAGTAAAGCTGAAGTGAAGCATCGGAATCTAAAACTGGACTCACAGGAGAGGTTCACATCATAGAAAGTGAGAGTGTCAGTCCTCTTGTACTGAAGTCATCATTCTGCCATTTGTATTAAATTCGGGTGCAACTTCTGTGTTTTATCGTCAATAAGAAGGTCCAAGGGACACAGTAAACCTTAAGCGAAGAATCGGAATCTAAAACTGGACTCACAGGAAAGGCTCAAATCATAGAAAGTGAGAGTGTCAGTCCTCTTGTACTTAAGTCGGCATTGTGGCATTTGTATTAAATTCGGATGCAATTTCTGTGTTTCATCGTCAATAAGAATTTCCAAGGGATACAGTAAACACTAACTGAAGCATCGGAATCTAAAACCGGACTCACAGGAGAGGTTCAAATCATAGAAAGTGAGAGTGTTAGTCCTCTTCTACTTAGGTCGGCATTGTGCCTTTTGAATTTAATTCCGTTGCGATTTCTGTGTTTCATCGTCAATAAGAAGGTCAAAGGTATACAGTAAACCTGAAGTGAAGCATCGGAATCTAAAACTGGACTTACAGGAGAGGTTCAAATCATAGAAAGTTAGAATGTCAGTCCTCTTGTACTTAAGTGGGCATTGTGCCACTTGTATTAAATTCGGATGCTATTTCTGTGTTTCATCGTCAATAAGAAGGTCCAAGGGATACAGTAAACCTGAAGTGAAGCATCGGAATCTAAAACTGGACTCACAGGAGAGGTTCAAATCATAGAAAGTTAGATTGTCAGTCCTCTTGTACTTAAGTCGGCATTGTGCATTTTGTATTAAATTCGGATGCTATTTCTGTGTTTCATCGTCAATTAGAAGGTGCAAGGTATACAGTAAACCCGAAGTGAAGCATCGGAATCTAAAACTGACCTCACAGGAGAGGTTCGAAGCATAGAAAGTGAGAGTGTCAGTCCTCTTGTTCTTAAGTCGGCATTGTGCCATTTGTATTAAATTCGGATACAAACTCTGTGTTTCATCGTCAATAAGAAGGTCCAAGGGATACAGTAAACCTGAAGTGAAGAATCGTAATCTAAAACTGGACTCACAGGAGAGGTTCAAATCATAGAAACTGAGAGTGTCAGTCCTCCTGTACTTAAGTCGCCATTTTGCCTTTTGTATTAAATTCGTATGCAATTTCTGTGTTTCATCGTCAATAATTAGGTCCAAGGGATACAGTAAACCTGAAGTGAAGCATCGGAATCTAAAACTGGACTAACAGGAGAGGTTCAAATCAAAGATATTTAGAGTGTCAGTCCTCTTGTACTTAAGTCGGCATTGTGCCCTTTGAATTTAATTCCCATGCAAATTCTGTGTTTCATCGTCAATAAGAAGGTCCAAGGGATACAGTAAAGCTGAAGTGAAGCATCGGAATCTAAAACTGGACTCACAGGAGAGGTTCACATCATAGAAAGTGAGAGTGTCAGTCCTCTTGTACTGAAGTCATCATTCTGCCATTTGTATTAAATTCGGGTGCAACTTCTGTGTTTTATCGTCAATAAGAAGGTCCAAGGGACACAGTAAACCTTAAGCGAAGAATCGGAATCTAAAACTGGACTCACAGGAAAGGCTCAAATCATAGAAAGTGAGAGTGTCAGTCCTCTTGTACTTAAGTCGGCATTGTGGCATTTGTATTAAATTCGGATGCAATTTCTGTGTTTCATCGTCAATAAGAAGGTCCAAGGGATACAGTAAACACTAACTGAAGCATCGGAATCTAAAACTGGACTCACAGGAGAGGTTCAAATCATAGAAAGTGAGAGTGTTAGTCCTCTTCTACTTAGGTCGGCATTGTGCCTTTTGAATTTAATTCCGTTGCGATTTCTGTGTTTCATCGTCAATAAGAAGGTCAAAGGTATACAGTAAACCTGAAGTGAAGCATCGGAATCTAAAACTGGACTTACAGGAGAGGTTCAAATCATAGAAAGTTAGAATGTCAGTCCTCTTGTACTTAAGTGGGCATTGTGCCACTTGTATTAAATTCGGATGCTATTTCTGTGTTTCATCGTCAATAAGAAGGTCCAAGGGATACAGTAAACCTTAAGTGAAGCATCGGAATCTAATACTGGACTCGCAGGAGAGGTTCAAATCATAGAAAGAGTGTCAGTCCTCTTTTACTTAAGTCGGCATTGTGCCTTTTGTATTAAATTCGTATGCAATTTCTGTGTTTCATCGTCAATAAGAAGGTCCAAGGGATACAGTAAACCTGAAGTGAAGCATCGGAATCTAAAACTGGACTCACAGGAGAGGTTCAACTCATAGAAAGTTAGAATGTCAGTCCTCTTGTACTTAAGTGGGCATTGTGCCTCTTCTAATTGATTCGGATGCTATTTCTTTGTTTCATCGTCAATAAGAAGGTATAAGGGATACAGTAAACCTGAAGTGAAGCATCGGAATCTAAAACTGGACTCACAGGAAAGACTCAAATCATAGAAAGTGAGAGTGTCAGTCCTCTTGTACTTAAGTCGGCATTGTGACATTTGTATTAAATTCGGATGCAATTTCTGTGTTTCATCGTCAATAAGAAGGTCCAAGGGATACAGTAAACCTGAAGTGAAGCATCGGAATCTAAAACTGGACTCACAGGAGAGGTTCAAATCATAGAAAGTTAGAATGTCAGTCCTCTTGTACTTAAGTGGGCATTGTGCCTCTTGTATTAAATTTGGATGCTATTTCTGTGTTTCATCGTCAATAAGAAGGTTCAAGGGATACAGTAAACCTGAAGTGAAGCATCGGAATCTAAAACTGGACACACAGGAGAGGTTCAAATCATAGAGAGTTAGAATGTCAGTCCTCTTGTACTTAAGTCGGCATTGTGCATTTTGTATTAAATTCGGATGCTATTTCTGTGTTTCATCGTCAATTAGAAGGTGCAAGGAATACAGTAAACCCGAAGTGAAACATCGGAATCTAAAACTGACCTCACAGGAGAGGTTCGAAGCATAGAAAGTGAGAGTGTCAGTCCTCTTGTTCTTAAGTCGGCATTGTGCCATTTGGATTAAATTCGGATGCAAACTCTGTGTTTCGTCGTCAATAAGAAGGTCCAAGGGATACAGTAAACCTGAAGTGAAGCATCGGAATCTAAAACTGGACTCACAGGAGAGGTTCAAATCATAGAAAGTGAGAGTGTCAGTCCTCCTGTACGTAAGTCGCCATTGTGCCCTTTGTATCAAATTCGTATGCAAATTCTGTGTTTCATCGTCAATAAGGAGGACCAAGGGATACAGTAAACCTGAAGTGAAGCATGGGAATCTAAAACTGGACTCACAGGAGAGGTTCAAATCATAGATAGTTAGAGTGTCAGTCCTCTTGCACTTAAGTCGGCATTGTGCTTTTTGAATTTAATTCGCATGCAAATTCTGTGTTTCATCGTCAATAAGATGGTCCAAGGGACACAGTAAAGCTGAAGTGAAGCATCGGAATCTAAAACTGGACTCAAAGGAAAGGCTCAAATCATAGAAAGTGAGAGTGTCAGTCCTCTTGTACTTAAGTCGGCATTGTGGCATTTGTATTAAATTCGGATGCAATTTCTGTGTTTCATCGTCAATAAGAAGGTCCAAGGGATACAGTAAACCTGAAGTGAAGCATCGGAATCTAAAACTGGACTCACAGGAGAGGTTCAAATCATAGAAAGTTAGAGTGTCAGACCACTTGTACTTAAGTCGGCATTGTACCTTTTGTATTAAATGCGGAAGCAAACCCTGTGTTTCATCCTCAATAAGTAGGTCCAAGGGGTACAGTAAACCTGAAGTGAAGCATCGGAATCTAAAACTGGACTCACAGGAGAGGTTCAAATCATAGAAAGTGAGAGTGTCAGTCCTCTTGTACTTAAGTCGGCATTGTGCCTTTTGAATTTAATTCCGATGCAATTTCTGTGTTTCATCGTCAATAAGAAGGTCCAAGGGATACAGTAAACCTGAAGTGAAGCATCGGAATCTAAAACTGGACTCACAGGAGGGGTTCAAATCATAGAAAGTGAGAGTGTTAGTCCTCTTGTACTTAAGTCGGTATTGTGCCTTTTGTATTAAATTCGGATGCAATTTCTGTGTTTAATCGTCAATAAGAAGGTCCAAGGGATACAGTAAACCTGAAGTGAAGCATCGGAACCTAAAACTGACCTCACAGGAGAGGTCCGAATCATAGAAAGTGAGAACGTCAGTCCTCTTGTACTTAAGTCGGCATTGTGCGATTTGTGTTAAATTCGGATGCAATTTCTGTGTTTCATCGTCAATAAGAAGGTGCAAGGTATACAGTAAACCTTAAGTGAAGCATCGGAATCTAAAACTGGACTCGCAAAAGAGGTCCAAATCATTGAATGTTAGAGAGTCAGTCCTCTTTTACTTAAGTCGGCATTGTGCCTTTTGAATTAAATTCGGATGCAATTTCTGTGTTTCATCGTCAATAAGAAGGTCCAAGGGATACAGTAAACCTGAAGTGTAGCATCGGAATCTAAAACTGGACTCACAGGAGAGGTTCAAATCATAGAAAGTGCGAGTGTCAGTCCTCTTGTACTTAAGTCGTCATTGTGCCATTTGTATTAAATTCGGATGAAATTTCTGTGTTTCATCGTCAATAAGAAGGTCAAAGGTATACAGTAAACCTGAAGTGAAGCATCGGAATCTAAAACTGGACTTACAGGAGAGGTTCAAATCATAGAAAGTTAGAATGTCAGTCCTCTTGTACTTAAGTGGGCATTGTGCCACTTGTATTAAATTCGGATGCTATTTCTGTGTTTCATCGTCAATAAGAAGGTCCAAGGGATACAGTAAACCTGAAGTGAAGCATCGGAATCTAAAACTGGACTCACAGGAGAGGTTCAAATCATAGAAAGTTAGATTGTCAGTCCTCTTGTACTTAAGTCGGCATTGTGCCTTTTGTATTAAATTCGGATGCTATTTCTGTGTTTCATCGTCAATTAGAAGGTGCAAGGTATACAGTAAACCCGAAGTGAAGCATCGGAATCTAAAACTGACCGCACAGGAGATGTTCGAAGCATAGAAAGTGAGAGTGTCAGTCCTCTTGTTCTTAAGTCGGCATTGTGCCATTTGTATTAAATTCGGATACAAACTCTGTGTTTCATCGTCAATAAGAAGGTCCAAGGGATACAGTAAACCTGAAGTGAAGAATCGTAATCTAAAACTGGACTCACAGGAGAGGTTCAAATCATAGAAACTGAGAGTGTCAGTCCTCCTGTACTTAAGTCGCCATTTTGCCTTTTGTATTAAATTCGTATGCAATTTCTGTGTTTCATCGTCAATAATTAGGTCCAAGGGATACAGTAAACCTGAAGTCAAGCATCGGAATCTAAAACTGGACTAACAGGAGAGGTTCAAATCAAAGATAGTTAGAGTGTCAGTCCTCTTGTACTTAAGTCGGCATTGTGCCCTTTGAATTTAATTCCCATGCAAATTCTGTGTTTCATCGTCAATAAGAAGGTCCAAGGGATACAGTAAAGCTGAAGTGAAGCATCGGAATCTAAAACTGGACTCACAGGAGAGGTTCACATCATAGAAAGTGAGAGTGTCAGTCCTCTTGTACTGAAGTCATCATTCTGCCATTTGTATTACATTCGGGTGCAACTTCTGTGTTTTATCGTCAATAAGAAGGTCCAAGGGACACAGTAAACCTTAAGCGAAGAATCGGAATCTAAAACTGGACTCACAGGAAAGGCTCAAATCATAGAAAGTGAGAGTGTCAGTCCTCTTGTACTTAAGTCGGCATTGTGGCATTTGTATTAAATTCGGATGCAATTTCTGTGTTTCATCGTCAATAAGAAGGTCCAAGGGATACAGTAAACACTAACTGAAGCATCGGAATCTAAAACTGGACTCACAGGAGAGGTTCAAATCATAGAAAGTGAGAGTGTTAGTCCTCTTCTACTTAGGTCGGCATTGTGCCTTTTGAATTTAATTCCGTTGCGATTTCTGTGTTTCATCGTCAATAAGAAGGTCAAAGGTATACAGTAAACCTGAAGTGAAGCATCGGAATCTAAAACTGGACGTACAGGAGAGGTTCAAATCATAGAAAGTTAGAATGTCAGTCCTCTTGTACTTAAGTGGGCATTGTGCCACTTGTATTAAATTCGGATGCTATTTCTGTGTTTCATCGTCAATAAGAAGGTCCAAGGGATACAGTAAACCTGAAGTGAAGCATCGGAATCTAAAACTGGACTCACAGGAGAGGTTCAAATCATAGCAAGTTAGATTGTCAGTCCTCTTGTACTTAAGTCGGCATTGTGCCTTTTGTATTAAATTCGGATGCTATTTCTGTGTTTCATCGTCAATTAGAAGGTGCAAGGTATACAGTAAACCCGAAGTGAAGCATCGGAATCTAAAACTGACCTCACAGGTGAGGTTCGAAGCATAGAAAGTGAGAGTGTCAGTCCTCTTGTTCTTAAGTCGGCATTGTGCCATTTGTATTAAATTCGGATACAAACTCTGTGTTTCATCGTCAATAAGAAGGTCCAAGGGATACAGTAAACCTGAAGTGAAGAATCGTAATCTAAAACTGGACTCACAGGAGAGGTTCAAATCATAGAAACTGAGAGTGTCAGTCCTCCTGTACTTAAGTCGCCATTTTGCCTTTTGTATTAAATTCGTATGCAATTTCTGTGTTTCATCGTCAATAATTAGGTCCAAGGGATACAGTAAACCTGAAGTGAAGCATCGGAATCTAAAACTGGACTAACAGGAGAGGTTCAAATCAAAGATAGTTAGAGTGTCAGTCCTCTTGTACTTAAGTCGGCATTGTGCCCTTTGAATTTAATTCCCATGCAAATTCTGTGTTTCATCGTCAATAAGAAGGTCCAAGGGATACAGTAAAGCTGAAGTGAAGCATCGGAATCTAAAACTGGACTCACAGGAGAGGTTCACATCATAGAAAGTGAGAGTGTCAGTCCTCTTGTACTGAAGTCATCATTCTGCCATTTGTATTAAATTCGGGTGCAACTTCTGTGTTTTATCGTCAATAAGAAGGTCCAAGGGACACAGTAAACCTTAAGCGAAGAATCGGAATCTAAAACTGGACTCACAGGAAAGGCTCAAATCATAGAAAGTGAGAGTGTCAGTCCTCTTGTACTTAAGTCGGCATTGTGGCATTTGTATTAAATTCGGATGCAATTTCTGTGTTTCATCGTCAATAAGAAGGTCCAAGGGATACAGTAAACACTAACTGAAGCATCGGAATCTAAAACTGGACTCACAGGAGAGGTTCAAATCATAGAAAGTGAGAGTGTTAGTCCTCTTCTACTTAGGTCGGCATTGTGCCTTTTGAATTTAATTCCGTTGCGATTTCTGTGTTTCATCGTCAATAAGAAGGTCAAAGGTATACAGTAAACCTGAAGTGAAGCATCGGAATCTAAAACTGGACTTACAGGAGAGGTTCAAATCATAGAAAGTTAGAATGTCAGTCCTCTTGTACTTAAGTGGGCATTGTGCCACTTGTATTAAATTCGGATGCTATTTCTGTGTTTCATCGTCAATAAGAAGGTCCAAGGGATACAGTAAACCTTAAGTGAAGCATCGGAATCTAATACTGGACTCGCAGGAGAGGTTCAAATCAT
The DNA here is from genome assembly GCF_021461395.2 of Schistocerca americana. NCBI lineage: Eukaryota > Metazoa > Arthropoda > Insecta > Orthoptera > Acrididae > Schistocerca > Schistocerca americana. The sequence continues at coordinate 54,138,541 of NC_060122.1, forward strand.
AGAAAGAGTGTCAGTCCTCTTTTACTTAAGTCGGCATTGTGCCTTTTGTATTAAATTCGTATGCAATTTCTGTGTTTCATCGTCAATAAGAAGGTCCAAGGGATACAGTAAACCTGAAGTGAAGCATCGGAATCTAAAACTGGACTCACAGGAGAGGTTCAACTCATAGAAAGTTAGAATGTCAGTCCTCTTGTACTTAAGTGGGCATTGTGCCTCTTCTAATTAATTCGGATGCTATTTCTGTGTTTCATCGTCAATTAGAAGGTGCAAGGTATACAGTAAACCCGAAGTGAAGCATCGGAATCTAAAACAGACCTCACAGGAGAGGTTCGAAGCATAGAAAGTGAGAGTGTCAGTCCTCTTGTTCTTAAGTCGGCATTGTGCCATTTGTATTAAATTCGGATACAAACTCTGTGTTTCATCGTCAATAAGAAGGTCCAAGGGATACAGTAAACCTGAAGTGAAGAATCGTAATCTAAAACTGGACTCACAGGAGAGGTTCAAATCATAGAAACTGAGAGTGTCAGTCCTCCTGTACTTAAGTCGCCATTTTGCCTTTTGTATTAAATTCGTATGCAATTTCTGTGTTTCATCGTCAATAATTAGGTCCAAGGGATACAGTAAACGTGAAGTGAAGCATCGGAATCTAAAACTGGACTAACAGGAGAGGTTCAAATCAAAGATAGTTAGAGTGTCAGTCCTCTTGTACTTAAGTCGGCATTGTGCCCTTTGAATTTAATTCCCATGCAAATTCTGTGTTTCATCGTCAATAAGAAGGTCCAAGGGATACAGTAAAGCTGAAGTGAAGCATCGGAATCTAAAACTGGACTCACAGGAGAGGTTCACATCATAGAAAGTGAGAGTGTCAGTCCTCTTGTACTGAAGTCATCATTCTGCCATTTGTATTAAATTCGGGTGCAACTTCTGTGTTTTATCGTCAATAAGAAGGTCCAAGGGACACAGTAAACCTTAAGCGAAGAATCGGAATCTAAAACTGGACTCACAGGAAAGGCTCAAATCATAGAAAGTGAGAGTGTCAGTCCTCTTGTACTTAAGTCGGCATTGTGGCATTTGTATTAAATTCGGATGCAATTTCTATGTTTCATCGTCAATAAGAAGGTCCAAGGGATACAGTAAACACTAACTGAAGCATCGGAATCTAAAACTGGACTCACAGGAGAGGTTCAAATCATAGAAAGTGAGAGTGTTAGTCCTCTTCTACTTAGGTCGGCATTGTGCCTTTTGAATTTAATTCCGTTGCGATTTCTGTGTTTCATCGTCAATAAGAAGGTCAAAGGTATACAGTAAACCTGAAGTGAAGCATCGGAATCTAAAACTGGACTTACAGGAGAGGTTCAAATCATAGAAAGTTAGAATGTCAGTCCTCTTGTACTTAAGTGGGCATTGTGCCACTTGTATTAAATTCGGATGCTATTTCTGTGTTTCATCGTCAATAAGAAGGTCCAAGGGATACAGTAAACCTTAAGTGAAGCATCGGAATCTAATACTGGACTCGCAGGAGAGGTTCAAATCATAGAAAGAGTGTCAGTCCTCTTTTACTTAAGTCGGCATTGTGCCTTCTGTATTAAATTCGTATGCAATTTCTGTGTTTCATCGTCAATAAGAAGGTCCAAGGGATACAGTAAACCTGAAGTGAAGCATCGGAATCTAAAACTGGACTCACAGGAGAGGTTCAAATCATAGAAAGTTAGAATGTCAGTCCTCTTGTACTTAAGTGGGCATTGTGCCTCTTGTATTAAATTTGGATGCTATTTCTGTGTTTCATCGTCAATAAGAAGGTCCAAGGGATACAGTAAACCTGAAGTGAAGCATCGGAATCTAAAACTGGACACACAGGAGAGGTTCAAATCATAGAAAGTTAGAATGTCAGTCCTCTTGTACTTAAGTCGGCATTGTGCATTTTGTATTAAATTCGGATGCTATTTCTGTGTTTCATCGTCAATAAGAAGGTGCAAGGCATACAGTAAACCCGAAGTGAAACATCGGAATCTAAAACTGACCTCACAGGAGAGGTTCGAAGCATAGAAAGTGAGAGTGTCAGTCCTCTTGTTCTTAAGTCGGCATTGTGCCATTTGGATTAAATTCGGATGCAAACTCTGTGTTTCGTCGTCAATAAGAAGGTCCAAGGGATACAGTAAACCTGAAGTGAAGCATCGGAATCTAAAACTGGACTCACAGGAGAGGTTCAAATCATAGAAAGTGAGAGTGTCAGTCCTCCTGTACGTAAGTCGCCATTGTGCCCTTTGTATCAAATTCGTATGCAAATTCTGTGTTTCATCGTCAATAAGGAGGACCAAGGGATACAGTAAACCTGAAGTGAAGCATGGGAATCTAAAACTGGACCCACAGGAGAGGTTCAAATCATAGATAGTTAGAGTGTCAGTCCTCTTGCACTTAAGTCGGCATTGTGCCTTTTGAATTTAATTCCCATGCAAATTCTGTGTTTCATCGTCAATAAGATGGTCCAAGGGACACAGTAAAGCTGAAGTGAAGCATCGGAATCTAAAACTGGACTCAAAGGAAAGGCTCAAATCATAGAAAGTGAGAGTGTCAGTCCTCTTGTACTTAAGTCGGCATTGTGGCATTTGTATTAAATTCGGATGCAATTTCTGTGTTTCATCGTCAATAAGAAGGTCCAAGGGATACAGTAAACCTGAAGTGAAGCATCGGAATCTAAAACTGGACTCACAGGAGAGGTTCAAATCATAGAAAGTTAGAGTGTCAGACCTCTTGTACTTAAGTCGGCATTGTACCTTTTGTATTAAATGCGGAAGCAAACCCTGTGTTTCATCCTCAATAAGTAGGTCCAAGGGGTACAGTAAACCTGAAGTGAAGCATCGGAATCTAAAACTGGACTCACAGGAGAGGTTCAAATCATAGAAAGTGAGAGTGTCAGTCCTCTTGTACTTAAGTCGGCATTGTGCCTTTTGAATTTAATTCCGATGCAATTTCTGTGTTTCATCGTCAATAAGAAGGTCCAAGGGATACAGTAAACCTGAAGTGAAGCATCGGAATCTAAAACTGGACTCACAGGAGGGGTTCAAATCATAGAAAGTGAGAGTGTTAGTCCTCTTGTACTTAAGTCGGTATTGTGCCTTTTGTATTAAATTCGGATGCAATTTCTGTGTTTAATCGTCAATAAGAAGGTCCAAGGGATACAGTAAACCTGAAGTGAAGCATCGGAACCTAAAACTGACCTCACAGGAGAGGTCCGAATCATAGAAAGTGAGAACGTCAGTCCTCTTGTACTTAAGTCGGCATTGTGCGATTTGTGTTAAATTCGGATGCAATTTCTGTGTTTCATCCTCAATAAGAAGGTCCAAGGGATACAGTAAACCTGAAGTAAAGCATCGGAATCTAAAACTGGTCTCACAGGAGAGGTTCCAATCATAGAAAGTGAGAGTGTCAGTTCTCTTGTACTTAAGTCGGCATTGTGCCATTTGTATTAAATTCGAATGCAATTTCTGTGTTTCATCGTCAATAAGAAGGGCCAAGGGATACAGTAAACCTGAAGTGAAGCATCGGAATCTAAAACTGACCTCACAGGAGAGGTTCGAATCATAGAAAGTTAGAGTGTCAGACCTCTTGCACTTAAGTCGGCATTGTACCTTTTGTATTAAATTCGGAAGCAAACCCTGTGTTTCATCGTCAATTAGAAGGTCCAAGGGATACAGTAAACCTGAAGTGAAGCATCGGAATCTAATACTGGACTTGCAGGAGAGGTTCAAATCATAGAGAGAGTGTCAGTCCTCTTTTACTTAAGTCGGCATTGTGCCTTTTGTATTAAATTCGTATGCAATTTCTGTGTTTCATCGTCAATAAGAAGGTCCAAGGGATACAGTAAACCTGAAGTGAAGCATCGGAATCTAAAACTGGACTTACAGGAGAGGTTCAAATCATAAAAAGTTAGAATGTCAGTCCTTTTGTACTTAAGTGGGCATTGTGCCACTTGTATTAAATTCGGATGCTATTTCTGTGTTTCATCGTCAATAAGAAGGTCCAAGGGATACAGTAAACCTGAAGTGAAGCATCGGAATCTAAAACTGGACTCACAGGAGAGGTTCAAATCATAGAAAGTTAGATTGTCAGTCCTCTTGTACTTAAGTCGGCATTGTGCCTTTTGTATTAAATTCGGATGCTATTTCTGTGTTTCATCGTCAATTAGAAGGTGCAAGGTATACAGTAAACCCGAAGTGAAGCATCGGAATCTAAAACTGACCTCACAGGAGAGGTTCGAAGCATAGAAAGTGAGAGTGTCAGTCCTCTTGTTCTTAAGTCGGCATTGTGCCATTTGTATTAAATTCGGATACAAACTCTGTGTTTCATCGTCAATAAGAAGGTCCAAGGGATACAGTAAACCTGAAGTGAAGAATCGTAATCTAAAACTGGACTCACAGGAGAGGTTCAAATCATAGAAACTGAGAGTGTCAGTCCTCCTGTACTTAAGTCGCCATTTTGCCTTTTGTATTAAATTCGTATGCAATTTCTGTGTTTCATCGTCAATAATTAGGTCCAAGGGATACAGTAAACCTGAAGTGAAGCATCGGAATCTAAAACTGGACTAACAGGAGAGGTTCAAATCAAAGATAGTTAGAGTGTCAGTCCTCTTGTACTTAAGTCGGCATTGTGCCCTTTGAATTTAATTCCCATGCAAATTCTGTGTTTCATCGTCAATAAGAAGGTCCAAGGGATACAGTAAAGCTGAAGTGAAGCATCGGAATCTAAAACTGGACTCACAGGAGAGGTTCACATCATAGAAAGTGAGAGTGTCAGTCCTCTTGTACTGAAGTCATCATTCTGCCATTTGTATTAAATTCGGGTGCAACTTCTGTGTTTTATCGTCAATAAGAAGGTCCAAGGGACACAGTAAACCTTAAGCGAAGAATCGGAATCTAAAACTGGACTCACAGGAAAGGCTCAAATCATAGAAAGTGAGAGTGTCAGTCCTCTTGTACTTAAGTCGGCATTGTGGCATTTGTATTAAATTCGGATGCAATTTCTGTGTTTCATCGTCAATAAGAAGGTCCAAGGGATACAGTAAACACTAACTGAAGCATCGGAATCTAAAACTGGACTCACAGGAGAGGTTCAAATCATAGAAAGTGAGAGTGTTAGTCCTCTTCTACTTAGGTCGGCATTGTGCCTTTTGAATTTAATTCCGTTGCGATTTCTGTGTTTCATCGTCAATAAGAAGGTCAAAGGTATACAGTAAACCTGAAGTGAAGCATCGGAATCTAAAACTGGACTTACAGGAGAGGTTCAAATCATAGAAAGTTAGAATGTCAGTCCTCTTGTACTTAAGTGGGCATTGTGCCACTTGTATTAAATTCGGATGCTATTTCTGTGTTTCATCGTCAATAAGAAGGTCCAAGGGAGACAGTAAACCTTAAGTGAAGCATCGGAATCTAATACTGGACTCGCAGGAGAGGTTCAAATCATAGAAAGAGTGTCAGTCCTCTTTTACTTAAGTCGGCATTGTGCCTTTTGTATTAAATTCGTATGCAATTTCTGTGTTTCATCGTCAATAAGAAGGTCCAAGGGATACAGTAAACCTGAAGTGAAGCATCGGAATCTAAAACTGGACTCACAGGAGAGGTTCAACTCATAGAAAGTTAGAATGTCAGTCCTCTTGTACTTAAGTGGGCATTGTGCCTCTTCTAATTAATTCGGATGCTATTTCTTTGTTTCATCGTCAATAAGAAGGTATAAGGGATACAGTAAACCTGAAGTGAAGCATCGGAATCTAAAACTGGACTCACAGGAAAGACTCAAATCATAGAAAGTGAGAGTGTCAGTCCTCTTGTACTTAAGTCGGCATTGTGACATTTGTATTAAATTCGGATGCAATTTCTGTGTTTCATCGTCAATAAGAAGGTCCAAGGGATACAGTAATCCTGAAGTGAAGCATCGGAATCTAAAACTGGACTCACAGGAGAGGTTCAAATCATAGAAAGTTAGAATGTCAGTCCTCTTGTACTTAAGTGGGCATTGTGCCTCTTGTATTAAATTTGGATGCTATTTCTGTGTTTCATCGTCAATAAGAAGGTCCAAGGGATACAGTAAACCTGAAGTGAAGCATCGGAATCTAAAACTGGACACACAGGAGAGGTTCAAATCATAGAAAGTTAGAATGTCAGTCCTCTTGTACTTAAGTCGGCATTGTGCATTTTGTATTAAATTCGGATGCTATTTCTGTGTTTCATCGTCAATAAGAAGGTGCAAGGTATACAGTAAACCCGAAGTGAAACATCGGAATCTAAAACTGACCTCACAGGAGAGGTTCGAAGCATAGAAAGTGAGAGTGTCAGTCCTCTTGTTCTTAAGTCGGCATTGTGCCATTTGGATTAAATTCGGATGCAAACTCTGTGTTTCGTCGTCAATAAGAAGGTCCAAGGGATACAGTAAACCTGAAGTGAAGCATCGGAATCTAAAACTGGACTCACAGGAGAGGTTCAAATCATAGAAAGTGAGAGTGTCAGTCCTCCTGTACGTAAGTCGCCATTGTGCCCTTTGTATCAAATTCGTATGCAAATTCTGTGTTTCATCGTCAATAAGGAGGACCAAGGGATACAGTAAACCTGAAGTGAAGCATGGGAATCTAAAACTGGACTCACAGGAGAGGTTCAAATCATAGATAGTTAGAGTGTCAGTCCTCTTGCACTTAAGTCGGCATTGTGCCTTTTGAATTTAATTCCTATGCAAATTCTGTGTTTCATCGTCAATAAGATGGTCCAAGGGACACAGTAAAGCTGAAGTGAAGCATCGGAATCTAAAACTGGACTCAAAGGAAAGGCTCAAATCATAGAAAATGAGAGTGTCAGTCCTCTTGTACTTAAGTCGGCATTGTGGCATTTGTATTAAATTCGGATGCAATTTCTGTGTTTCATCGTCAATAAGAAGGTCCAAGGGATACAGTAAACCTGAAGTGAAGCATCGGAATCTAAAACTGGACTCACAGGAGAGGTTCAAAACATAGAAAGTTAGAGTGTCAGACCTCTTGTACTTAAGTCGGCATTGTACCTTTTGTATTAAATGCGGAAGCAAACCCTGTGTTTCATCCTCAATAAGTAGGTCCAAGGGGTACAGTAAACCTGAAGTGAAGCATCGGAATCTAAAACTGGACTCACAGGAGAGGTTCAAATCATAGAAAGTGAGAGTGTCAGTCCTCTTGTACTTAAGTCGGCATTGTGCCTTTTGAATTTAATTCCGATGCAATTTCTGTGTTTCATCGTCAATAAGAAGGTCCAAGGGATACAGTAAACCTGAAGTGAAGCATCGGAATCTAAAACTGGACTCACAGGAGAGGTTCACATCATAGAAAGTGAGAGTGTCAGTCCTCTTGTACTGAAGTCATCATTCTGCCATTTGTATTAAATTCGGGTGCAACTTCTGTGTTTTATCGTCAATAAGAAGGTCCAAGGGACACAGTAAACCTTAAGCGAAGAATCGGAATCTAAAACTGGACTCACAGGAAAGGCTCAAATCATAGAAAGTGAGAGTGTCAGTCCTCTTGTACTTAAGTCGGCATTGTGGCATTTGTATTAAATTCGGATGCAATTTCTGTGTTTCATCGTCAATAAGAAGGTCCAAGGGATACAGTAAACACTAACTGAAGCATCGGAATCTAAAACTGGACTCACAGGAGAGGTTCAAATCATAGAAAGTGAGAGTGTTAGTCCTCTTCTACTTAGGTCGGCATTGTGCCTTTTGAATTTAATTCCGTTGCGATTTCTGTGTTTCATCGTCAATAAGAAGGTCAAAGGTATACAGTAAACCTGAAGTGAAGCATCGGAATCTAAAACTGGACTTACAGGAGAGGTTCAAATCATAGAAAGTTAGAATGTCAGTCCTCTTGTACTTAAGTGGGCATTGTGCCACTTGTATTAAATTCGGATGCTATTTCTGTGTTTCATCGTCAATAAGAAGGTCCAGGGGATACAGTAAACCTGAAGTGAAGCATCGGAATCTAAAACTGGACTCACAGGAGAGGTTCAAATCATAGCAAGTTAGATTGTCAGTCCTCTTGTACTTAAGTCGGCATTGTGCCTTTTGTATTAAATTCGGATGCTATTTCTGTGTTTCATCGTCAATTAGAAGGTGCATGGTATACAGTAAACCCGAAGTGAAGCATCGGAATCTAAAACTGACCTCACAGGAGAGGTTCGAAGCATAGAAAGTGAGAGTGTCAGTCCTCTTGTTCTGAAGTCGGCATTGTGCCATTTGTATTAAATTCGGATATAAACTCTGTGTTTCATCGTCAATAAGAAGGTCCAAGGGATACAGTAAACCTGAAGTGAAGAATCGTAATCTAAAACTGGACTCACAGGAGAGGTTCAAATCATAGAAACTGAGAGTGTCAGTCCTCCTGTACTTAAGTCGCCATTTTGCCTTTTGTATTAAATTCGTATGCAATTTCTGTGTTTCATCGTCAATAATTAGGTCCAAGGGATACAGTAAACCTGAAGTGAAGCATCGGAATCTAAAACTGGACTAACAGGAGAGGTTCAAATCAAAGATAGTTAGAGTGTCAGTCCTCTTGTACTTAAGTCGGCATTGTGCCCTTTGAATTTAATTCCCATGCAAATTCTGTGTTTCATCGTCAATAAGAAGGTCCAAGGGATACAGTAAAGCTGAAGTGAAGCATCGGAATCTAAAACTGGACTCACAGGAGAGGTTCACATCATAGAAAGTGAGAGTGTCAGTCCTCTTGTACTGAAGTCATCATTCTGCCATTTGTATTAAATTCGGGTGCAACTTCTGTGTTTTATCGTCAATAAGAAGGTCCAAGGGACACAGTAAACCTTAAGCGAAGAATCGGAATCTAAAACTGGACTCACAGGAAAGGCTCAAATCATAGAAAGTGAGAGTGTCAGTCCTCTTGTACTTAAGTCGGCATTGTGGCATTTGTATTAAATTCGGATGCAATTTCTGTGTTTCATCGTCAATAAGAAGGTCAAAGGTATACAGTAAACCTGAAGTGAAGCATCGGAATCTAAAACTGGACTTACAGGAGAGGTTCAAATCATAGAAAGTTAGAATGTCAGTCCTCTTGTACTTAAGTGGGCATTGTGCCACTTGTATTAAATTCAGATGCTATTTCTGTGTTTCATCGTCAATAAGAAGGTCCAAGGGATACAGTAAACCTTAAGTGAAGCATCGGAATCTAATACTGGACTCGCAGGAGAGGTTCAAATCATAGAAAGAGTGTCAGTCCTCATTTACTTAAGTCGGCATTGTGCCTTTTGTATTAAATTCGTATGCAATTTCTGTGTTTCATCGTCAATAAGAAGGTCCAAGGGATACAGTAAACCTGAAGTGAAGCATCGGAATCTAAAACTGGACTCACAGGAGAGGTTCAACTCATAGAAAGTTAGAATGTCAGTCCTCTTGTACTTAAGTGGGCATTGTGCCTCTTCTAATTAATTCGGATGCTATTTCTTTGTTTCCTCGTCAATAAGAAGGTATAAGGGATACAGTAAACCTGAAGTGAAGCATCGGAATCTAAAACTGGACTCACAGGAAAGACTCAAATCATAGAAAGTGAGAGTGTCAGTCCTCTTGTACTTAAGTCGGCATTGTGACATTTGTATTAAATTCGGATGCAATTTCTGTGTTTCATCGTCAATAAGAAGGTCCAAGGGATACAGTAAACCTGAAGTGAAGCATCGGAATCTAAAACTGGACTCACAGGAGAGGTTCAAATCATAGAAAGTTAGAATGTCAGTCCTCTTGTACTTAAGTGGGCATTGTGCCTCTTGTATTAAATTTGGATGCTATTTCTGTGTTTCATCGTCAATAAGAAGGTCCAAGGGATACAGTAAACCTGAAGTGAAGCATCGGAATCTAAAACTGGACACACAGGAGAGGTTCAAATCATAGAAAGTTAGAATGTCAGTCCTCTTGTACTTAAGTCGGCATTGTGCATTTTGTATTAAATTCGGATGCTATTTCTGTGTTTCATCGTCAATAAGAAGGTGCAAGGTATACAGTAAACCCGAAGTGAAACATCGGAATCTAAAACTGACCTCACAGGAGAGGTTCGAAGCATAGAAAGTGAGAGTGTCAGTCCTCTTGTTCTTAAGGCGGCATTGTGCCATTTGGATTAAATTCGGATGCAAACTCTGTGTTTCGTCGTCAATAAGAAGGTCCAAGGGATACAGTAAACCTGAAGTGAAGCATCGGAATCTAAAACTGGACTCACAGGAGAGGTTCAAATCATATAAAGTGAGAGTGTCAGTCCTCCTGTACGTAAGTCGCCATTGTGCCCTTTGTATCAAATTCGTATGCAAATTCTGTGTTTCATCGTCAATAAGGAGGACCAAGGGATACAGTAAACCTGAAGTGAAGCATGGGAATCTAAAACTGGACTCACAGGAGAGGTTCAAATCATAGATAGTTAGAGTGTCAGTCCTCTTGCACTTAAGTCGGCATTGTGCCTTTTGAATTTAATTCCCATGCAAATTCTGTGTTTCATCGTCAATAAGATGGTCCAAGGGACACAGTAAAGCTGAAGTGAAGCATCGGAATCTAAAACTGGACTCAAAGGAAAGGCTCAAATCATAGAAAGTGAGAGTGTCAGTCCTCTTGTACTTAAGTCGGCATTGTGGCATTTGTATTAAATTTGGATGCAATTTCTGTGTTTCATCGTCAATAAGAAGGTCCAAGGGATACAGTAAACCTGAAGTGAAGCATCGGAATCTAAAACTGGACTCACAGGAGAGGTTCAAATCATAGAAAGTTAGAGTGTCAGACCTCTTGTACTAAAGTCGGCATTGTACCTTTTGTATTAAATGCGGAAGCAAACCCTGTGTTTCATCCTCAATAAGTAGGTCCAAGGGGTACAGTAAACCTGAAGTGAAGCATCGGAATCTAAAACTGGACTCACAGGAGAGGTTCAAATCATAGAAAGTGAGAGTGTCAGTCCTCTTGTACTTAAGTCGGCATTGTGCCTTTTGAATTTAATTCCGATGCAATTTCTGTGTTTCATCGTCAATAAGAAGGTCCAAGGGATACAGTAAACCTGAAGTGAAGCATCGGAATCTAAAACTGGACTCACAGGAGGGGTTCAAATCATAGAAAGTGAGAGTGTTAGTCCTCTTGTACTTAAGTCGGTATTGTGCCTTTTGTATTAAATTCGGATGCAATTTCTGTGTTTAATCGTCAATAAGAAGGTCCAAGGGATACAGTAAACCTGAAGTGAAGCATCGGAACCTAAAACTGACCTCACAGGAGAGGTCCGAATCATAGAAAGTGAGAACGTCAGTCCTCTTGTACTTAAGTCGGCATTGTGCGATTTGTGTTAAATTCGGATGCAATTTCTGTGTTTCATCCTCAATAAGAAGGTCCAAGGGATACAGTAAACCTGAAGTAAAGCATCGGAATCTAAAACTGGTCTCACAGGAGAGGTTCCAATCATAGAAAGTGAGAGTGTCAGTTCTCTTGTACTTAAGTCGGCATTGTGCCATTTGTATTAAATTCGAATGCAATTTCTGTGTTTCATCGTCAATAAGAAGGGCCAAGGGATACAGTAAACCTGAAGTGAAGCATCGGAATCTAAAACTGACCTCACAGGAGAGGTTCGAATCATAGAAAGTTAGAGTGTCAGACCTCTTGCACTTAAGTCGGCATTGTACCTTTTGTATTAAATTCGGAAGCAAACCCTGTGTTTCATCGTCAATTAGAAGGTCCAAGGGATACAGTAAATCTGAAGTGAAGCATCGGAATCTAATACTGGACTTGCAGGAGAGGTTCAAATCATAGACAGAGTGTCAGTCCTCTTTTACTTAAGTCGGCATTGTGCCTTTTGTATTAAATTCGTATGCAATTTCTGTGTTTCATCGTCAATAAGAAGGTCCAAGGGATACAGTAAACCTGAAGTGAAGCATCGGAATCTAAAACTGGACTCACAGGAGAGGTTCAAATCATAGAAAGTTAGAATGTCAGTCCTCTTGTACTTAAGTGGGCATTGTGCCTCTTCTATTAAATTCGGATGCTATTTCTGTGTTTCATCGTCAATAAGAAGGTCCAAGGGATACAGCAAACCTGAAGTGAAGCATCGGAATCTAAAACTGGACTCACAGGAAAGGCTCAAATCATAGAAAGTGAGAGTGTCAGTCCTCTTGTACTTAAGTCGGCATTGTGACATTTGTATTAAATTCGGATGCAATTTCTGTGTTTCATCGTCAATAAGAAGGTCCAAGGGATACAGTAAACCTGAAGTGAAGCATCGGAATCTAAAACTGGACTCACAGGAGAGGTTCAAATCATAGAAAGTTAGAATGTCAGTCCTCTTGTACTTAAGTGGGCATTGTGCCTCTTGTATTAAATTCGGATGCTATGTCTGTGTTTCATCGTCAACAAGAAGGTCCAAGGGATACAGTAAACCTGAAGTGAAGCATCGGAATCTAAAACTGGACTCACAGGAGAGGTTCAAATCATGGAAAGTTAGAATGTCAGTCCTCTTGTACTTAAGTCGGCATTGTGCATTTTGTATTAAATTCGGATGCTATTTCTGTGTTTCATCGTCAATAAGAAGGTGCAAGGTATACAGTAAACCCGAAGTGAAACATCGGAATCTAAAACTGACCTCACAGGAGAGGTTCGAAGCATAGAAAGTGAGAGTGTCAGTCCTCTTGTTCTTTAGTCGGCATTGTGCCATTTGTATTAAATTCGGATGCAAACTCTGTGTTTCGTCGTCAATAAGAAGGTCCAAGGGATACAGTAAACCTGAAGTGAAGCATCGGAATCTAAAACTGGACTCACAGGAGAGGTTCAAATCATAGAAAGTGAGAATGTCAGTCCTCCTGTACGTAAGTCGCCATTGTGCCTTTTGTATCAAATTCGTATGCAAATTCTGTGTTTCATCGTCAATAAGGAGGACCAAGGGATACAGTAAACCTGAAGTGAAGCATGGGAATCTAAAACTGGACTCACAGGAGAGGTTCAAATCATAGATAGTTAGAGTGTCAGTCCTCTTGTACTTAAGTCGGCATTGTGCCTTTTGAATTTAATTCCCATGCAAATTCTGTGTTACATCGTCAATAAGAAGGTCCAAGGGACACAGTAAAGCTGAAGTGAAGCATCGGAATCTAAAACTGGACTCACAGGAAAGGCTCAAATCATAGAAAGTGAGAGTGTCAGTCCTCTTGTACTTAAGTCGGCATTGTGGCATTTGTATTAAATTCGGATGCAATTTCTGTGTTTCATCGTCAATAAGAAGGTCCAAGGGATACAGTAAACCTGAAGTGAAGCATCGGAATCTAAAACTGGACTCACAGGAGAGGTTCAAATCTTAGAAAGTTAGAGTGTCAGACCTCTTGTACTTAAGTCGGCATTGTACATTTTGTATTAAATACGGAAGCAAACCCTGTGTTTCATCCTCAATGAGTAGGTCCAAGGGGTACAGTAAACCTGAAGTGAAGCATCGGAATCTAAAACTGGACTCACAGGAGAGGTTCAAATCATAGAAAGTGAGAGTGTTAGTCCTCTTCTACTTAGCTCGGCATTGTGCCTTTTGAATTTAATTCCGTTGCAATTTCTGTGTTTCATCGTCAATAAGTACGTCCAAGGGATACAGTAAACCTGAAGTGAAGCATCGGAATCTAATACTGGACTCGCAGGAGAGGTTCAAATCATTGAAAGTAACAGTGTCTGTCCTCTTTTACTTAAGTCATCATTGTGCCTTTTGTATTAAATTCCGATGCAATTTCTGTGTTTCATCGTCAATCAGAAGGTGCAAGGTATACAGTAAACCCGAAGTGAAGCATCGGAATCTAAAACTGGACTCACAGGAGAAGTTCAAATCATAGAATGTGAGAGTATCAGTCCTCTTGTACTTAAGTCGGCATTGTGCCATTTGTATTAAATTCGGATGCAGTTTCTGTGTTTCATAGTCGATAAGAAGGTCCAAGGTATACAGTAAATCTGAAGCGAAGCATCGGAATCTAAAACTGGACTCACAGGAGAGGTACAAATCATAGAATTTTAGAGTGTCACTCCTCTTGTACTTAAGTCGGCATTGTGCGATTTGTGTAAAATTCGTATGCAATTTCTGTGTTTCATCCTCAATAAGAAGGTCCAAGGGATACAGTAAACCCGAAGTAAAGCATCGGAATCTAAAACTGGACTCACAGGAGAGGTTCCAATCATAGAAAGTGAGAGTGTCAGTCCTCTTGTACTTAAGTCGGCATTGTGCCATTTGTATTAAATTCGGATGCAATTTCTGTGTTTCATCGTCAATAAGAAGGGCCAAGGGATACAGTAAACCTGAAGTGAGCATCAGAATCTAAAACTGGCCTCACAGGAGAGGTTCAAATCATAGAGAGTTAGAGTGTCACTCCTCTTGTTCTTAAGTCGGTATTGTGCCTTTTGTACTAAATTCGGATGCAATTTCTTTGTTCCATCGTCTATGAGAAGGTCCAAGGATACAGTAAACCTGAAGTGAAGCATCGGAATCTAAAACTGACCTCACAGGAGAGGTTCGAATCGTAGAAAGTTAGAGTGTCAGACCTCTTGTACTTAAGTCGGCATTGTACCTTTTGTATTAAATTCGGAAGCAAACCCTGTGTTTCATCGTCAATTAGAAGGTCCAAGGGATACAGTAAACCTGAAGTGGAGCATCGGAATCTAAAACTGGACTCTCATGAGAGGTTCAAATCATAGAAAGTGAGAGTGTCAGTCCTCTTGTACTTAAGTCGGCATTGTGCCTTTTGAAATTAATTCAGATGCAATTTCTGTGTTTCATCGTCAATAAGAAGGTGCAAGGTATACAGTAAACCTGAAGTGAGGCATCGGAATCTAAAACTGGACTCACAGGAGAGGTTCAAATCATAGAAAGTGAGAGTGGTAGTCCTCTTCTACTTAGGTCGGCATTGTGCCTTTTGAATTTAATTCCGTTGCAATTTCTGTGTTTCATCGTCAATAAGAAGGTCCAAGGGATACAGTAAACCTGAAGTGAAGCATCGGAATCTAAAACTGGACTCACAGGAGAGGTTAAAATCATAGAAAGTGAGGGTGTCAGTCCTCTTGTACTTAAGTCGGCATTGTGCCATTTGTATTAAATTCGAATGCAATTTCTGTGTTTCATCGTCAATAAGAAGGTCCAAGGGATACAGTGAACCTGAAGTGAAGCGTCAGAATCTAAAACTGGACTCACAGGAGAATTTCAAATCATAGAGAGTTAGAGTGTCACTCCTCTTGTACTTGAGTCGGTATTGTGCCTTTTGTATTAAATTCGGATGCAATTTCTGTGTTTCATCGTCAATAAGAAGGTCCAAGGTATACAGTAATCCTGAAGTGAAGCATCGGAATCTAAAACTGGACTCACAGGAGAGGTTCAAATCATAGAAAGTTAGAGTGTCAGTCCTCTTGTACTTAAGTCGGCTTTGTGCCTTTTGTATTAAATTGGATGCAAACTCTGTGTTTCATCGTCAATAAGAAGGTCCAAGGGATACAGTAAACCTGAAGTGAAGCATCGGAATCTAAAACTGGACCCACAGGAGAGGTTCAAATCTTAGAAGGTGAGAGTGTCAGTCCTCTTGTACTTGAGTCGGCATTGTGCCATTTGTATTAAATTCGGATGCAATTTCTGTGTTTCATCGTCAATAAGAAGGTCCAAGGGATACAGCAAACCTGAAGTGAAGCATCGGAATCTAAAACTGGACTCACAGGAGAGGTTGCAATAATAGAAAGTGAGAGTGTCAGTCCTCTTGTACTTAAGACGGCATTGTGCCTTTTGTATTTCATTCGGATGCAATTTCTGTGTTTCATCGTCAATAAGAAGGTCCAAGGTATACAGTAAACCTGAAGTGAAGCATCAGAATCTAAAACTAGAATAACAAGAGAGGTTCAAATCATAGAGAGTTAGAGTGTCACCCCTCTTGTACTTAAGCCGGTATTGTGCCTTTTGTATTAAATTGGGATGCAATTTCTGTGTTTCATCGTCAATAAGAAGGTCCAAGGGATTCAGTCAACCTGAAGTGAAGCATCGGAATCTAAAACTGGACTCAGAGGAGAGGTTCAAACCATAGAAAGTTAGAGTATCAGTCCTCTTGTTCTTAAGTCGGCATTGTGCCCTTTGAATTTATTTCCGATGCAATTTCTGTGTTTCATCTTCAATAAGAAAGTGCAAGGTATACAGTAAACCTGAAGTGAGGCATCGGAATGTGAATCTGGACTCACAGGGGAGGTTCAAATCATAGAAAGTTAGAGTGTCAGTCCTCTTGTGCTTAAGTCGGCATTGTGGCAATTTTATTAAATTCGGATGCAATTTCTGTGTTTCATCGTCAATAAGAACTTCCAAGGGATACAGTAAACCTTAAGTGAAACATCGGAATCTAAAACTGGACTCGCAGAAGAGGTTCAAATCATAGAATGTTAGAGTGTCAGTCCTCTTTTACTTAAGTCGGCATTGTGCCTTTTGTATTAAATTCGGATGCAATTTATGTGTTTCAGCGTCAATAAGAAGGTCCAAGGGATACAGTAAACCTGAAGTGAAGCATCGGAATCTGAAACTGGACTCGCAGGAGAGGTTCAAATCATAGAAAGTGAGAGTGTCTGTCCTCTTGTACTTAAGACGACGTGTGCCATTTGTATTAAATTCGGATGCAATATCTGTGTTTCATCGTCAATAAGAAGGTCCAAGGGAAACAGTAAGCCTGAAGTGAAGCATCGGAATCTAAATCTGACCTCACAGGAGAGGTTCGAATCGTAGAAAGTGAGAGTGTCAGTCCTCTTGTACTTAAGTCGGCATTGTGCGATTTGTGTTAAATTCGGATGCAATATCTGTGTTTCATCCTCAATAAGAAGTTCCAAGGGATACAGTAAACCTGAAGCGAAGCATCGGAATCTAAAACTGGACTCACAGGAGAGGTTCAAATCACAGACAGTGAGAGTGTCAGTGCTCTTGTACTTAAGTCGGCATTGTGCCATTTGTATTAAATTCGGATGCAATTTCTGTGTTTCATCGTCAATAAGAAGGTCCAAGGGATACAGTAAACCTGAAGGGAAGCAACGGAATCCAAAACTGGACTCACAGGAGAGGTTCAAATCATAGAAAGTTAGAGTGTCAGTCCTCTTGTACTTAAATCTGCAATGTGCCCTTTGAATTTAATTCCGATGCAATTTCTGTGTTTCATCGTCAATATGAAGGTGCATGGTATACAGTAAACCTGAAGTGAAGCATCGGAATCTAAAACTGGACTTACAGGAGAGGTTCAAATCACAGACATTGAGAGTGTCAGTGCTCTTGTACTTAAGTCGGCATTGTGCCAATTGTATTAAATTCGGATGCAATTTCTGTGTTTCATCGTCAATAAGAAGGTCCAAGGGATACAGTAAACATGAAGTGAAGCATCGGAATCTAAAACTGGACTCAGAGGAGAGGTTCAAATCATAGAAAATTAGAGTGTCAGTCCTCTTGTACTTAAGTCGACATTGTGCCATTTGTACTAAATTCGGATGCAATTTCTGTGTTTCATCGTCAATAAGAAGGTCCAAGGGATACAGTAAACCTGAAGTGAAGCATCGGAATCTAAAACTGACCTCACAGGAGAGGTTCGAATCATAGAAAGTGAGGGTGTCAGTCCTCCAGTACTTAAGTCAGCATTGTGCGATTTGTGTTAAATTCGGATGCAATTTCTGTGTTTCATCCTCAATAAGATGTTCCAAGGGATACAGTAAACCTGAACTGAAGCATCGGAATCTAATAGTTCAAGTGGCTCTGAGCACTATGGGACTCAACTGCTGAGGTCATTAGTCCCCTAGAACTTAGAACTAGTTATACCTAACTAACATCAAGACATCACAAACATCCATGCCAGAAGCAGGATTCGAACCTGCGACCGTAGCGGTCTTGCGGTTCCAGACTACAGCGCATTTAACCGCACGGCATCATCGGAATCTAGCACAGGACCCACTGGAGAGGTTCAAATCATAGAAAGTGAGAGTGTCAGGCCTCTTGTACTTAAGTCGGCATTGTGCCATTTGAATTAAATTCGGATGCAATTTCTGTGTTTCATCGTCAATAAGAAGTTCCAAGGGATACAGTAAACCTGAAGTGAGGCATCGGAATCTAAAAGTGGACTCACAGGAGAGGTTCCAATCATAGAAAGTGAGAGTGTCAGTCCTCTTGTACTTAAGTCGGCATTGTGCCATTTGTATTGAATTCGGATGCAAATTCTGTGTTTCATCGTCAATAAGAAGGTCCAAGCGATACAATAAACCTGAAGTGAAGCATCGGAATCTAAAACTGGACTCACAGGAGAGATTCAAATCATTGAGAGTTAGAGTGTCACTCCACTTGTACTTAAGTCGGTATTGTGCCTTTTGTATTAAATTCGGATGCAATTTCTGTGTTTCATCGTCAATAAGAAGGTCCAAGGGATACAGTAAACCTGAAGTGAAGCATCGGAATCTAAAACTGGACTCACAGGAGAGGTTCAAATCATAGAAAGTTAGTGTGTCAGTCCTCTTGTACTTAAGTCCGCATTGTGCCTTTTGAATTTAATTCCGATGCAATTTCTGTGTTTCATCGTCAATAAGAAGGTGCAAGGTATACAGTAAACCTGAAGTGAAGCATCGGAATCTGAAACTGGACTCACAGGAGAGGTTCAAATCATAGATAGAGAGAGTGTCAGTCCTCTTGTACTTAAGTCGCCATTGTGCCTTTTGTATCAAATTCGGATGCAATTTCTGTGTTTCATCGTCAATAAGAATGTCCAAGGGATACAGTAAACATGAAGTGAAGCATCGGAATCTAAAACTGGACTCACAGGAGAGGTTCAAATCTTAGAAAGTTAGAGTGTCAGTCCTCTTGTACTTACGTCGGCATTGTGCCTTTTGTATAATATTCGGATGCAAACTCTGTGTTTCATCGTCAGTAAGAAGGTCCAAGCGATACAGTAAAACTGAAGTGAAACATCGGAATCTAAAACTGGACTCACAGGAGATGTTCAAATCATAGAAAGTTAGAGTGTCACTCCTCTTGTACTTAAGTCGGTATTGTGCCTTTTGTATTAAATTCGGATGAAATTTCTGTGTTTTATCGTAAATAAGAAGGTCCGAGGGATACAGTAAACCTGAAGTGAAGCATCGGAATCTAAAACTGACCTCACAGGAGAGGTTCGAATCATAGAAAGTGAGAGTGTCAGTCCTCTTGTACTTAAGTAGGCATTGTGCCTTTAGAATTTAATTCCGATGCAATTTCTGTGTTTCATCGTCAATAAGAAGGTCCAAGGGATACAGTAAACCTGAAGGGAAGCAACGGAATCCAAAACTGGACTCACAGGAGAGGTTCAAATCATAGAAAGTGAGAGCGTCAGTCCTCTTGTACTTAAGTCGGCATTGTGCCAATTGTATTAAATTCGAATGCAATTTCTGTGTTTCATCGTCAATAAGAAGGTCCACGTGATACAGTAAACATGAAGTGAAGCATCGGAATCTAAAACTGGACTCAGAGGAGAGGTTCAAATCATAGAAAGTTAAAGTGTCAGTCCTCTTGTACTTAAATCTGCAATGTGCCCTTTGAATTTAATTCCGATGCAATTTCTGTGTTTCATCGTCAATATGAAGGTGCATGGTATACAGTAAACCTGAAGTGAAGCATCGGAATCTAAAACTGGACTCACAGGAGAGGTTCAAATCACAGACAGTGAGAGTGTCAGTGCTCTTGTACTTAAGTCGGCATTGTGCCAATTGTATTAAATTCGGATGCAATTTCTGTGTTTCATCGTCAATAAGAAGGTCCAAGGGATACAGTAAACCTGAAGTGAAGCATCGGAATCTAAAACTGACCTCACAGGAGAGGTTCGAATCATAGAAAGTGAGGGTGTCAGTCCTCTAGTACTTAAGTCGGCATTGTGCGATTTGTGTTAAATTCGGATGCAATTTCTGTGTTTCATCCTCAATAAGATGTTCCAAGGGATACAGTAAACCTGAAGTGAAGCTTTGGAATCTAATGGTTCAAGTGGCTCTGAGCACTATGGGACTCAACTGCTGAGGTCATTAGTCCCCTAGAACTTAGAACTAGTTATACCTAACTAACATAAAGACATCACAAATATCCATGCCAGAAGCAGGAATCGAACCTGCGACCGTAGCGGTCTTGCGGTTCCAGACTGCAGCGCATTTAACCGCACGGCATCATCGGAATCTAGCACAGGACCCACTGGAGAGGTTCAAATCATAGAAAGTGTGAGTGTCAGGCCTCTTGTACTTAAGTCGGCATTGTGCCATTTGAATTAAATTCGGATGCAATTTCTGTGTTTCATCGTCAATAAGAAGTTCCAAGGGATACAGAAAACCTGAAGTGAGGCATCGGAATCTAAAAGTGGACTCACAGGAGAGGTTCCAATCATAGAAAGTGAGAGTGTCAGTCCTCTTGTACTTAAGTCGGCATTGTGCCATTTGTATTGAATTCGGATGCAAATTCTGTGTTTCATCGTCAATAAGAAGGTCCAAGCGATACAATAAACCTGAAGTGAAGCATCGGAATCTAAAACTGGACTCACAGGAGAGGTTCAAATCATAGAAAGTTAGTGTGTCAGTCCTCTTGTACTTAAGTCGGCATTGTGCCTTTTGAATTTAATTCCGATGCAATTTCTGTGTTTCATCGTCAATAAGATGGTCCAAGGGATACAGTAAACCTGAAGTGAAGCAATGGAATCTAAAACTGGACTCACAGGAGAGTTTCAAATCATAGAAAGTTAGTGTGTCAGTCCTCTTGTACTTAAGTCGGCATTGTGCCTTTTGAATTTAATTCCGATGCAATTTCTGTGTTTCATCGTCAATAGGAAGGTGCAAGGTATACAGTAAACCTGAAGTGAAGCATCGGAATCTGAAACTGGACTCACAGGAGAGGTTCAAATCATAGATAGAGAGAGTGTCAGTCCTCTTGTACTTAAGTCGCCATTGTGCATTTGTATCAAATTCGGATGCAATTTCTGTGTTTCATCATCAATAAGAAGGTCCAAGGGATACAGTAAACATGAAGTGAAGCATCGGAATCTAAAACTGGACTCACAGGAGAGGTTCAAATCCTAGAAAGTTAGAGTGTCAGTCCTCTTGTACTTACGTCGGCATTGTGCCTTTTGTATAATATTCGGATGCAAACTCTGTGTTTCATCGTCAGTAAGAAGGTCCAAGCGATACAGTAAAACTGAAGTGAAACATCGGAATCTAAAACTGGACTCACAGGAGAGGTTCAAATCATAGATAGAGAGAGTGTCAGTCCTCTTGTACTTAAGTCGCCATTGTGCCTTTTGTATCAAATTCGGATGCAATTTCTGTGTTTCATCGTCAATAAGAAGGGCCAAGGGATACAGTACACATGAAGTGAAGCATCGGAATCTAAAACTGGACTCACAGGAGAGGTTCAAATCCTAGAAAGTGAGAGTGTCAGTCCTCTTGTACTTAAGTCGGCATTGTGCCTTTAGAATTTAATTCCGATGCAATTTCTGTGTATCATCGGCAATAAGAAGGTGCAAGGTATACAGTAAACCTTAAGTGAAGCATCGGAATTTGAAACTGGACTCACAGGGGAGGTTCAAATCATAGAAATAGAGAGTGTCATTCCTCTTGTACTTAAGTCGATATTGTGCCTTTTGTATTACATTCAGATGCAATTTCTGTGTTTTATCGTCAATAAGAAGGTCCAAGGGATACAGTAAACCTGAAGTGAAGCATTGGAATCTAAAACTGACCTCACAGGAGAGGTTCGAATCATAGAAAGTTAGAGTGTCAGACCTCTTGTACTTAAGTCGGCATTGTACCTTTTGTTTTAAATTCGGAAGCAAACCCTGTGTTTCATCGTCAATTAGAAGGTCCAAGGGATACAGTAAACCTGAAGTGGAGCATCGGAATCTAAAACTGGACTCTCATGAGAGGTTCAAAT
Organism: Schistocerca americana; assembly: GCF_021461395.2. Classification (NCBI taxonomy): domain Eukaryota; kingdom Metazoa; phylum Arthropoda; class Insecta; order Orthoptera; family Acrididae; genus Schistocerca; species Schistocerca americana. The sequence goes on from NC_060122.1 coordinate 54,160,451, forward strand.
CATAGAAAGTGTGAGTGTCAGTCCTCTTGTACTTAAGTCGGCATTGTGCCTTTTGAAATTAATTCAGATGCAATTTATGTGATTCATCGTCAATAAGAAGGTGCAAGGTATACAGTAAACCTGAAGTGAGGCATCGGAATCTAAAACTGGACTCACAGGAGAGGTTCAAATCATAGAAAGTGAGAGTGGTAGTCCTCTTCTACTTAGGTCGGCATTGTGCCTTTTCAATTTAATTCCGTTGCAATATCTGTGTTTCATCGTCAATAAGAACGTCCAAGGGATACAGTTAACCTGAAGTAAAGCATCGGAATCTAAACTGGACTCATGGGAGAGATTTAAATCACAGAAAGTTCGAGTGTCCTTCCTCTTGTACTTAAGTCGGTATTGTGCCTTTTGAAGTAAATTCGGATGCAATTTCTGTGTTTCATCGTCAATAAGATTGTCCAAGGGATACAGTAAACCTTAAGTGAATAATCGGAATCTAAAACTGGACTCGCAGAAGAGGTTCAAATCATAGAAAGAGTGTCAGTCCCCTTTAACTTAAGTCGGCATTGTGCATTTTGTATTAAATTCGGATGCAATTTCTGTGTTTCAGCGACAATAAGAAGGTCCAAGGGATACGGTAATCATGAAGTGAAGCATCAGAATCTAAAACTGGACTCACAGGAGAGGTTCAAATCATAGAAAGTGAGAGTGTCAATCCTCTTGTACTTAACTCGGCGTTGTGCCATTTGTATTAATTTCGGATGCAATTTCTTTGTTTCATTCTCAATAAGAAGGTCCAAGGGATAAAGTAAACCTGAAGTAAAGCATCTGAATCTAAAACTGGACACACAGGAGAGGTTCAAATCATAGAAAGTGAGTGTGTCAGTCCTCTTGTACTTAAGTCGGTATTGTGCTATTTGTATTAAATTCGGATGCAATCTCTGTGTTTCATCGTCAATAAGAAGGTCCAAGGGATACAGTAAACCTGAAGTGAAGCATCGGAATCTAAAACTGACCTCACAGGAGAGGTTCGAATCATAGAAAGTGAGAGCGTCAGTCCTCTTGTACTTAAGTCGGCATTGCGCGATTGGTGTTAAATTCGGATGCAATTTCTGTGTTTCATCCTCAATAAGAAGGTCCAAGGGATACAGTAAACCTGAAGTGAAGCATCGGAATCTAAAACTGGACTCACAGGAATGGTTCAAATCATAGAAAGTGAGAGCTACAGTCCTCTTGTACTTAGGTCGGCATTGTGCCATTTGTATTAAATTCGGATGCTATTTCTGTGTTTCATCGTCAATAAGAAGTAAACTTGAAGTGAAGCATCGGAATCTAAAACTGGACTCTCAGGAGAGGTTCCAATCATAGAAAGTGAGAGTGTCAGTCCTCTTGTACTTAAGTCGGCATTGTGCCATTTGTATTAAATTCGAATGCAATTTCTGTGTTTCATCGTCAATAAGAAGGTCCAAGGGATACAGTGAACCTGAAGTGAAGCATCAGAATCTAAAACTGGACTCACAGGAGAATTTCAAATCATAGAGAGTTAGAGTGTCACTCCTCTTGTACTTGAGTCGGTATTGTGACTTTTGTATTAAATTCGGATGCAATTTTTGTGTTTCATCGTCAATAAGAAGGTCCAAGGTATACAGTAATCCTGAAGTGAAGCATCGGAATCTAAAACTGGACTCACAGGAGAGGTTCAAATCATAGAAAGTTAGAGTGTCAGTCCTCTTGTACTTAAGTCGGCTTTGTGCCTTTTGTATTAAATTCGGATGCAAACTCTGTGTTTCATCGTCAATAAGAAGGTCCAAGGGATACAGTAAACCTGAAGTGAAGCATCGGAATCTAAAACTGGACCCACAGGAGAGGTTCAAATCATAGAAAGTGAGAGTGTCAGTCCTCTTGTACTTGAGTCGGCATTGTGCCATTTGTATTAAATTCGGATGCAATTTCTGTGTTTCATCGTCAATAAGAAGGTCCAAGTTATACAGTAAACCTGAAGTGAAGCATCGGAATCTAAAACTGGACTCACAGGAGAGGTTCCAATAATAGAAAGTGAGAGTGTCAGTCCTCTTGTACTTAAGACGGCATTGTGCCTTTTCTATTTCATTCGGATGCAATTTCTGTGTTTCATCGTCAATAAGAAGGTCCAAGGTATACAGTAAACCTGAAGTGAAGCATCAGAATCTAAAACTAGAATAACAAGAGATATTCAAATCATAGAGAGTTAGAGTGTCACTCCTCTTGTACTTGAGTCGGTATTGTGCCTTTTGTATTAAATACGGATGCAATTTCTGTGTTTCATCGTGAATAAGAAGGTCCAAGGTATACAGTAATCCTGAAGTGAAGCATCGGAATCTAAAACTGGACTCACAGGAGAGGTTCAAATCATAGAAAGTTAGAGTGTCAGTCCTCTTGTTCTTAAGTCGGCATTGTGCCCTTTGAGTTTATTTCCGCTGCAATTTCTGTGTTTCATCTTCAATAAGAAGGTGCAAGGTATACAGTAAACCTGAAGTGAAGCATCGGAATGTGAATCTGGACTCACAGGGGAGGTTCAAATCATAGAAAGTTAGAGTGTCAGTCCTCTTGTGCTTAAGTCGGCATTGTGGCAATTTTATTAAATTCGGATGCAATTTCTGTGTTTCATCGTCAATAAGAACTTCCAAGGGATACAGTAAACCTTAAGTGAAACATCGGAATCTAAAACTGGACTCGCAGAAGAGGTTCAAATCATAGAATGTTAGAGTGTCAGTCCTCTTTTACTTAAGTCGGCAATGTGCCTTTTGTATTAAATTCGGATGCAATTTATGTGTTTCAGCGTCAATAAGAAGGTCCAAGGGATACAGTAAACCTGAAGTGAAGAATCGGAATCTGAAACTGGACTCGCAGGAGAGGTTCAAATCATAGAAAGTGAGAGTGTCTGTCCTCTTGTACTTAAGTCGACATTGTGCCATTTGTATTAAATTCGGATGCAATATCTGTGTTTCATCGTCAATAAGAAGGTCCAAGGGAAACAGTAAGCCTGAAGTGAAGCATCGGAATCTAAATCTGACCTCACAGGAGAGGTTCGAATCGTAGAAAGTGAGAGTGTCAGTCCTCTTGTACTTAAGTCGGCATTGTGCGATTTGTGTTAAATTCGGATGCAATATCTGTGTTTCATCCTCAATAAGAAGTTCCAAGGGATACAGTAAACCTGAAGCGAAGCATCGGAATCTAAAACTGGACTCACAGGAGAGGTTCAAATCACAGACAGTGAGAGTGTCAGTGCTCTTGTACTTAAGTCGGCATTTTGCCATTAGTATTAAATTCGGATGCAATTTCTGTGTTTCATCGTCAATAAGAAGGTCCAAGTTATACAGTAAACCTGAAGTGAAGCATCGGAATCTAAAACTGGACTCACAGGAGAGGTTCCAATAATAGAAAGTGAGAGTGTCAGTCCTCTTGTACTTAAGACGGCATTGTGCCTTTTCTATTTCATTCGGATGCAATTTCTGTGTTTCATCGTCAATAAGAAGGTCCAAGGTATACAGTAAACCTGAAGTGAAGCATCAGAATCTAAAACTAGAATAACAAGAGATATTCAAATCATATAGAGTTAGAGTGTCACTCCTCTTGTACTTGAGTCGGTATTGTGCCTTTTGTATTAAATTCGGATGCAATTTCTGTGTTTCATCGTCAATAAGAAGGTCCAAGGTATACAGTAATCCTGAAGTGAAGCATCGGAATCTAAAACTGGACTCACAGGAGAGGTTCAAATCATAGAAAGTTAGAGTGTCAGTCCTCTTGTACTTAAGTCGGCTTTGTGCCTTTTGTATTAAATTCGGATGCAAACTCTGTGTTTCATCGTCAATAAGAAGGTCCAAGGGATACAGTAAACCTGAAGTGAAGCATCGGAATCTAAAACTGGACTCAGAGGAGAGGTTCAAACCATAGAAAGTTAGAGTGTCAGTCCTCTTGTTCTTAAGTCGGCATTGTGCCCTTTGAGTTTATTTCCGCTGCAATATCTGTGTTTCATCTTCAATAAGAAGGTGCAAGGTATACAGTAAACCTGAAGTGAAGCATCGGAATGTGAATCTGGACTCACAGGGGAGGTTCAAATCATAGAAAGTTAGAGTGTCAGTCCTCTTGTGCTTAAGTCGGCATTGTGGCAATTTTATTAAATTCGGATGCAATTTCTGTGTTTCATCGTCAATAAGAACTTCCAAGGGATACAGTAAACCTTAAGTGAAACATCGGAATCTAAAACTGGACTCGCAGAAGAGGTTCAAATCATAGAATGTTAGAGTGTCAGTCCTCTTTTACTTAAGTCGGCAATGTGCCTTTTGTGTTAAATTCGGATGCAATTTATGTGTTTCAGCGTCAATAAGAAGGTCCAAGGGATACAGTAAACCTGAAGTGAAGCATCGGAATCTGAAACTGGACTCGCAGGAGAGGTACAAATCATAGAAAGTGAGAGTGTCTGTCCTCTTGTACTTAAGTCGACATTGTGCCATTTGTATTAAATTCGGATGCAATATCTGTGTTTCATCGTCAATAAGAAGGTCCAAGGGAAACAGTAAGCCTGAAGTGAAGCATCGGAATCTAAATCTGACCTCACAGGAGAGGTTCGAATCGTAGAAAGTGAGAGTGTCAGTCCTCTTGTACTTAAGTCGGCATTGTGCGATTTGTGTTAAATTCGGATGGAATATCTGTGTTTCATCCTCAATAAGAAGTTCCAAGGGATACAGTAAACCTGAAGCGAAGCATCGGAATCTAAAACTGGACTCACAGGAGAGGTTCAAATCACAGACAGTGAGAGTGTCAGTGCTCTTGTACTTAAGTCGGCATTTTGCCATTAGTATTAAATTCGGATGCAATTTCTGTGTTTCATCGTCAATAAGAAGGGCCAAGGGATACAGTACACATGAAGTGAAGCATCGGAATCTAAAACTGGACTCACAGGAGAGGTTCAAATCATAGAAAGTGAGAGTGGTAGTCCTCTTCTACTTAGGTCGGCATTGTGCCTTTTCAATTTAATTCCGTTGCAATATCTGTGTTTCATCGTCAATAAGAACGTCCAAGGGATACAGTTAACCTGAAGTAAAGCATCGGAATCTAAACTGGACTCATAGGAGAGATTTAAATCACAGAAAGTTCGAGTGTCCTTCCTCTTGTACTTATGTCGGTATTGTGCCTTTTGAAGTAAATTCGGATGCAATTTCTGTGTTTCATCGTCAATAAGATTGTCCAAGGGATACAGTAAACCTTAAGTGAATAATCGGAATCTAAAACTGGACTCGCAGAAGAGGTTCAAATCATAGAAAGAGTGTCAGTCCCCTTTAACTTAAGTCGGCATTGTGCATTTTGTATTAAATTCGGATGCAATTTCTGTGTTTCAGCGACAATAAGAAGGTCCAAGGGATACGGTAATCATGAAGTGAAGCATCAGAATCTAAAACTGGACTCACAGGAGAGGTTCAAATCATAGAAAGTGAGAGTGTCAATCCTCTTGTACTTAACTCGGCGTTGTGCCATTTGTATTAATTTTGGATGCAATTTCTTTGTTTCATTCTCAATAAGAAGGTCTAAGGGATAAAGGAAACCTGAAGTAAAGCATCTGAATCTAAAACTGGACACACAGGAGAGGTTCAAATCATAGAAAGTGAGTGTGTCAGTCCTCTTGTACTTAAGTCGGTATTGTGCTATTTGTATTAAATTCGGATGCAATCTCTGTGTTTCATCGTCAATAAGAAGGTCCAAGGGATACAGTAAACCTGAAGTGAAGCATCGGAATCTAAAACTGACCTCACAGGAGAGGTTCGAATCATAGAAAGTGAGAGCGTCAGTCCTCTTGTACTTAAGTCGGCATTGCGCGATTGGTGTTAAATTCGGATGCAATTTCTGTGTTTCATCCTCAATAAGAAGGTCCAAGGGATACAGTAAACCTGAAGTGAAGCATCGGAATCTAAAACTGGACTCACAGGAATGGTTCAAATCATAGAAAGTGAGAGCTACAGTCCTCTTGTACTTAGATCGGCATTGTGCCATTTGTATTAAATTCGGATGCTATTTCTGTGTTTCATCGTCAATAAGAAGTAAACTTGAAGTGAAGCATCGGAATCTAAAACTGGACTCTCAGGAGAGGTTCCAATCATAGAAAGTGAGAGTGTCTGTCCTCTTGTACTTAAGTCGGCATTGTGCCATTTGTATTAAATTCGAATGCAATTTCTGTGTTTCATCGTCAATAAGAAGGTCCAAGGGATACAGTGAACCTGAAGTGAAACATCAGAATCTAAAACTGGACTCACAGGTGAATTTCAAATCATAGAGAGTTAGAGTGTCACTCCTCTTGTACTTGAGTCGGTGTTGTGCCTTTTGTATTAAATTCGGATGCAATTTTTGTGTTTCATCGTCAATAAGAAGGTCCAAGGTATACAGTAATCCTGAAGTGAAGCATCGGAATCTAAAACTGGACTCACAGGAGAGGTTCAAATCATAGAAAGTTAGAGTGTCAGTCCTCTTGTACTTAAGTCGGCTTTGTGCCTTTTGTATTAAATTCGGATGCAAACTCTGTGTTTCATCGTCAATAAGAAGGTCCAAGGGATACAGTAAACCTGAAGTGAAGCATCGGAATCTAAAACTGGACCCACAGGAGAGGTTCAAATCATAGAAAGTGAGAGTGTCAGTCCTCTTGTACTTGAGTCGGCATTGTGCCATTTGTATTAAATTCGGATGCAATTTCTGTGTTTCATCGTCAATAAGAAGGTCCAAGTTATACAGTAAACCTGAAGTGAAGCATAGGAATCTAAAACTGGACTCACAGGAGAGGTTCCAATAATAGAAAGTGAGAGTGTCAGTCCTCTTGTACTTAAGACGGCATTGTGCCTTTTCTATTTCATTCGGATGCAATTTCTGTGTTTCATCGTCAATAAGAAGGTCCAAGGTATACAGTAAACCTGAAGTGAAGCATCAGAATCTAAAACTAGAATAACAAGAGATATTCAAATCATAGAGAGTTAGAGTGTCACTCCTCTTGTACTTGAGTCGGTATTGTGCCTTTTGTATTAAATTCGGATGCAATTTCTGTGTTTCATCGTCAATAAGAAGGTCCAAGGTATACAGTAATCCTGAAGTGAAGCATCGGAATCTAAAACTGGACTCACAGGAGAGGTTCAAATCATAGAAAGTTAGAGTGTCAGTCCTCTTGTACTTAAGTCGGCTTTGTGCCTTTTGTATTAAATTCGGATGCAAACTCTGTGTTTCATCGTCAATAAGAAGGTCCAAGGGATACAGTAAACCTGAAGTGAAGCATCGGAATCTAAAACTGGACTCAGAGGAGAGGTTCAAACCATAGAAAGTTAGAGTGTCAGTCCTCTTGTTCTTAAGTCGGCATTGTGCCCTTTGAGTTTATTTCCGCTGCAATTTCTGTGTTTCATCTTCAATAAGAAGGTGCAAGGTATACAGTAAACCTGAAGTGAAGCATCGGAATGTGAATCTGGACTCACAGGGGAGGTTCAAATCATAGAAAGTTAGAGTGTCAGTCCTCTTGTGCTTAAGTCGGCATTGTGGCAATTTTATTAAATTCGGATGCAATTTCTGTGTTTCATCGTCAATAAGAACTTCCAAGGGATACAGTAAACCTTAAGTGAAACATCGGAATCTAAAACTGGACTCGCAGAAGAGGTTCAAATCATAGAATGTTAGAGTGTCAGTCCTCTTTTACTTAAGTCGGCAATGTGCCTTTTGTATTAAATTCGGATGCAATTTATGTGTTTCAGCGTCAATAAGAAGGTCCAAGGGATACAGTAAACCTGAAGTGAAGCATCGGAATCTGAAACTGGACTCGCAGGAGAGGTTCAAATCATAGAAAGTGAGAGTGTCTGTCCTCTTGTACTTAAGTCGACATTGTGCCATTTGTATTAAATTCGGATGCAATATCTGTGTTTCATCGTCAATAAGAAGGTCCAAGGGAAACAGTAAGCCTGAAGTGAAGCATCGGAATCTAAATCTGACCTCACAGGAGAGGTTCGAATCGTAGAAAGTGAGAGTGTCAGTCCTCTTGTACTTAAGTCGGCATTGTGCGATTTGTGTTAAATTCGGATGCAATATCTGTGTTTCATCCTCAATAAGAAGTTCCAAGGGATACAGTAAACCTGAAGCGAAGCATAGGAATCTAAAACTGGACTCACAGGAGAGGTTCAAATCACAGACAGTGAGAGTGTCAGTGCTCTTGTACTTAAGTCGGCATTTTGCCATTAGTATTAAATTCGGATGCAATTTCTGTGTTTCATCGTCAATAAGAAGGTCCAAGGGATACAGTAAACCTGAAGGGAAGCAACGGAATCCAAAACTGGACTCACAGGAGAGGTTCAAATCATAGAAAGTGAGAGCGTCAGTCCTCTTGTACTTAAGTCGGCATTGTGCCAATTGTATTAAATTCGGATGCAATTTCTGTGTTTCATCGTCAATAAGAAGGTCCAAGGGATACAGTAAACATGAAGTGAAGCATCGGAATCTAAAACTGGACTCAGAGGAGAGGTTCAAATCATAGAAAGTTAAAGTGTCAGTCCTCTTGTACTTAAATCTGCAATGTGCCCTTTGAATTTAATTCCGATGCAATTTCTGTGTTTCATCGTCAATATGAAGGTGCATGGTATACAGTAAACCTGAAGTGAAGCATCGGAATCTGAAACTGGACTCACAGGAGAGGTTCAAATCATAAAAAGTGAGAGTGTCAGTCCTCTTGTACTTAAGTCGGCATTGTGCCTTTTGTATTAAATTCGGATGCAATTTCTGTGTTTCATCGTCAATAAGAAGGTCTAAGGTATACAGTAAACCTAAAGTGAAACATCGGAATCTAAAACTGGACTCCCAGAAGAGGTTCAAATCATAGAAAATTAGAGTGTCAGTCCTCTTGTACTTAAGTCGACATTGTGCCATTTGTACTAAATTCGGATGCAATTTCTGTGTTTCATCGTCAATAAGAAGGTCCAAGGGATACAGTAAACCTGAAGTGAAGCATCGGAATCTAAAACTGACCTCACAGGAGAGGTTCGAATCATAGAAAGTGAGGGTGTCAGTCCTCTAGTACTTAAGTCGGCATTGTGCGATTTGTGTTAAATTCGGATGCAATTTCTGTGTTTCATCCTCAATAAGATGTTCCAAGGGATACAGTAAACCTGAAGTGAAGCATCGGAATCTAATGGTTCAAGTGGCTCTGAGCACTATGGGACTCAACTGCTGAGGTCATTAGTCCCCTAGAACTTAGAACTAGTTATACCTAACTAACATAAGGACATCACAAACATCCATGCCCGAAGCAGGATTCGAACCTGCGACCGTAGCGGTCTTGCGGTTCCAGACTGCAGCGCATTTAACCGCACGGCACCATCTGAATCTAGCACAGGACCCACTGGAGAGGTTCAAAGCATAGAAAGTGAGAGTGTCAGGCCTCTTGTACTTAAGTCGGCATTGTGCCATTTGAATTAAATTCGGATGCAATATCTGTGTTTCATCGTCAATAAGAAGTTCCAAGGGATACAGTAAACCTGAAGTGAGGCATCGGAATCTAAAAGTGGACTCACAGGAGAGGTTCCAATCATAGAAAGTGAGAGTGTCAGTCCTCTTGTACTTAAGTCGGCATTGTGCCATTTGTATTGAATTCGGATGCAAATTCTGTGTTTCATCGCCAATAAGAAGGTCCAAGCGATACAATAAACGTGAAGTGAAGCATCGGAATCTAAAACTGGACTCACAGGAGAGATTCAAATCATTGAGAGTTAGAGTGTCACTCCACTTGTACTTAAGTCGGTATTGTGCCTTTTGTATTAAATTCGGATGCAATTTCTGTGTTTCATCGTCAATAAGAAGGTCCAAGGGATACAGTAAACCTGAAGTGAAGCATCGGAATCTAAAACTGGACTCACAGGAGAGGTTCAAATCATAGATAGATAGCGTGTCAGTCCTCTTGTACTTAAGTCGGCATTGTGCCTTTTGAATTTAATTCCGATGCAATTTTTGTGTTTCATCGTCAATAAGAAGGTGCAAGGTATACAGTAAACCTGAAGTGAAGCATCGGAATCTGAAACTGGACTCACAGGAGAGGTTCAAATCATAGATAGAGAGAGTGTCAGTCCTCTTGTACTTAAGTCGCCATTGTGCCTTTTGTATCAAATTCGGATGCAATTTCAGTGTTTCATCGTCAATAAGAAGGTTCAAGGGATACACTAAACATGAAGTGAAGCATCGGAATCTAAAACTGGACTCACAGGAGAGGTTCAAATCATAGAAAGTTAGAGTGTCAGTCCTCTTGTACTTACGGCGGCATTGTGCCTTTTGTATAATAATCGGATGCAAACTCCGTGTTTCATCGTCAGTAAGAAGGTCCAAGCGATACAGTAAAACTGAAGTGAAACATCTGAATCTAAAACTGGACTCACAGGAGATGTTCAAATCATAGAAAGTTAGAGTGTCATTCCTCTTGTACTTAAGTCGGTATTGTGCCTTTTGTATTAAATTCGGATGAAATTTCTGTGTTTTATCGTAAATAAGAAGGTCCGAGGGATACAGTAAACCTTAAGTGCAGCATCGGAATCTAAAACTGACCTCACAGGAGAGGTTCGAATCATAGAAAGTGAGAGTGTCAGTCCTCTTGTACTTAAGTCGGCATTGTGCCATTTGTATTAAATTCGGATGCAATATCTGTGTTTCATCGTCAATAAGAAGGTCCAAGGGATACAGTAAACCTGAAGTGAAGCATCGGAATTTAAAACAGGACTAACAGGAGAGGTTCAAATCATAGAAAGTGAGAGAGTCAGTCCTCTTGTACTTAAGTCGGCATTGTGCCATTTGTATTAAATTCGGATGAAATTTCTGTGTCTCATCGTCAATAAGAAGGTCCAAGGGATACAGTAATCCTGAAGTGAAGCATCGGAATCTAAAACTGGACTCAGAGGAGAGGTTCAAATCATAGAAAGTTAAAGTGTCAGTCCTCTTGTACTTAAATCTGCAATGTGCCCTTTGAATTTAATTCCGATGCAATATCTGTGTTTCATCGTCAATAAGAAAGTGCATGATATACAGTAAACCTGAAGTGAAGCATCGGAATCTGAAACTGGACTCACATTAGAGGTTCAAATCATAGAAAGTGAGAGTGTCAGTCCTCATGTACTTAAGTCGCCATTGTGCCTTTTGTATTAAATTCGGATGCAATTTCTGTGTTTCATCGTCAATAAGAAGGTCCAAGGGATACAGTAAACCTGAAGTGAAGCATCAGAATCTAAAACTGGACTAACAAGAGACGGTCAAATCATAGAGAGTTGGAGTGTCACTCCTCTTGCACATAAGTCGGTATTGTGCCATTTGTATTAAATTCGGATGCAATTTCTGTGTTTCATCGTCAATAAGAAGGTCCAAGGGATACAGTAAACCTGAAGTGAAGCATCGGAATCTAAAACTGGACTCAGAGGAGAGTTTCAAATCATAGAAAGTTAAAGTGTCAGTCCTCTTGTACTTAAATCTGCAATGTGCCCTTTGAATTTAATTCCGATGCAATATCTGTGTTTCATCGTCAATAAGAAAGTGCATGGTATACAGTAAACCTGAAGTGAAGCATCGGAATCTGAAACTGGATTCACAGGAGAGGTTCAAATAATAGAAAGTGAGAGTGTCAGTCCTCATGTACTTAAGTCGCCATTGTGCCTTTTGTATTAAATTCGGATGCAATTTCTGTGTTTCATCGTCAATAAGAAGGTCCTAGGTATACAGTAAACATGAATTGAAGCATCGGAATCTAAAACTGGACTCCCAGGAGAGGTTGAAATCATAGAAAATTAGAGTGTCAGTCCTCTTGTACTTAAATCTGCATTGTGCACTTTGAATTTATTCCGATGCAATTTCTGTGTTTCATCGTCAATAAGAAGGTGCAAGGTATACAGAAAACCTGAAGTGAAGCATCGGAATCTAAAACTAGACTCACAGGAGAGGTTCAATTCATAGAAAGTGAGAGTGTCAGTCCTCTTGTACTTATGTCGACATTGTGCCATTTGTACTAAATTTAGATGCAATTTCTGTGTTTCATCGTCAATAAGTTGGGTCCAAGGGATACAGTAAACCTAAAGTGAAGCATCGGAATCTAAAACCGACCTCACAGGAGAGGTTCGAATCATAGAAAGTGAGGGTGTCAGTGCTCTAGTACTTAAGTCGGCATTGTGCGATTTGTGTTAAATTCGGATGCAATTTCTGTGTTTCATCCTCAATAAGAAGTTCCAAGGGATACAGTAAACCTGAAGTGAAGCATCGGAATCTAATGGTTCAAATGGCTCTGAGCACTATGGGACTCAACTGCTGAGGTCATTAGTCCCCTAGAACTTAGAACTAGTTAAACCTAAATAACCTAAGGACATCACAAACATCCATGCCCGAAGCAGGATTCGAACCTGCGACCGTAGCGGTCTTGCGGTTCCAGACTGCAGCGCATTTAACCGCACGGCACCATCTGAATCTAGCACAGGACCCACTGGAGAGGTTCAAAGCATAGAAAGTGAGAGTGTCAGGCCTCTTGTACTTAAGTCGGCATTGTGCCATTTGAATTAAATTCGGATGCAATATCTGTGTTTCATCGTCAATAAGAAGTTCCAAGGGATACAGTAAACCTGAAGTGAGGCATCGGAATCTAAAAGTGGACTCACAGGAGAGGTTCCAATCATAGAAAGTGAGAGTGTCAGTCCTCTTGTACTTAAGTCGGCATTGTGCCATTTGTATTGAATTCGGATGCAAATTCTGTGTTTCATCGCCAATAAGAAGGTCCAAGCGATACAATAAACCTGAAGTGAAGCATCGGAATCTAAAACTGGACTCACAGGAGAGATTCAAATCATTGAGAGTTAGAGTGTCACTCCACTTGTACTTAAGTCGGTATTGTGCCTTTTGTATTAAATTCGGATGCAATTTCTGTGTTTCATCGTCAATAAGAAGGTCCAAGGGATACAGTAAACCTGAAGTGAAGCATCGGAATCTAAAACTGGACTCACAGGAGAGGTTCAAATCATAGATAGATAGCGTGTCAGTCCTCTTGTACTTAAGTCGGCATTGTGCCTTTTGAATTTAATTCCGATGCAATTTTTGTGTTTCATCGTCAATAAGAAGGTGCAAGGTATACAGTAAACCTGAAGTGAAGCATCGGAATCTGAAACTGGACTCACAGGAGAGGTTCAAATCATAGATAGAGAGAGTGTCAGTCCTCTTGTACTTAAGTCGCCATTGTGCCTTTTGTATCAAATTCGGATGCAATTTCAGTGTTTCATCGTCAATAAGAAGGTCCAAGGGATACACTAAACATGAAGTGAAGCATCGGAATCTAAAACTGGACTCACAGGAGAGGTTCAAATCATAGAAAGTTAGAGTGTCAGTCCTCTTGTACTTACGGCGGCATTGTGCCTTTTGTATAATAATCGGATGCAAACTCCGTGTTTCATCGTCAGTAAGAAGGTCCAAGCGATACAGTAAAACTGAAGTGAAACATCTGAATCTAAAACTGGACTCACAGGAGATGTTCAAACCATAGAAAGTTAGAGTGTCATTCCTCTTGTACTTAAGTCGGTATTGTGCCTTTTGTATTAAATTCGGATGAAATTTCTGTGTTTTATCGTAAATAAGAAGGTCCGAGGGATACAGTAAACCTTAAGTGCAGCATCGGAATCTAAAACTGACCTCACAGGAGAGGTTCGAATCATAGAAAGTGAGAGTGTCAGTCCTCTTGTACTTAAGTCGGCATTGTGCCATTTGTATTAAATTCGGATGCAATATCTGTGTTTCATCGTCAATAAGAAGGTCCAAGGGATACAGTAAACCTGAAGTGAAGCATCGGAATTTAAAACAGGACTAACAGGAGAGGTTCAAATCATAGAAAGTGAGAGAGTCAGTCCTCTTGTACTTAAGTCGGCATTGTGCCATTTGTATTAAATTCGGATGAAATTTCTGTGTCTCATCGTCAATAAGAAGGTCCAAGGGATACAGTAATCCTGAAGTGAAGCATCGGAATCTAAAACTGGACTCAGAGGAGAGGTTCAAATCATAGAAAGTTAAAGTGTCAGTCCTCTTGTACTTAAATCTGCAATGTGCCCTTTGAATTTAATTCCGATGCAATATCTGTGTTTCATCGTCAATAAGAAAGTGCATGATATACAGTAAACCTGAAGTGAAGCATCGGAATCTGAAACTGGACTCACATTAGAGGTTCAAATCATAGAAAGTGAGAGTGTCAGTCCTCATGTACTTAAGTCGCCATTGTGCCTTTTGTATTAAATTCGGATGCAATTTCTGTGTTTCATCGTCAATAAGAAGGTCCAAGGGATACAGTAAACCTGAAGTGAAGCATCAGAATCTAAAACTGGACTAACAAGAGACGGTCAAATCATAGAGAGTTGGAGTGTCACTCCTCTTGCACATAAGTCGGTATTGTGCCATTTGTATTAAATTCGGATGCAATTTCTGTGTTTCATCGTCAATAAGAAGGTCCAAGGGATACAGTAAACCGGAAGTGAAGCATCGGAATCTAAAACTGGACTCAGAGGAGAGTTTCAAATCATAGAAAGTTAAAGTGTCAGTCCTCTTGTACTTAAATCTGCAATGTGCCCTTTGAATTTAATTCCGATGCAATATCTGTGTTTCATCGTCAATAAGAAAGTGCATGGTATACAGTAAACCTGAAGTGAAGCATCGGAATCTGAAACTGGATTCACAGGAGAGGTTCAAATAATAGAAAGTGAGAGTGTCAGTCCTCATGTACTTAAGTCGCCATTGTGCCTTTTGTATTAAATTCGGATGCAATTTCTGTGTTTCATCGTCAATAAGAAGGTCCAAGGTATACAGTAAACATGAATTGAAGCATCGGAATCTAAAACTGGACTCCCAGGAGAGGTTGAAATCATAGAAAATTAGAGTGTCAGTCCTCTTGTACTTAAATCTGCATTGTGCACTTTGAATTTATTCCGATGCAATTTCTGTGTTTCATCGTCAATAAGAAGGTGCAAGGTATACAGAAAACCTGAAGTGAAGCATCGGAATCTAAAACTAGACTCACAGGAGAGGTTCAATTCATAGAAAGTGAGAGTGTCAGTCCTCTTGTACTTATGTCGACATTGTGCCATTTGTACTAAATTTGGATGCAATTTCTGTGTTTCATCGTCAATAAGTTGGGTCCAAGGGATACAGTAAACCTGAAGTGAAGCATCGGAATCTAAAACCGACCTCACAGGAGAGGTTCGAATCATAGAAAGTGAGGGTGTCAGTGCTCTAGTACTTAACTCGGCATTGTGCGATTTGTGTTAAATTCGGATGCAATTTCTGTGTTTCATCCTCAATAAGAAGTTCCAAGGGATACAGTAAACCTGAAGTGAAGCATCGGAATCTAATGGTTCAAATGGCTCTGAGCACTATGGGACTCAACTGCTGAGGTCATTAGTCCCCTAGAACTTAGAACTAGTTAAACCTAAATAACCTAAGGACATCACAAACATCCATGCCCGAATCAGGATTCGAACCTGCGACCGTAGCGGTCTTGCGGTTCCAGACTGCAGCGCATTTAACCGCACGGCATCATCGGAATCTAGAACAGGACTCACAGGAGAGGTTCAATTCATAGAAAGTGAGGGTGTCAGTCCTCTTGTACTTAAGTCGGCATTGTGCCATTTGAATTAAATTTGGATGCAATTTCTGTGTTTCAACGTCAATAAGAAGGTCCAAGGGATACAGTAAACCTGAAGTGAGCCATCGGAATCTAAAAGTGGACTCACAGGAGAGGTTCCAATCATAGAAAGTGAGAGTGTCAGTCCTCTTGTACTTAAGTAGGCATTGTGCCATTTGTATTGAATTCGGATGCAATTTCTGTGTTTCATCGTCAATATGAAGGTCCAAGGGATACAATAAACCAGAAGTGAAGCATCAGAATCTAAAACTGGACTCACAGGAGAGGTTCAAATAATTGAGAGTTAGAGTGTCACTCCTCTTGTACTTAAGTCGGTATTGTGCCTTTTGTATTAAATTCGGATGCAATTTCTGTGTTTCATCGTCAATAAGAAGGACCAAGGGATACAGTAAACCTGAAATGAAGCATCGGAATCTAAAACTGGACGCACAGGAGAGGTTCAAATCATTGAAAGTTAAAGTGTCAGTCCTCTTGTACTTAAGTCGGCATTTTGCCTTTTAAATTTAATTCCGATGCAATTTCTGTGTTTCATCGTCAATAAGAAGGTGCAAGGTATACAGTAAACCTGAAGTGAAGCATCGGAATCTGAAACTGGACTCACAGGAGAGGTTCAAATCATAGAAAGTTAGAGTGTCAGTCCTCTTGTACTTAAGTCGGCATTGTGCCATTTGTAATAAATTCAAATGCAATTTCTGTGTTTCATCGACAATAAGAAGGTCCAAGGGATACAGTAAACCTGAAGTGAAGCATCGGAATCGAAAACTGGACTCACAGGAGAGGTTCAAATAATAGAAAGTGAGAATGTCTGTCCTCTTGTGCTTAAGACGGCATTGTGGCATTTTTATTAAATTCGGATGCAATTTCTCTGTTTCATCGTCAATAAGAAGGTCCAAGGGATACAGTAAACCTGAAGTGAAGCATCGGAATCTAAAACTGGACTCACAGGAGAGATTCAAATCATAGAAAGTGAGAGTGTCACTCCTCTTGTACTTAAGCGGTATTGTGCCGTTTGTATTAAATTCGGATGCAATTTCTGTGTTTCATCGTCAATAAGAATATCCAAGGGATACAGTAAACCTGAAGTGAAGCATCGGAATCTAAAACTGGACTCGCAGGAGAGGTTCAAATCATAGAATGTTAGAGTGTCAGTCCTCTTTTACTTAAGACGGCATTGTGCCTTTGGTATTAAATTCGGATGCAATTTCTGTGTTTCAGCGTCAATAAGAAGGTCCAAGGAATACAGTAAACCTGAAGTGAGCATCACAATCTAAAACTGAACTCACAGGACAGGTTCAAGTCATAGAAAGTTAGAGTGTCTGTTCACTTTTACTTAAGTCGGAATTGTGCCTTTTGTATTAAATTCGGATGCAATTTCTGGGTTTCATCGTCAATAAGAAGGTCCAAGGGATACACTAAACCTGAAGTGAGACATCGGAATCTAAAACTGGACTCACAGGAGAGATTGAAATCATAGAAAGTTAGAGTGTCACTCCTCTCGTACTTAAGCGGTATTGTGCCTTTTGTATTAAATTCGGATGCAATTTCTGTGTTTCATCGTCAATAAGAATATCCAAGGGATACAGTAAACCTGAAGTGAAGCATCGGAATCTAAAACTGACCTCACAGGAGAGGTTCGAATCATAGAAAGTTAGAGTGCCACTCCTCATGTACTTAAATCGGTATTGTGCCTTTTGTATTAAATTCGTATGCAATTTCTGTGTTTCATCGTCAATAAGAATGTCCAAGGGATACAGTAAACCTTAAGTGAAGCTTCGGAATCTAAAACTGGACTCGCAGGAGAGGTTCAAATCATAGAATGTTAGAGTGTCAGTCCTCTTTTACTTAAGTCGGCATTCTGCGATTTGTGTTAAATTCGGATGCAATTTCTGTGTTTCATTCTCAACAAGAAGGTCCAAGGGATACAGTAAACCTGATGTGAAGCATCGGAGTTTAAAACTGGACTCAAAGGAGAGGTTCAAATCATAGAAAGTGAGAGTGTCAGTTATCTTGTACTTAAGTCGCCATTGTGCGATTTGTGCTAAATTCGGATGCAATTTCTGTGTTTCATCCTCA
Organism: Schistocerca americana; assembly: GCF_021461395.2. Classification (NCBI taxonomy): domain Eukaryota; kingdom Metazoa; phylum Arthropoda; class Insecta; order Orthoptera; family Acrididae; genus Schistocerca; species Schistocerca americana. The sequence continues at coordinate 54,178,194 of NC_060122.1, forward strand.
ATAAGAAGGTCCAAGGGATACAGTAAACCTAAAGTGAAGCATCGGAATCTAAAACTGGACTCACAGGAGAGGTTCAAATCATAGAAAGTGAGAGTGTCACTCCTCTTGTACTTATGTCGGCATTGTGCCATTTGTATTAAATTCGGATGCAATTTCTGTCTTTCATCGTCAATAAGAAGGTCCAAGGGATACAGTAAACCTGAAGTGAAGCATCGGAATCTAAAACTGGACTCACAGGAGAGGTTCCAGTCATAGAAAGTGAGTGTGTCAGTCCTCTTGTACTTAAGTCGGCATTGTGCCATTTGTATTAAATTCCGATGCAATTTCTGTGTTTCATCGTCAATACGAAGGTCCAAGGGATACAGTAAACCTGAAGTGAAGCATCGGAATCTAAAACAGGACTCACAGGAGAGGTTAAAATCATAGAAAGTTAGAGTGTCAGTCCTCTTGAACTTAAGTCGGTATTGTGCCTTTTGTATTAAATTCGGATGCAATTTCTGTGTTTTATCGTCAAAAAGAGGGTCCAAGGGATACAGTAAACCTGAAGTGAAGCATCGGAATCTAAAACTGACCTCACAGGAGACGTTCGAATCATAGAACGAGAGAGTGTCAGTCCTCTTGTACTTAAGTCGGCATTGTGCCATTTGTATTAAATTCGGATGCAATTTCTGTGTTTCATCGTCCATAAGAAGGTCCCAGGGATACAGTCAACCTGAAGTGAAGCATCTGAATCTAAAACTGGACTTACAGGAGAGGTTCAAATCATAGAAAGTGAGAGTGTCAGACCTCTTGTACTTAAGTCTTCATCGTGCCATTTGTATTAAATTCGGATGCAATTTCTGTGTTTCATCGTCAATAAGAGGATCCAAGGGATACAGTAAACCTGAATTGAAGCATCGGAATCTAAAACTGGACTCACAGGAGAGGTTACAATCATAGAAAGTGAGAGTGTCAGTCCTCTTGTACTTAAGTGGGCATTGTGGCATTTGTTTTAAATTCGGATGCAATTTCTGTGTTTCATCGTCAATAAGAAAATCCAAGGGATACAGTAATCCTGAAGTAAAGCATCGGAATGTAAGACTGGACTCACAGGAGAGGTTCAATTCATAGAAAGTTAGAGTGTCACTCCTCTTGTATTTGAGTCGGTATTGTGCCTTTTGTATGTAATTCGGGTGCAATTTCTGTGTTTCATCGTCAATGAGAAGGTCCAAGGTGTACAGTAAACCTGAAGTGAAGCATCGGAATCTAAAACTGGACTCACAGGAGAGGTTCAAATGATAGTAAGTTAGAATGTCAGTCCTCTTGTACTTAAGTCGGCATTGTGAGTTTTGTATTAAATTCGGATGCAATATCTGTGTTCCATCCTCAATAAGAAGGTGCAAGGTAAACAGTAAATTTGAAGTGAAGCATCGAAATGTAAAACTGGACTCACAGGAGAGGTTCAAATAAAAGAAATGAGAGTGTCAGTCTTCTTGTGCTTAAGTCGGCATTGTGGCATTTTTATTAAATTCGGATGCAATTTCTGTGTTTCATCGTCAATGAGAAGGTCCAAGGGATGCAGTAAACCTGAAGTGAAGCATCGGAATCTAAAACAGGACTCACGGGAGAGGTTCAAATCATAGAAAGTGAGAGTGTCAGTCCTGTTGTACTTAAGTCGGCATTGTGCTAATTGTATTAAATTCGGGTGCAATTTCTGTGTTTCATCGTCAATAAGAAGGTCCAAGGGATACAGTAAACGTGAAGTGAAGCATTGGAATCTAAAACTGGACTCACAGGAGAGGTTCAAATCATAGAAAGTTAGAGTGTCAGTCATCTTTTACTTAAGTCGGCATTGTGCCTTTTGTATTAAATTCTGATGCAATTTCTATGTTTCATCGTCAATAAGAAGGTGCAAGGCATACAGTAAACCTAAAGTGAAGCATCGGAATTTAAAACTGGACTCACAGGAGAGGTTCAAATCATAGAAAGTGAGAGTGTCAGTCCTCTTGTACTTAAGTCGGCATTGTGCCATTTGTATTAAATTCGGATGCTATTCCTGTGTTTCATAGTCAATAAGAAGGTCCAAAGGATACACTAAACCTGAAGTGAAACATCGGAATCCAAAACTCGACTCACAGGAGAGGTTCAAATCATAGAAAGTTAGAGTGTCACTCCTCTTGTACTTAAGTCGGTATTGTGCCTTTTGTATTAAGTTCGGATGCAATTTCTGTGATTTATCGTCAATAAGAAGGTCCAAGGGATACAGTAAACCTGAAGTGAAGCATCGGAATCAAAAACTGACCTCACAGGAGACGTTCGAATCATAGAACGTGAGAGTGGTAGTCCTCTTGTACTTAAGTCGGCATTGTGCCATTTGTATTAAATTCGGATGCAATTTCTGTGTTTCATCGTCCATAAGAAGGTCCCAGGGATACAGTCAACCTGAAGTGAAGCATCTGAATCTAAAACTGGACTCACAGGAGAGGTTCAAATCATAGAAAATGAGAGTGTCAGTCCTCTTGTACTTAAGTCTTCATTGTGCCATTTGTATTAAATTCGGATGCAATTTCTATGTTTCATCGTCAATAAGTGGGTCCCAGGGATACAGTAAACCTGAAGTGAAGCAACGGAATCTAAAACTGGACTCACAGGAGAGGTTAAAATCATAGAAAGTGAGAGTGTCAGTCCTCTTGTACTTAAGTCGGTATTGTGCCATTTGTATTAAATTCGGATGCAATTACTGTGTTTCATCGTCAATAAGAAGGTCCAAGGGATACAGTAAACCTGAAGTGAAGCGTCGGAATCTAAAACTGGACTAACAGGAAAGGTTCAAATCATAGAAAGTGAGAGTGTCAGTCCTCTTGTACTTAAGTGGGCATTGTGGCACTTGTATTAAATTCGGATGCAATTTCTGTGTTTCATCGTCAAATAGAAAATCCAAGGGATACAGTTAACCTGAAGTAAAGCATCGGAATCTAAGACTGGACTCACAGGAGAGGTTCAAATCATAGAAAGTTAGAGTGTCACTCCTCTTGTACTTAAGCGGTATTGTGCCTTTTGTATTATATTCGGATGCAATTTCTGTGTTTCATCGTCAATAAGAATATCCAAGGGATACAGTAAACCTGAAGTGAAGCATCGGAATCTAAAACTGGACTCGCAGGAGAGGTTCAAATCATAGAATGTTAGAGTGTCAGTCCTCTTTTACTTAAGACGGCATTGTGCCTTTGGTATTAAATTCGGATGCAATTTCTGTGTTTCAGCGTCAATAAGAAGGTCCAAGGAATACAGTAAACCTGAAGTGAGCATCACAATCTAAAACTGAACTCACACGACAGGTTCAAGTCATAGAAAGTTAGAGTGTCTGTTCACTTTTACTTAAGTCGGAATTGTGCCTTTTGTATTAAATTCCGATGCAATATCTGTGTTTCATCGTCAATCAGAAGGTGCAAGGTATACAGTAAATCCGAAGTGAAGCATCGGAATCTAAAACTGGACTCACAGGAGAGGTTCAAGTCTTAGAAAGTGAGAGTGTGAGTCCTCCTGTACTTAAGTCGGCATTGTGCCATTTGTATTAAATTCGGATGCAATTTCTGTGTTTCATAGTCAATAAGAAGTCCAAGGGATACACTAAACCTGAAGTGAGACATCGGAATCTAAAACTGGACTCACAGGAGAGATTGAAATCATAGAAAGTTAGAGTGTCACTCCTCTCGTACTTAAGCGGTATTGTGCCTTTTGTATTAAATTCGGATGCAATTTCTGTGTTTCATCGTCAATAAGAATATCCAAGGGATACAGTAAACCTGAAGTGAAGCATCGGAATCTAAAACTGACCTCACAGGAGAGGTTCGAATCATAGAAAGTTAGAGTGCCACTCCTCATGTACTTAAATCGGTATTGTGCCTTTTGTATTAAATTCGTATGCAATTTCTGTGTTTCATCGTCAATAAGAATGTCCAAGGGATACAGTAAACCTTAAGTGAAGCTTCGGAATCTAAAACTGGACTCGCAGGAGAGGTTCAAATCATAGAATGTTAGAGTGTCAGTCCTCTTTTACTTAAGTCGGCATTCTGCGATTTGTGTTAAATTCGGATGCAATTTCTGTGTTTCATTCTCAATAAGAAGGTCCAAGGGATACAGTAAACCTGATGTGAAGCATCGGAGTTTAAAACTGGACTCAAAGGAGAGGTTCAAATCATAGAAAGTGAGAGTGTCACTCCTCTTGTACTTAAGTCGGCATTGTGCCATTTGTATTAAATTCGGATGCAATTTCTGTCTTTCATCGTCAATAAGAAGGTCCAAGGGATACAGTAAACCTGAAGTGAAGCATCGGAATCTAAAACTGGACTCACAGGAGAGGTTCCAGTCATAGAAAGTGAGTGTGTCAGTCCTCTTGTACTTAAGTCGGCATTGTGCCATTTGTATTAAATTCCGATGCAATTTCTGTGTTTCATCGTCAATACGAAGGTCCAAGGGATACAGTAAACCTGAAGTGAAGCATCGGAATCTAAAACTGGACTCACAGGAGAGGTTCAAATCATAGAAAGTTAGAGTATCAGTCCTCTTGAACTTAAGTCGGTATTGTGCCTTTTATATTAAATTCGGATGCAATTACTGTGTTTTATCGTCAAAAAGAGGGTCCAAGGGATACAGTAAACCTGAAGTGAAGCATCGGAATCTAAAACTGACCTCACAGGAGACGTTCGAATCATAGAACGAGAGAGTGTCAGTCCTCTTGTACTTAAGTCGGCATTGTGCCATTTGTATTAAATTCGGATGCAATTTCTGTGTTTCATCGTCCATAAGAAGGTCCCAGGGATAGAGTCAACCTGAAGTGAAGCATCTGAATCTAAAACTGGACTTACAGGAGAGGTTCAAATCATAGAAAGTGAGAGTGTCAGACCTCTTGTACTTAAGTCTTCATCGTGCCATTTGTATTAAATTCGGATGCAATTTCTGTGTTTCATCGTCAATAAGAGGGTCCAAGGGATACAGTAAACCTGAATTGAAGCATCGGAATCTAAAACTGGACTCACAGGAGAGGTTACAATCATAGAAAGTGAGAGTGTCAGTCCTCTTGTACTTAAGTGGGCATTGTGGCATTTGTTTTAAATTCGGATGCAATTTCTGTGTTTCATCGTCAATAAGAAAATCCAAGGGATACAGTAATCCTGAAGTAAAGCATCGGAATCTAAGACTGGACTCACAGGAGAGGTTCAATTCATAGAAAGTTAGAGTGTCACTCCTTTTGTATTTGAGTCGGTATTGTGCCTTTTGTATGAAATTCGGGTGCAATTTCTGTGTTTCATCGTCAATGAGAAGGTCCAAGGTATACAGTAAACCTGAAGTGAAGCATCGGAATCTAAAACTGGACTCACAGGAGAGATTCAAATCATAGAAAGTTAGAGTGTCACTCCTCTTGTACTTAAGCGGTATTGTGCCTTTTGTATTATATTCGGATGCAATTTCTGTGTTTCATCGTCAATAAGAATATCCAAGGGATACAGTAAACCTGAAGTGAAGCATCGGAATCTAAAACTGGACTCGCAGGAGAGGTTCAAATCATAGAATGTTAGAGTGTCAGTCCTCTTTTACTTAAGACGGCATTGTGCCTTTGGTATTAAATTCGGATGCAATTTCTGTGTTTCAGCGTCAATAAGAAGGTCCAAGGAATACAGTAAACCTGAAGTGAGCATCACAATCTAAAACTGAACTCACAGGAGAGGTTCAAGTCATAGAAAGTTAGAGTGTCTGTTCACTTTTACTTAAGTCGGAATTGTGCCTTTTGTATTAAATTCCGATGCAATATCTGTGTTTCATCGTCAATCAGAAGGTCCAAGGTATACAGTAAATCCGAAGTGAAGCATCGGAATCTAAATCTGGACTCACAGGAGAGGTTCAAGTCTTAGAAAGTGAGAGTGTGAGTCCTCCTGTACTTAAGTCGGCATTGTGCCATTTGTATTAAATTCGGATGCAATTTCTGTGTTTCATAGTCAATAAGAAGTCCAAGGGATACACTAAACCTGAAGTGAGACATCGAAATCTAAAACTGGACTCACAGGAGAGATTGAAATCATAGAAAGTTAGAGTGTCACTCCTCTCGTACTTAAGCGGTATTGTGCCTTTTGTATTAAATTCGGATGCAATTTCTGTGTTTCATCGTCAATAAGAAATTCCAAGGGATACAGTAAACCTGAAGTGAAGCATCGGAATCTAAAACTGACCTCACAGGAGAGGTTCGAATCATAGAAAGTTAGAGTGTCACTCCTCTTGTACTTAAATCGGTATTGTGCCTTTTGTATTAAATTCGTATGCAATTTCTGTGTTTCATCGTCAATAAGAATGTCCAAGGGATACAGTAAACCTTAAGTGAAGCTTCGGAATCTAAAACTGGACTCGCAGGAGAGGTTCAAATCATAGAATGTTAGAGTGTCAGTCCTCTTGAACTTAAGCCGGTATTGTGCATTTTGTATTAAATTCGGATGCAATTTCTGTGTTTTATCGTCAAAAAGAAGGTCCAACTGATACAGTAAACCTGAAGTGAAGCATCGGAACCTAAAACTGACCTCACAGGAGACGTTCGAATCATAGAACGTGAGAGTGTCAGTCCTCTTGTACTTTAGTCGGCATTGCGCCATTTGTATTAAATTCGGATGCAATTTCTGTGTTTCATCGTCCATAAGAAGGTCCCAGGGATGCAGTCAACCTGAAGTGAAGCATCTGAATCTAAAACTGGACTTACAGGAGAGGTTCAAATCATAGAAATTGAGAGTGTTAGTCCACTTGTACTTAAGTCTTCATTGTGCCATTTGTATTAAATTCGGATGCAATTTCTGTGTTTCATCGTCAATAAGAGGGTCCAAGGGATACAGTAAACCTGAAGTGAAGCATCGGAATCTAAAACTGGACTCACAGGAGAGGTTACAATCATAGAAAGTGAGAGTGTCAGTCCTCTTGTACTTAAGTGGGCATTGTGGCAGTTGTATTAAATTCGGATGCAATTTCTGTGTTTCATCGTCAATAAGAAAATCCAAGGGATACAGTAATCCTGAAGTAAAGCATCGGAATCTAAGACTGGACTCACAGGAGAGGTTCAATTCATAGAAAGTTAGAGTGTCACACCTCTTGTATTTGAGTCGGTATTGTGCCTTTTGTATGAAATTCAGGTGCAATTTCTGTGTTTCATCGTCAATGAGAAGGTCCAAGGGATACAGTAAACCGGAAGTGAAGCATCGGAATCTAAAACTGGACTCACAGGAGAGGTTCAAATGATAGAAAGTTAGAATGTCAGTCCTCTTGTACTTAAGTCGGCATTGTGAGTTTTGTATTAAATTCGGATGCAATTTCTGTGTTCCATCCTCAATAAGAAGGTGCAAGGTAAACAGTAAATCTGAAGTGAAGCATCGAAATGTAAAACTGGACTCACAGGAGAGGTTCAAATAAAAGAAGTGAGAGTGTCAGTCTTCTTGTGCCTAAGTCGGCATTGTGGCATTTTTATTAAATTCGGATGCAATTTCTGTGTTTCATCGTCAATGAGAAGGTCCAAGGGATACAGTAAACCTGAAGTGAAGCATCGGAATCTAGAACAGGACTCACAGGAGAGGTTCAAATCATAGAAAGTGAGAGTGTCAGTCCTCTTGTACTTAAGTCGGCATTGTGCCAATTGTATTAAATTCGGGTGCAATTTCTGTGTTTCATTGTCAATAAGAAGGTCCAAGGGATACAGTAAACCTGAAGTGAAGCATTGGAATCTAAAACTGGACTCACAGGAGAGGTTCTAATCATAGAAAGTTAGAGTGTCAGTCCTCTTTTACTTATGTCGGTATTGTGCCTTTTGTATTAAATTCTGATGCAATTTCTATGTTTCATCGTCAATAAGAAGGTGCAAGGCATACAGTAAACCTAAAGTGAAGCATCGGAATTTAAAACTGGACTCACAGGAGAGGTTCAAATCATAGAAAGTGAGAGTGTCAGTCCTCTTGTACTTAAGTCGGCATTGTGCCATTTGTATTAAATTCGGATGCTATTCCTGTGTTTCATAGTCAATAAGAAGGTCCAAAGGATACACTAAACCTGAAGTGAAACATCGGAATCTAAATCTCGACTCACAGGAGAGGTTCAAATCATAGAAAGTTAGAGGGTCACTCCTCTTGTACTTAAGTCGGTATTGTGCCATTTGTATTAAATTCGGATGCAATTTCTGTGTTTTATCGTCAATAAGAAGGTCCAAGGGATACAGGAAACCTGAAGTGAAGCATCGGAAATTATACTGGACTTACAGGAGAGGTTCAAATCAAAGAAAGTTAGAGTGTCAGTCCTCTTGTACTTATGTCGGCATTGTGCCTTTTGTATTAATATCGGATGCAAACTCTGTGTTTCAGCGTCAATAAGAAGGTCCAAGGAATACAGTAAACCTGAAGTGAGAATCACAATCTAAAACTGAACTCACAGGAGAGGTTCAAGTCATAGAAAGTTAGAGTGTCTGTTCACTTTTACTTAAGTCGGAATTGTGCCTTTTGTATTAAATTCCGATGCAATATCTGTGTTTCATCGTCAATCAGAAGGTGCAAGGTGTACAGTAAATCCGAAGTGAAGCATCGGAATCTAAATCTGGACTCACAGGAGAGGTTCAAGTCTTAGAAAGTGAGAGTGTGAGTCCTCGTGTACTTAAGTCGGCATTGTGCCATTTGTATTAAATTCGGATGCAATTTCTGTGTTTCATAGTCAATAAGAAGTCCAAGGGATACACTAAACCTGAAGTGAGACATCGAAATCTAAAACTGGACTCACAGGAGAGATTGAAATCATAGAAAGTTAGAGTGTCACTCCTCTCGTACTTAAGCGGTATTGTGCCTTTTGTATTAAATTCGGATGCAATTTCTGTGTTTCATCGTCAATAAGAATATCCAAGGGATACAGTAAACCTGAAGTGAAGCATCGGAATCTAAAACTGACCTCACAGGAGAGGTTCGAATCATAGAAAGTTAGAGTGTCACTCCTCTTGTACTTAAATCGGTATTGTGCCTTTTGTATTAAATTCGTATGCAATTTCTGTGTTTCATCGTCAATAGGAATGTCCAAGGGATACAGTAAACCTAAAGTGAAGCTTCGGAATCTAAAACTGGACTCGCAGGAGAGGTTCAAATCATAGAATGTTAGTGTGTCAGTCCTCTTGAACTTAAGCCGGTATTGTGCCTTTTGTATTAAATTCGGATGCAATTTCTGTGTTTTATCGTCAAAAAGAAGGTCCAACTGATACAGTAAACCTGAAGTGAAGCATCGGAATCTAAAACTGACCTCACAGGAGACGTTCGAATAATAGAACGTGAGAGTGTCAGTCCTCTTGTACTTAAGTCGGCATTGTGCCATTTGTATTAAATTCCTATGCAATTTCTGTGTTTCATCGTCCATAAGAAGGTCCCAGGGATGCATTCAACCTGAAGTGAAGCATCTGAATCTAAAACTGGACTTACAGGAGAGGTTCAAATCATAGAAAGTGAGAGTGTCAGTCCACTTGTACTTAAGTCTTCATTGTGCCTTTTGTATGAAATTCGGGTGCAATTTCTGTGTTTCATCGTCAATGAGAAGGTCCAAGGGATACAGTAAACCTGAAGTGAAGCATCGGAATCTAAAACTGGACTCACAGGAGAGGTTCAAATGATAGAAAGTTAGATTGTCAGTCCTCTTGTACTTAAGTCGGCATTGTGAGTTTTGTATTAAATTCGGATGCAATTTCTGTGTTCCATCCTCAATAAGAAGGTGCAAGGTAAACAGTAAATCTAAAGTGAAGCATCGAAATGTAAAACTGGACTCACAGGAGAGGTTCAAATAAAAGAAGTGAGAGTGTCAGTTTTCTTGTGCTTAAGTCGGTATTGTGGCATTTTTATTAAATTCGGATGCAATTTCTGTGTTTCATCGTCAATGAGAAGGTCCAAGGGATACAGTAAACCTGAAGTGAAGCATCGGAATCTAGAACAAGACTCACAGGAGAGGTTCAAATCATAGAAAGTGAGAGTGTCAGTCCTCTTGTACTTAAGTCGGCATTGTGCCAATTGTATTAAATTCGGGTGCAATTTCTGTGTTTCATCGTCAATAAGAAGGTCCAAGGGATACAGTAAACCTGAAGTGAAGCATTGGAATCTAAAACTGGACTCACAGGAGAGGTTCTAATCATAGAAAGTTAGAGTGTCAGTCCTCTTTTACTTAAGTCGGCATTGTGCCTTTTGTATTAAATTCTGATGCAATTTCTATGTTTCATCGTCAATAAGAAGTTGCAAGGCATACAGTAAACCTAAAGTGAAGCATCGGAATTTAAAACTGGACTCACAGGAGAGGTTCAAATCATAGAAAGTTAGAGGGTCACTCCTCTTGTACTTAAGTCGGTATTGTGCCATTTGTATTAAATTCGGATGCAATTTCTGTGTTTTATCGTCAATAAGAAGGTCCAAGGGATACAGGAAACCTGAAGTGAAGCATCGGAAATTATACTGGACTTACAGGAGAGGTTCAAATCAAAGAAAGTTAGAGTGTCAGTCCTCTTGTACTTATGTCGGCATTGTGCCTTTTGTATTAATATCGGATGCAAACTCTGTGTTTCAGCGTCAATAAGAAGGTCCAAGGAATACAGTAAACCTGAAGTGAGAATCACAATCTAAAACTGAACTCACAGGAGAGGTTCAAGTCATAGAAAGTTAGAGCGTCTGTTCACTTTTACTTAAGTCGGAATTGTGCCTTTTGTATTAAATTCCGATGCAATATCTGTGTTTCATCGTCAATCAGAAGGTGCAAGGTATACAGTAAATCCGAAGTGAAGCATCGGAATCTAAATCTGGACTCACAGGAGAGGTTCAAGTCTTAGAAAGTGAGAGTGTGAGTCCTCGTGTACTTAAGTCGGCATTGTGCCATTTGTATTAATTTCGGATGCAATTTCTGTGTTTCATAGTCAATAAGAAGTCCAAGGGATACACTAAACCTGAAGTGAGACATCGAAATCTAAAACTGGACTCACAGGAGAGATTGAAATCATAGAAAGTTAGAGTGTCACTCCTCTCGTACTTAAGCGGTATTGTGCCTTTTGTATTAAATTCTGATGCAATTTCTATGTTTCATCGTCAATAAGAAGTTGCAAGGCATACAGTAAACCTAAAGTGAAGCATCGGAATTTAAAACTGGACTCACAGGGGAGGTTCAAATCATAGAAAGTGAGAGTGTCAGTCCTCTTGTACTTAAGTCGGCATTGTGCCATTTGTATTAAATTCGGATGCTATTCCTGTGTTTCATAGTCAATAAGAAGGTCCAAAGGATACACGAAACCTGAAGTGAAACATCGGAATCTAAATCTCGACTCACAGGAGAGGTTCAAATCATAGAAAGTTAGAGTGTCACTCCTCTTGTACTTAAGTCGGTATTGTGCCATTTGTATTAAATTCGGATGCAATTTCTGTGTTTTATCGTCAATAAGAAGGTCCAAGGGACACAGGAAACCTGAAGTGAAGCATCGGAAATTATACTGGACTCACAGGAGAGGTTCAAATCATAGAAAGTTAGAGTGTCAGTCCTCTTGTACTTATGTCGGCATTGTGCCTTTTGTATTAAATTCGGATGCAAACTCTGTGTTTCATCGTCAATAAGAAGGTCCAAGGGATACAGTAAACCGGAAGTGAAGCATCGGAATCCAAAACTGGACTCACAGGAGAGGTTCAATTCATAGAAAATTAGAGTGTCTATCCTCTTGAACTTAAGTCGCTATTGTGCCTTTTGTATTAAGTTCGGATGCAATTTCTGTGATTTATCGTCAATAAGAAGGTCCAAGGGATACAGTAAACCTGAAGTGAAGCATCGGAATCTAAAACTGACCTCACAGGAGACGTCCGAATCATAGAACGTGAGAGTGGTAGTCCTCTTGTACTTAAGTTGGCATTGTGCCATTTGTATTAAATTCGGATGCAATTTCTGTGTTTCATCGTCCATAAGAATGTCCCAGGGATACAGTCAACCTGAAGTGAAGCATCTGAATCTAAAACTGGACTCACAGGAGAGGTTCAAATCATAGAAAATGAGAGTGTCAGTTCTCTTGTACTTAAGTCTTCATTGTGCCATTTGTATTAAATTCGGATGCAATTTCTGTGTTTCATCGTCAATAAGAGGGTCCAAGGGATACAGTAAACCTGAAGTGAAGCATCGGAATCTAAAACTCTACTCACAGGAGAGGTTACAATCACAGAAAGTGAGAGTGTCAGTCCTCTTGTACTTAAGTCGGTATTGTGCCATTTGTATTAAATTCGGATGCAATTTTTTGTGTTTCGTCGTCAATAAGAAGGTCCAAGGGATACAGTAAACCTGAAGTGAAGCGTCGGAATCTAAAACTGGACTCACAGGAAAGTTCAAATCATAGAAAGTGTGAGTGTCAGTCCTCTTGTACTTAAGTGGGCATTGTGGCACTTGTATTAAATTCGGATGCAATTTCTGTGTTTCATCGTCAATAAGAAAATCCAAGGGATACAGTTAACCTGAAGTAAAGCATCGGAATCGCAGACTGGACTCACAGGAGAGGTTCAAATCATAGAAAGTCAGAGTGTCACTCCTCTTGCATATGAGTCGGTATTGTGCCTTTTGTATGAAATTCGGGTGCAATTTCTGTGTTTCATCGTCAATGAGAAGGTCCAAGGGATACAGTAAACCTGAAGCGAAGCATCGGAATCTAAAACAGGACTCACAGGAGAGGTTCAAATCATAGAAAGTGAGAGTGTCAGTCCTCTTGTACTTAAGTCGGCATTGTGCCATTTGTATTAATTTTGGGTGCAATTTCTGTGTTTCATCGTCAGTAAGAAGGTCCAAGAGATACAGTAAACCTGAAGTGAAGCATTGGTATCTAAAACTGGACTCACAGGAGAGGTTCAAATCATAGAAAGTTAGAGTGTCAGTCCTCTTTTACTTAAGTCGGCATTGTGCCTTTTGTATTAAATTCTGATGCAATTTCTATGTTTCATCGTCAATAAGAAGGCGCAAGGTATACAGTAAACCTAAAGTGAAGCATCGGAATTTAAGACTGGACTCACAGGAGAGGTTCAAATCATAGAAAGTTAGAGTGTCAGTCCTCTTTTACTTAAGTCGGCATTGTGCGATTTGTGTTAAATTCGGATGCAATTTCTGTGTTTCATCCTCAATAAGAAGGTCCAACAGATACAGTAAACCTAAAGTGAAGCAGCGGAATCTAAAACTGGACTCACACGAGAGGTTCAAATCATAGAAAATGAGAGTGTCAGTCCTCTTGTACTTAAGTCGGCATAGTGCCATTTGTATTAAATTCGGATGCAATTTCTGTGTTTCATCGTCAATAAGAAGGTCCAAGGGATGCAGTAAACCTGAAGTGAAGCATCGGTATCTAAAACTGACCTCACAGGAGACGTTCGAATCATAGAAAGTGAAAATGTCAGACCTCTTGTACTTCAGTCGGCATTGTGCGATTTGTGTTAAATTCGGATGCAATTTCTGTGTTTCATCCTCAATAAGAAGGTCCAAGGAATACAGTAAACCTGAAGTGAAGCGTCGGAATCTAAAACTGGACTCAACGGAGAGGTTCCCATCATAAAAAGTGAGAGTGTCAGTTATCTTGTACTTAAGTCGCCATTGTGCGATATGTATTAAATTCGGATGCAATTTCTGTGTTTTATCGTCAAAAAGAAGTTCCAACTGATACAGTAAACCTGAAGTGAAGCATCGGAATCTAAAACTGACCTCACAGGAGACGTTCGAATCATAGAGCGTGAGAGTGTTAGTCCTCTTGTACTTAAGTCGGCATTGTGCCATTTGTATTAAATTCGGATGCAATTTCTGTGTTTCATCGTCCATAAGAAGGTCCCAGGGATGCAGTCAACCTGAAGTGAAGCATCTGAATCTAAAACTGGACTTACAGGAGAGGTTCAAATCATAGAAAGTGAGAGTGTCAGTCCTCTTGTACTTAAGTCTTCATTGTGCCATTTGTATTAAATTCGAAAGCAATTTCTGTGTTTCATCATCAATAAGAGGGTCCAAGGGATACAGTAAACCTGAAGTGAAGCATCGGAATCTAAAACTGGACTTACAGGAGAGGTTACAATCATAGAAAGTGAGAGTGTCAGTCCTCTTGTACTTAAGTGGGCATTGTGGCATTTGTATTAAATTCGGATGCAATTTCTGTGTTTCATCGTCAATAAGAAAATCCAAGGGATACAGTAATCCTGAAGTAAAGCATCGGAATCTAAGACTGGACTCATAGGAGAAGTTCAATTCATAGAAAGTTAGAGTGTCACTCCTCTTGTATTTGAGTCGGTATTGTGCATTTTGTATGAAATTCGGGTGCAATTTCTGTGTTTCATCGTCAATGAGAAGGTCCAAGGGATACAGTAAACCTGAAGTGAAGCATCGGAATCTAAAACTGGACTCACAGGAGAGGTTCAAATGATAGAAAGTTAGAATGTCAGTCCTCTTGTACTTAAGTCGGCATTGTGAGTTTTGTATTAAATTCGGATGCAATTTCTGTGTTCCATCCTCAATAAGAAGGTGCAAAGTAAACAGTAAATCTGAAGTGAAGCATCGAAATGTAAAACTGGACTCACAGGAGAGGTTCAAATAAAAGAAGTGAGAGTGTCAGTCTTCTTGTGCTTAAGTCGGCATTGTGGCATTTTTATTAAATTCGGATGCAATTTCTGTGTTTCATCGTCAATGAGAAGGTCCAAGGGATACAGTAAACCTGAAGTGAAGCATCGGAATCTAGAACAGGACTCACAGGAGAGGTTCAAATCATAGAAAGTGAGAGTGTCAGTCCTCTTGTACTTAAGTCGGCATTGTGCCAATTGTATTAAATTCGTGTGCAATTTCTGTGTTTCATCGTCAATAAGAAGGTCCAAGGGATACAGTAAACCTGAAGTGAAGCATTCGAATCTAAAACTGGACTCACAGGAGAGGTTCTAATCATAGAAAGTTAGAGTGTCAGTCCTCTTTTACTTAAGTCGGCATTGTGCCTTTTGTATTAAATTCTGATGCAATTTCTATGTTTCATCGTCAATAAGACGGTGCAAGGCATACAGTAAACCTAAAGTGAAGCATCGGAATTTAAAACTGGACTCACAGGAGAGGTTCAAATCATAGAAAGTGAGAGTGTCAGTCCTCTTGTACTTAAGTCGGCATTGTGCCATTTGTATTAAATTCGGATGCTATTCCTGTGTTTCATAGTCAATAAGAAGGTCCAAAGGATACACTAAACCTGAAGTGAAACATCGGAATCTAAATCTCGACTCATAGGAGAGGTTCAAATCATAGAAAGTTAGAGTGTCACTCCTCTTGTACTTAAGTCGGTATTGTGCCTTTTGTATTAAATTCGGATGCAATTTCTGTGTTTTATCGTCAATAAGAAGGTCCAAGGGATACAGGAAACCTGAAGTGAAGCATCGGAAATTATACTGGACTCACAGGAGAGGTTCAAATCATAGAAAGTTAGAGTGTCAGTCCTCTTGTACTTATGTCGGCATTGTGCCTTTTGTATTAAATTCGGATGCAAACTCTGTGTTTCATCGTCAATAAGAAGGTCCAAGGGATACAGTAAACCTGAAGTGAAGCATCGGAATCCAAAACTGGACTCACAGGAGAGGTCCAAATCATAGAAAGTGAGAGTGTCAGTCCCCTTGTACTTAAGTCAGTATTGTGGCATTTGTATTAAATTCAAATGCAAATTCTGTGTTTCATCGTCAATGAGAAGGTCCAAGGGATACAGTAAACCTGAAGTGAAACATCGGAATCTAAAACTGGACTCACAGAAGAGGTTCAATTCATAGAAAATTAGAGTGTCTATCCTCTTGAACTTAAGTCGGTATTGTGCCTTTTGTACTAAGTTCGGATGCAATTTCTGTGATTTATCGTCAATAAGAAGGTCCAAGGGATACAGTAAACCTGAAGGGAAGCATCGGAATCTAAAACTGACCTCACAGGAGACGTTCGAATCATAGAACGTGAGAGTGGTAGTCCTCTTGTACTTAAGTCGGCATTGTGCCATTTGTATTAAATTCGGATGCAATTTCTGTGTTTCACCGTCCATAAGAATGTCCCAGGGATACAGTCAACCTGAAGTGAAGCATCTGAATCTAAAACTGGACTCACAGGAGAGGTTCAAATCATATAAAATGAGAGTGTCAGTTCTCTTGTACTTAAGTCTTCATTGTGCCATTTGTATTAAATTCGGATGCAATTTCTGTGTTTCATCGTCAATAAGAGGGTCCAAGGGATACAGTAAACCTGAAGTGAAGCATCGGAATCTAAAACTGGACTCACAGGAGAGGTTACAATCATAGAAAGTGAGAGTGTCAGTCCTCTTGTACTTAAGTCGGTATTGTGCCATTTGTATTAAATTCGGATGCAATTTTTTGTGTTTCATCGTCAATAAGAAGGTCCAAGGGATACAGTAAACCTGAAGTGAAGCGTCGGAATCTAAAACTGGACTCACAGGAAAGGTTCAAATCATAGAAAGTGAGAGTGTCAGTCCTCTTGTACTTAAGTGGGCATTGTGGCACTTGTATTAAATTCGGATGCAATTTCTGTGTTTCATCGTCAAAAAGAAAATCCAAGGGATGCAGTTAACCTGAAGTAAAGCATCGGAATCTACGACTGGACTCACAGGAGAGGTTCAAATCATAGAAAGTTAGAGCGTCACTCCTCTTGTATATGAGTCGGTATTGTGCCTTTTGTATGAAATTCGGGTGCAATTTCTGTGTTTCATCGTCAATGAGAAGGTCCAAGGGATACAGTAAACCTGAAGTGAAGCATCGGAATCTAAAACAGGACTCACAGGAGAGGTTCAAATCATAGAAAGTGAGAGTGTCAGTCCTCTTGTACTTAAGTCGGCATTGTGCCATTTGTATTAAATTCGGGTGCAATTTCTGTGTTTCATCGTCAGTAAGAAGGTCCAAGGGATACAGTAAACCTGAAGTGAAGCATTGGAATCTAAAACTGGACTAACAGGAGAGGTTCAAATCATAGAAAGTTAGAGTGTCAGTCCTCCTTTACTTAAGTCGGCATTGTGCCTTTTGTATTAAATTCTGATGCTATTTCTATGTTTCATCGTCAATAAGAAGGCGCAAGGTATACAGTAAACCTAAAGTGAAGCATCGGAATTTAAAACTGGACTCACAGGAGAGGTTCAAATCATAGAAAGTTAGAGTGTCAGTCCTCTTTTACTTAAGTCGGCATTGTGCGATTTGTGTTAAATTCGGATGCAATTTCTGTGTTTCATCCTCAATAAGAAGGTCCAAGGGATACAGTAAACCTAAAGTGAAGCAGCGGAATCTAAAACTGGACTCACACGAGAGGTTCAAATCATAGAAAATGAGAGTGTCAGTCCTCTTGTACTTAAGTCGGCATAGTGCCATTTGTATTAAATTCGGATGCAATTTCTGTGTTTCATCGTCAATAAGAAGGTCCAAGGGATGCAGTAAACCTGAAGTGAAGCATCGGTATCTAAAACTGACCTCACAGGAGACGTTCGAATCATAGAAAATGAAAATGTCAGTCCTCTTGTACTTCAGTCGGCATTGTGCGATTTGTGTTAAATTCGGATGCAATTTCTGTGTTTCATCCTCAATAAGAAGGTCCAAGGAATACAGTGAACCTGAAGTGAAGCGTCGGAATCTAAAACTGGATTCAAAGGAGAGGTTCCCATCATAAAAAGTGAGAGTGTCAGTTATCTTGTACTTAAGTCGCCATTGTGCGATTTGTGTTAAATTCGAATGCAATTTCTGTGTTTCATCCTCAATATGAAGGTCCAAGGAATACAGTAAACCTAAAGTGAAGCATCGGAATATAAAACTGGACTCACAGGAGAGGTTAAAATCATAGAAAGTGAGAGTGTCAGTCCTCTTGTACTTAAGTCGGCATTGTGCCATTTGTGTTAAATTCGGATGCAATTTCTGTCTTTCATTGTCAATAAAATGGTGCAAGGGATACAGTAAACCTGAAGTGAAGCATCGGAATCTAAAACTGGACTCACAGGAGAGGTTCCAATCATAGAAAGTGAGTGTGTCAGTCCTCTTGTACTTAAGTCGGCATTGTGCCATTTGTATTAAATTCCGATGCAATTTCTGTGTTTCATCGTCAATAAGAAGGTCCAAGGGATACAGTAAACCTGAAGTGAAGCATCAGAATCTAAAACTGGACTCACAGGAGAGGTTCAAATAATAGAGAGATAGAGTGTCACTCCTCTTGTACTTAAGTCGGTATTGTGCCTTTTGTATTACATTCGGATGCAATTTCTGTGTTTCATCGTCAATAAGAAAGTCCAATGGATACAGTAAACCGGAAGTGAAGCACCGGAATCTAAAACTGGACTCACAGGAGAGGTTCATATCATAGAAAGTTAGAGAGTCAGTTCTCTTGTACTTAAGTCCGCATTGTGCCTTTTGAATTTAATTCCGATGCAATTTGTGTGTTTCATCGTCAATAAGAGGGTGCAAGGTATACAGTAAACCTGAAGTGAAGCATCGGAATCTGAAGCTGGACTCACAGGAGAGGTTCAAAGCATAGAAAGAGAGAGTGTCAGTCCTCTTGTACTTAAGTCGCCATTGTGGCTTTTGTATCAAATTCGGATGCAATTTCTGTGTTTCATCGTCAATAAGAAGGTCCAAGGGATACAGTAAAAATGAAGTGAAGCATCGGAATCCAAAACTGGACTCACAGGAGAGGTTCAAATCATAGGAAATGAGAGTGTCAGTCCCCTTGTACTTAAGTCAGCATTGTGGCATTTGTATTAAATTCGGATGCAAACTCTGTGTTTCATCGTCAATGAGAACGTCCAAGGGATACAGTAAACCTGAAGTGAAACATCGGAATCTAAAACTGGTCTCACAGGAGAGGTTCCAATCATAGAAAGTGAGAGTGTCAGTCCTCTTGTACTTAAGTCGGTATTGTGCCTTTTGTATTAAATTGGGATGCAATTTCTGTGTTTCATCGTCAATAAGAAGGTCCAAGGGATACGGTAAACCTGAAGTGAAGCGTGGGAATCTAAAACTGGACTCACAGGAAAGGTTCAAATCATAAAAAGTGAGAGTGTCAGTCCTCTTGTACTTAAGTGGGCATTGTGGCATTTGTATTTTATTCGGATGCAATTTCTGTGTTTCATCGTCAATAAGAAAATCCAAGGGATACAGTAAACCAGAAGTAAAGTTTCGGAATCTAAGACTGGACTCACAGGAGAGGTTCAAATCATAGAAAGTTAGAATGTCAGGCCTTTTGTACTTATGTCGGCATTGTGAGTTTTGTATTAAATTCGGATGCAATTTCTGTGTTCCATCGTCAATAAGAAGAACCAAGGTATACAGTAAACCTGAACTGAAGCATCGGAATCTAAAACTGGACTCACAGGAGAGGTTCAAATCATAGAAAGTTAGAGTGTCAGTCCTCTTTTACTTAAGTCGGCATTGTGCCTATTGTATTAAATTCTGATGCAATTTCTATGCTTCATCGTCAATAAGAAGGTGCAAGGTATACAGTAAACCTAAAGTGAAGCATCGGAATTTAAACTGGACTCACAGGAGAGGTTGAATTCATAGAAAGTGAGAGTGTCAGTCCTCTTGTACTTAAGTCGGCATTGTGCCATTTGTATTAAATGCAGATGCAATTCCTGTGCTTCATAGTCAATAAGAAGGTCCAAGGGATACACTAAACCTGAAGTGAAACATCGGAATCTAAAACTCGACTCACAGGAGAGGTTCAAATCATAGAAAGTTAGAGTGCCACTCCACTTGTACTTAAGTCGGTATTGTGCCTTTTGTATTAAATTCGGATGCAATTCCTGTGTTTTATCGTCAATAAGAAGGTCAAGGGATACAGTAAACCTGAAGTGAAGCATCGGAATCTAAAACTGGACTCACAGGAGAGGTTCCAATCATAGAAAGTTAGAGTGTCAGTCCTCTTGTACTTAAGTTGGCATTGTGCCATTTGTATCAATTTCGGATGCAATTTCTGTGTTTCATCGTCAATAAGAGGGTCCAAGGGATACAGTAAACCTGAAGTGAAGCATCGGAATCTAAAACTGGACTCACAGGAGAGGTTACAATCATAGAAAGTGAGAGTGTCAGTCCTCTTGTACTTAAGTCGGTATTGTGCCATTTGTATAAAATTCGGATGCAACTTCTGTGTTTCATCGTCAATAAGAAGGTCCAAGGGATACAGTAAACCTGGAGTGAAGCGTCGGAATCTAAAACTGGACTCACAGGAAAGGTTCAAATCATAGAATGTGAGAGTGTCAGTCCTCTTGTAGTTAAGTGGGCATTGTCGCACTTGTATAAAATTCGGATGCAATTTCTGTGATTCATCGTCAATAAGAAAATCCAAGGGATACAGCTAACCTGAAGTAAAGCATCGGAATCTAAGACTGGACTCACAGGAGAGGTTCAAATTATAGAAAGTTAGAGTTTCACTCCTCTTGTATTTGAGTCGGTATTGTGCCTTTTGTATGAAATTCGGGTGCAATTTCTGTGTTTCATCGTTATTGAGAAGGTCCAAGGGATACAGTAAACCTGAAGTGAAGCATCGGAATCTAAAACAGGACTCACAGGAGAGGTTCAAATCATAGAAAGTGAGAGTGTCAGTCCTCTTTTACTTAAGTCGGCATTGTGCCTTTTGTATTAAATTCTGATGCAATTTCTATGTTTCATCGTCAATAAGAAGGTGCAAGGTATACAGTAAACCTAAAGTGAAGCATCGGAATTTAAAACTGGACTCACAGGAGAGGATCAAATCATAGAAAGTGAGAGTGTCAGTCCACTTGTACTTAAGTCGGCATTGTGCCATTTGTATTAAATTCGGATGCAATTCCTGTGTTTCATAGTCAATAAGAAGGTCCAAGGGATACACTAACCCTGAAGTGAAACATCGGAATCTAAAACTCGACTCACAAGAGAGGTTCACATCATAGAAAGTTAGAATGTCACTACTCTTGTACTTAAGTCGGTATTGTGCCTTTTGTATTAAATGCGGATGCAATTTCTGTGTTTTATCGTCAATAAGAAGGTCCAAAGGATACAGTAAACCTGAAGTGAAGCATCGGAATCTAATACTGACCTCACAGGAGAGGTTCGAATCATAGAAAGTGCGAGTGTCAGTCCTCTTGTATTTAAGTCGGCATTGTGCGATATGTGTTAAATTCGGATGCAATTTCTGTGTTTCATCCTCAATAAGAAGGTCCAAGGGATACAGTAAACCTAAAGTGAAGCAGCGGAATCTAAAACTGGACTCACACGAGAGGTTCAATTCATAGAAAATGAGAGTGTCAGTCCTCTTGTACTTAAGTCGGCATAGTGCCATTTGTATTAAATTCGGATGCAATTTCTGTGTTTCATCGTCAATAAGAAGGTCCAAGGAATGCAGTAAACCTGAAGTGAAGCATCGGAATCTAAAACTGACCTCACAGGAGACGTTCGAATCAAAGAAAGTGAGAATGTCAGTCCTCTTGTACTTCAGTCGGCATTGTGCGTTTTGTGTTAAATTCGGATGCAATTTCTGTGTTTCATCCTCAATAAGAACGTCCAAGGAATACAGTAAACCTGAAGTGATTCATCGGAATCTAAAACTGGACTCAAAGGAGAGGTTCCCATCATAAAAAGTGAGAGTGTCAGTTATCTTGTACTTAAGTCGCCATTGTGCGATTTGTGTTAAATTCGGATGCAATTTCTGTGTTCATCCTCAATATGAAGGTCCAAGGAATACAGTAAACCTAAAGTGAAGCAACGGAATCTAAAACTGGACGCACAGGAGAGGTTCAAATCATAGAAAGTGAGAGTGTCAGTCCTCTTGGACTTAAGTCGGCATTGTGCCATTTGTATTAAATTCGGATGCAATTTCTGTCTTTCATTGTCAGTAAGAAGGTGCAAGGGATACAGTAAACCTGAAGTGAAGCATCGGAATCTAAAACTGGACTCACAGGAGAGGTTCCAATCATAGAAAGTGAGTGTGTCAGTCCTCTTGTACTTAAGACGGCATTGTGCCATTTCTATTAAATTCCGATGCAATTTCTGTGTTTCATCGTAAATAAGAAGGTCCAATGGATACAGTAAAACTGAAGTGAAGCATCGGAATCTAAAACTGGACTCACAGGAGAGGTTCCAATCATAGAAAGTGCGAGTGTCAGTCCTCTTGTATTTAAGTCGGCATTGTGCGATATGTGTTAAATTCGGATGCAATTTCTGTGTTTCATCGTCAATAACAAGGTCCAAGGGATACGGTAAACCTGAAGTGAAGCGTCGGAATCTAAAACTGGACTCACAGGAAAGGTTCAAATCATAGAAAGTGAGATTGTCAGTCCTCTTGTATTAAAGTGGGCATTGTGGCATTTGTATTAAATTCGGATGCAATTTCTGTGTTTCAACGTCAATAAGAAAATCCAAGGGATACAGTAAACCTGAAGTAAAGTATCGGAATCTAAGACTGGACTACAGGAGAGGTTCAAGTCATAGAAAGTTAGAATGTCAGGCCTCTTGTACTTAAGTCGGCATTGTGAGTTTTGTATTAAATTCGGATGCAATTTCTGTGTTCCATCGTCAATAAGAAGGTGCAAGGTATACAGTAAACCTAAAGTGAAGCATCGGAATTTAAAACTGGACTCACAGGAGAGGTTGAATTCATAGAAAGTGAGAGTGTCAGTCCTCTTGTACTTAAGTCGGCATTGTGCCATTTGTATTAAATGCGGATGCAATTCCTGTGCTTCATAGTCAATAAGAAGGTCCAAGGGATACACTAAACCTGAAGTGAAACATCGGAATCTAAAACTCGACTCACAGGAGAGGTTCAAATCATAGAAATTTAGAGTGTCACTCCTCTTGTACTTAAGTCGGTATTGTGCCTTTTGTATTAAATTCGGATGCAATTTCTGTGTTTTATCGTCAATAAGAAGAACCAAGGGATACAGTAAACCTGAAGTGAAGCATCGGAGTCTAAAACTGGACTCACAGGAGAGGTTCCAATCATACAAAGTTAGAGTGTCAGTCCTCTTGTACTTAAGTTGGCATTGTGGCATTTGTATCAAAATCGGATGCAATTTCTGTAGTTTATCGTCAATAAGAAGGTCCAAGGGATACAGTAAACCTGAAGTGAAGCATCGGAATCTTAAACTGGACTAACAGGAAAGGTTCGAATTATAGAACGTGAGAGTATCAGTCCTCTTGTACTTAAGTCGGCATTGTGCCATTTGTATTAAATTTATATGCAATTTCTGTGTTTCATCGTCCATAAGAAGGTCCCAGGGATACAGTCAACCTGAAGTGAAGTATCTGAATCTAAAACTGGACTCACAGGAAAGGTTCAAATCATAGAAAGTGAGAGTAACAGTCCTCTTGTACTTAAGTGGGCATTGTGGCATTTGTATTAAATTCGGATGCAATTTCTGTGTTTCATCGTCAATAAGAAAATCCAATGGATACAGTAAACCTGAAGTAAAGCATCGGAATCTAAGATTGGACTCACAGGAGGGGTTCAAATCAAAGAAAGTTAGAGTGTCACTCCTCTTGTATTTGAGTCGGTAATGTGCCTTTTGTATTAAATTCGGGTGCAATTTCTGTGTTTCATCGTCACTGAGAAGGTCGAAGGGATACGGTAAACCTGAAGTGAAGCATCGGAATCTAAAACTGGACTCACAGGAGAGGTTCAAATCATAGAAAATTAGAATGTCAGTCCTCTTGTACTTAAGTGGTCATTGTGAGTTTAGTATTAGATTCGGATGCAATTTCTGTGTTCCATCGACAATAAGAAGGTGCAAGGTAAACAGTCAACCCGAAGTGTAGCATCGAAATCTAAAACTGGACTCACAGGAGAGGTTCAAATAAAAGAAAGTGAGAGTGTCAGTCATCTTGTGCTTAAGTCGGCATTGTGGCATTTTTATTTAATTCGGATGCAATTTCTGTGTTTCATCGTCAATAAGAAGGTCCAAGGGATACAGTAAACCTGAAGTGAAGCATCGGAATCTAATACTGACCTCACAGGAGAGGTTCGAATCATAGAAAGTGAAAGTGTCAGTCCTCTTGTACTTAAGTCGGATTGTGCCATTTGTATTAAATTCGGAAGCAATTTCTGTGTGTCATCGTCAATAAGAAGGTCCAAGGGATACAGTAAACCTGAAGTGAAGCATCGGAATCTAAAACTGGACTCACAGGATAGGTTCAAGTCATAGAAAGTTAGAGTGTCAGTCCTCTTTTACGTAAGTGGGCATTGTGCCTTTTGTATTAAATTCTGATGCAATTTCTATGTTTCATCGTCAATAAGAAGGTGCAAGGTATACAGTAAACCTAAAGTGAAGCATCGGAATTTAAAACTGGACTCACAGGAGAGGTTGAATTCATAGAAAGTGAGAGTGTCAGTCCTCTTGTACTTAAGTCGGCATTGTGCCATTTGTATTAAATGCGGATGCAATTCCTGTGCTTCATAGTCAATAAGAAGGTCCAAGGGATACACTAAACCTGAAGTGAAACATCGGAATCTAAAACTCGACTCACAGGAGAGGTTCAAATCATAGAAAGTTAGAGTGTCACTCCTCTTGTACTTAAGTCGGTATTGTGCCTTTTGTATTAAATTCGGATGCAATTTCTGTGTTTTATCGTCAATAAGAAGAACCAAGGGATACAGTAAACCTGAAGTGAAGCATCGGAGTCTAAAACTGGACTCACAGGAGAGGTTCCAATCATACAAAGTTAGAGTGTCAGTCCTCTTGTACTTAAGTTGGCATTGTGGCATTTGTATCAAAATCGGATGCAATTTCTGTAGTTTATCGTCAATAAGAAGGTCCAAGGGATACAGTAAACCTGAAGTGAAGCATCGGAATCTTAAACTGGACTAACAGGAAAGGTTCGAATCATAGAACGTGAGAGTATCAGTCCTCTTGTACTTAAGTCGGCATTGTGCCATTTGTATTAAATTTATATGCAATTTCTGTGTTTCATCGTCCATAAGAAGGTCCCAGTGATACAGTCAACCTGAAGTGAAGTATCTGAATCTAAAACTGGACTCACAGGAGAGGTTCAAATCATAGAAAGTGAAAGTGTCAGTCCTCTTGTACTTAAGTCGGATTGTGCCATTTGTATTAAATTCAGAAGCAATTTCTGTGTGTCATCGTCAATAAGAAGGTCCAAGGGATACAGTAAACCTGAAGTGAAGCATTGGAATCTAAAACTGGACTCACAGGAGAGGTTCCAATCATAGAAAGTGTGAGTGTCAGTCCTCTTGTACTTAAGTCGGTATTGTGCCTTTTGTATTAAATTCGGATGTAATTTCTGTGTTTCATCGTCAATAAGAAGGTCCAAGGGATACAGTAAACCTGAAGTGAAGCGTCGGAATCTGAAACTGGACTCACAGGAAAAGTTCAAATCATAGAAAGTGAGAGTAACAGTCCTCTTGTACTTAAGTGGGCATTGTGGCATTTGTATTAAATTCGGATGCAATTTCTGTGTTTCATCGTCAATAAGAAAATCCAATGGATACAGTAAACCTGAAGTAAAGCATCGGAATCTAAGATTGGACTCACAGGAGGGGTTCAAATCAAAGAAAGTTAGAGTGTCACTCCTCTTGTATTTGAGTCGGTAATGTGCCTTTTGTATTAAATTCGGATGCAATTTCTGTGTTTCATCGTCACTGAGAAGGTTGAAGGGATACGGTAAACCTGAAGTGAAGCATCGGAATCTAAAACTGGACTCACAGGAGAGGTTCAAATCATAGAAAATTAGAATGTCAGTCCTTTTGTACTTAAGTGGTCATTGTGAGTTTAGTATTAGATTCGGATGCAATTTCTGTGTTCCATCGACAATAAGAAGGTGCAAGGTAAACAGTAAACCCGAAGTGTAGCATCGAAATCTAAAACTGGACTCACAGGAGAGGTTCAAATAAAAGAAAGTGAGAGTGTCAGTCATCTTGTGCTTAAGTCGGCATTGTGGCATTTTTATTAAATTCGGATGCAATTTCTGTGTTTCATCGTCAATAAGAAGGTCCAAGGGATACAGTAAACCTGAAGTGAAGCATCGGAATCTAATACTGACCTCACAGGAGAGGTTCGAATCATAGAAAGTGAGAGTTTCAGTCCTCTTGTACTTAAGTCGGCATTGTGCGATTTGTGTTAAATTCGGATGCAATTTCTGTGTTTCATCCTCAATAAGAAGGTCCAAGGGATACAGTAAACCTAAAGTGAAGCAGCGGAATCTAAAACTGGACTCACACGAGAGGTTCAAATCATAGAAAGTGAGAGTGTCAGACCTCTTGTACTTAAGTCGACATTGTGCCATTTGTGTTAAATTCGGATGCAATTTCTGTCTTTCATCGTCAATAAGAAGGTCCAAGGGATACAGTAAACCTGAAGTGAAGCATCGGAATCTAAAACTGGACTCACAGGAGAGGTTCCAATCATAGAAAGTGAGAGTGTCAGTCCTCTTGTACTTCAGTTGGCATTGTGCCATTTGTATTAAATTCGGATGCAATTTCTGTGTTTCATCGTCAATAAGAAGGTCCAAAGGATACAGTAAACCTGAAGTGAAGCATCAGAATCTAAAACTGGGCTCACAGGAGAGGTTCAAATCATAGAGAGTTAGAGTGTCACTCCTCTTGTACTTAAGTCTGTATTGTACCTCTTGTATTAAATTCGGATGCAATATCTGTGTTTTATCGTCAATAAGAAGGTCCAAGGGATACAGTAAACCTGAAGTGAAGCATCGGAATCTAAAACTGACCTCACAGGAGAGGTTCGAATCATAGAATGTACGAGTGACAGTCCTCTTGTACTTAAGTCGGCATTGTGCCATTTGTATTAAATTCGGATGCAATTTCTGTGTT
The DNA here is from genome assembly GCF_021461395.2 of Schistocerca americana. Lineage (NCBI taxonomy): Eukaryota > Metazoa > Arthropoda > Insecta > Orthoptera > Acrididae > Schistocerca > Schistocerca americana. Next base: position 54,205,005 of record NC_060122.1, read on the forward strand.
TCATCGTCAATAAGAAGGTCCAAGGGATACAGTAAACCTGAAGTGAAGCATCGGAATCTAAAACTGGTCTCACAGGAGAGGTTCCAATCATAGAAAGTGAGAGTGTCAGTCCTCTTGTACTTAAGTCGGATTGTGCCATTTGTATTAAATTCGGATGCAATTTCTGTGTTTCAACGTCAATAAGAAAATCCAAGGGATACAGTAAACCTGAAGTAAAGTATCGGAATCTAAGACTGGACTACAGGAGAGGTTCAAGTCATAGAAAGTTAGAATGTCAGGCCTCTTGTACTTAAGTCGGCATTGTGAGTTTTGTATTAAATTCGGATGCAATTTCTGTGTTCCATCGTCAATAAGAAGGTGAAAGGTAAACAGTAAACCTAAAGTGAAGCATCGAAATGTAAAACTGGACTCACAGAAGACGTTCAAATAAAAGAAAGTGAGAGTGTCCGTCTTCTTGTGCTTAAGTCGGCATTGTGGCATTTTTATTAAATTCTGATGCCATTTCTGTGTTTCATCGTCAATAGGAAGGTCCAAGGTATACAGTAAACCTGAAGTGAAGCATCGGAATCTAAAACTGGACTCACAGGATAGGTTCAAGTCATAGAAAGTTAGAGTGTCAGTCCTCTTTTACTTAAGTGGGCATTGTGCCTTTTGTATTAAATTCTGATGCAATATCTATGTTTCATCGTCAATAAGAAGGTGCAAGGTATACAGTAAACCTAAAGTGAAGCATCGGAATTTAAAACTGGACTCACAGGAGAGGTTGAATTCATAGAAAGTGAGAGTGTCAGTCCTCTTGTACTTAAGTCGGCATTGTGCCATTTGTATTAAATGCGGATGCAATTCCTGTGCTTCATAGTCAATAAGAAGGTCCAAGGGATACACTAAACCTGAAGTGAAACATCGGAATCTAAAACTCGACTAACAGGAGAGGTTCAAATCATAGAAAGTTAGAGTGTCATTCCTCTTGTACTTAAGTCGGTATTGTGCCTTTTGTATTAAATTCGGATGCAATTTCTGTGTTTTATCGTCAATAAGAAGAACCAAGGGATACAGTAAACCTGAAGTGAAGCATCGGAGTCTAAAACTGGACTCACAGGAGAGGTTCCAATCATACAAAGTTAGAGTGTCAGTCCTCTTGTACTTAAGTTGGCATTGTGGCATTTGTATCAAAATCGGATGCAATTTCTGTAGTTTATCGTCAATAAGAAGGTCCAAGGGATACAGTAAACCTGAAGTGAAGCATCGGAATCTTAAACTGGACTAACAGGAAAGGTTCGAATCATAGAACGTGAGAGTATCAGTCCTCTTGTACTTAAGTCGGCATTGTGCCATTTGTATTAAATTTATATGCAATTTCTGTGTTTCATCGTCCATATGAAGGTCCCAGGGATACAGTCAACCTGAAGTGAAGTATCTGAATCTAAAACTGGACTCACAGGAGGGGTTCAAATCATAGAAAGTGAAAGTGTCAGTCCTCTTGTACTTAAGTCGGATTGTGCCATTTGTATTAAATTCGGAAGCAATTTCTGTGTGTCATCGTCAATAAGAAGGTCCAAGGGATACAGTAAACCTGAAGTGAAGCATCGGAATCTAAAACTGGACTCACAGGAGAGGTTCCAATCATAGAAAGTGAGAGTGTCAGTCCTCTTGTACTTAAGTCGGTATTGTGCCTTTTGTATTAAATTCGGATGTAATTTCTGTGTTTCATCGTCAATAAGAAGGTCCAAGGGATACAGTAAACCTGAAGTGAAGCGTCGGAATCTGAAACTGGACTCACAGGAAAGGTTCAAATCATAGAAAGTGAGAGTAACAGTCCTCTTGTACTTAAGTGGGCATTGTGGCATTTGTATTAAATTCGGATGCAATTTCTGTGTTTCATCGTCAATAAGAAAATCCAAGGGATACAGTAAACCTGAAGTAAAGCATCGGAATCTAAGATTGGACTCACAGGAGAGTTTCAAATCATAGAAAGTTAGAGTGTCACTCCTTTTGTATTTGAGTCGGTATTGTGCCTTTTGTATTAAATTCGGATGCAATTTCTGTGTTTAATCGTCAATAAGAAAATACAAGGGATACAGTAAACCTGAAGTAAAGTATCGGAATCTAAGACTGGACTACAGGAGAGGTTCAAGTCATAGAAAGTTAGAATGTCAGGCCTCTTGTACTTAAGTCGGCATTGTGAGTTTTGTATTAAATTCGGATGCAATTTCTGTGTTCCATCGTCAATAAGAAGGTGCAAGGTAAATTGTACACCTGAAGTGAAGCATCGAAATGTAAAACTGGACTCACAGAAGAGGTTCAAATAAAAGAAAGTGAGAGTGTCCGTCTTCTTGTGCTTAAGTCGGCATTGTGGCATTTTTATTAAATTCTGATGCCATTTCTGTGTTTCATCGTCAATAAGAAGGTCCAAGGTATACAAGAAACCTGAAGTGAAGCATCGGAATCTAAAACTGGACTCACAGGATTGGTTCAAGTCATAGAAAGTTAGAGTGTCAGTCCTCTTTTACTTAAGTGGGCATTGTGCCTTTTGTATTAAATTCTGATGCAATTTCTATGTTTCATCGTCAATAAGAAGGTGCAAGGTATACAGTAAACCTAAAGTGAAGCATCGGTATTTAAAACTGGACTCACAGGAGAGGTTGAATTCTTAGAAAGTTAGAGTGTCAGTCCTCTTGTACTTAAGTCGGCATTGTGCCATTTGTATTAAATGCGGATGCAATTCCTGTGCTTCATAGTCAATAAGAAGGTCCAAGGGATACACTAAACCTGAAGTGAAACATCGGAATCTAAAACTCGACTCAAGGGAGAGGTTCAAATCATAGAAAGTTAGAGTGCCACTCCTCTTGTACTTAAGTCGGTATTGTGCCTTTTGTATTAAATTCGGATGCAATTCCTGTGTTTTATCGTCAATAAGAAGGTCCAAGGGATACAATAAACCTGAAGTGAAGCATCGGAATCTAAAACTGGACTCACAGGAGAGGTTCCAATCATACAAAGTTAGAGTGTCAGTCCTCTTGTACTTAAGTTGGCATTGTGGCATTTGTATTAAATTCGGATGCAATTTCTGTGTTTCATCGTCAATAAGATGGTCCAAGTTATACAGTAAACCTGAAGTGAAGCATCAGAATCTAAAACTGGACTCACAGGAGAGGTTCAATTCATAGAAAATTAGAGTGTCTATCCTCTTGAACTTAAGTCGGTATTGTGCCTTTTGTATCAAAATCGGATGCAATTTCTGTAGTTTATCGTCAATAAGAAGGTCCAAGGGATACAGTAAACCTGAAGTGAAGCATCGGAATCTAAAACTGGACTAACAGGAAAGGTTCGAATCATAGAACGTGAGAGTGTCAGTCCTCTTGTACTTAAGTCGGCATTGTGCCATTTGTATTAAATTTGGATGCAATTTCTGTGTTTCATCGTCCATAAGAAGGTCCCAGGCATACAGTCAACCTGAAGTGAAGTATCTGAATCTAAAACTGGACTCACAGGAGAGGTTCAAATCATAGAAAGTGAGAGTGTCAGTCCTCTTGTACTTAAGTCGGATTGTGCCATTTGTATTAAATTCGGAAGCAATTTCTGTGTGTCATCGTCAATAAGAAGGTCCAAGGGATACAGTAAACCTGAAGTGAAGCATCGGAATCTAAAACTAGACTCACAGGAGAGGTTCCAATCATAGAAAGTGAGAGTGTCAGTCCTCTTGTACTTAAGTCGGTATTGTGCCTTTTGTATTAAATTCGGATGTAATTTCTGTGTTTCATCGTCAATAAGAAGGTCCAAGGGATACAGTAAACCTGAAGTGAAGCGTCGGAATCTGAAACTGGACTCACAGGAAAGGTTCAAATCATAGAAAGTGAGAGTGTCAGTCCTCTTGTACTTAAGTGGGCATTGTGGCATTTGTATTAAATTCGGATGCAATTTCTGTGTTTCATAGTCAATAAGAAAATCCAAGGGATACAGTAAACCTGAAGTAAAGCATCGGAATCTAAAACTGGACTCACAGGAGAGGTTCAAATCATAGAAATTTAGAATGTCAGTCCTCTTGTACTTAAGTGGGCATTGTGAGTTTTGTATTAGATTCGGATGCAATTTCTGTGTTCCATCGTCAATAAGAAGGTGCAAGGTAAACAGTAAACCTGAAGTGTAGCATCGAAATCTAAAACTGGACTCACAGGAGAGGTTCAATTAAAAGAAAGTGAGAGTGTCAGTCATCTTGTGCTTAAATCGGCATTGTGGCATTTTTATTAAATTCGGATGCAATTTCTGTGTTTCATCGTCAATAAGAAGGTCCAAGGGATACAGTAAACCTGAAGTGAAGCATCGGAATCTAAAACTGGACTCACAGAAGAGGTTCAAATCATAGAAAGTAAGAGTGTCAGTCCTCTTGTACTTAAGTCGGCATTGTGCCTTTTGTATTAAATTCGGATGCAATTTCTGTGTTTTATCGTCAATAAGAAGGTCCAAGGGATACACTAAACCTGAAGTGGAACATCGGAATCTAAAACTCGACTCACAGGAGAGGTTCAAATCATAGAAAGTTAGAGTGTCACTCCTCTTGTACTTAAGTAGGTATTGTGCCTTTTGTATTAAATTCGGATGCAATTTCTGTGTTTTATCGTCAATAAGAAGGTCCAAGGGATACAGTAAACCTGAAGTGAAGCATCGGAATCTAGTACTGACCTCACAGGAGAGGTTCGAATCATAGAAAGTGAGAGTGTCAGTCCTCTTGTACTTAAGTCGACATTGTGCGATTTGTGTTAAATTCGGATGCAATTTCTGTGTTTCATCCTCAATAAGAAGGTCCAAGGGATACAGTAAACCTAAAGTGAAGCAGCGGAATCTAAAACTGGACTCACACGAGAGGTTCAAATCATAGAAAGTGAGAGTGTCAGTCCTCTTGTACTTAAGTCGGCATTGTGCCATTTGTGTTAAATTCGGATGCAATTTCTGTCTTTCATCGTCAATAAGGAGGTCCAAGGGATACAGTAAACCTAAAGTGAAGCATCGGAATCCAAAACTGGACTCACAGGAGAGGTTCCAATCATAGAAAGTGAGAGTGTCAGTCCTCTTGTACTTCAGTTGGCATTGTGCCATTTGTATTAAATTCGGATGCAATTTCTGTGTTTCATCGTCAATAAGAAGGTCCAAGGGATACAGTAAACCTGAAGTGAAGCATCAGAATCTAAAACTGGACTCACAGGAGAGGTTCAAATCATAGAGAGTTAGAGTGTCACTCCTCTTGTACTTAAGTCGGTATTGTGCCTTTTGTATTAAATTCGGATGCAATTTCTGTGTTTCATCGTCAATAAGAAGGTCCAAGGGATACAGTAAGCCTGAAGAGAAGCACCGGAATCTAAAATTGGACTCACAGGAGAGGTTCATATCATAGAAAGTTAGAGTGTCAGTTCTCTTGTACTTAAGTCGGCATTGTGCCTTTTGAATTTAATTCCGATTCAATTTCTGTGTTTCATCGTCAATAAGAAGGTGCAAGGTGTACAGTAAACCTGAAGTGAAGCATCGGAATCTGAAACTGGACTCACAGGAGAGGTTCGAATCATAGAAAGAGAGAGTGTCAGTCCTCTTGTACTTAAGTCGTCATTGTGCCATTTGTATTAAATTCGGATGCAATTTCTGTGTTTCATAGTCAATAAGAAAGTCCAAGGGATACAGTTAACCTGAAGTGAAGCATCGGAAACTAAAACTGGACTCACAGGAGAGGTTCAAATCATAGAAAGTTAGAATGTCAGTCCTCTTGTACTTAAGTCGGCATTGTGCCTTTTGCATTAAATTCGGATGCAATTTCTTTATTTCATCGTCAGTAAGAAGGTGCAAGGTATACAGTAAACCTGAAGTGAAGCATCGGTATCTAAAACTGGACTCACAGGAGAGGTTCAAATCATAGAAAGTTAGAGTGTCAGTCCTCTTGTACCTAAGCCGACATTGTGCCATTTGTATTAAATTCGGATGCAATTTCTGTGTTTCATCGTCATTAAGAAGGTCCAAGGGATACAGTAAACCTGAAGTGGAGCATCGGAATCTAAAACTGGACTCACAGGAGAGGTTCAAATCATAGAATGTTAGAGTGTCAGTCCTCTATTACTTAAATCGGCATTGTGCCTTTTGTATTAAATTGCGAAGCAATTTCAATGTTTCATCGTCAATAAGAAGGTGCAAGGTATACAGTAAACCTGAAGTGAAGCATCGAAATCTAAAACTGACCTCACTAGAGAGGTTCGAATCATAAAAAGTGAGAGTGTCCGTCATCTTGTACTTAAGTCGGCATTGTGCGATTTGTGTTAAATTCGGATGCAATTTCTGTGCTTCATCCTCAATAAGAAGGTCCAAGGGAAACAGTAAACCTGAAGTGAAGCATCAGAATCTAAAACTGGACTCACAGGAGAGGTTCAAATCATAGAGAGTTAGAGTGTCACTCCTCTTGTACTTAAGTCTGTATTGTGCCTTTTGTTTTAAATTCGGATGCAATTTCTGTGTTTCATCGTCAATAAGAAGGTCCAAGGGATACAGTAAGCCTGAAGAGAAGCACCGGAATCTAAAACTGGACTCACAGGAGAGGTTCATATCATAGAAAGTTAGAGTGTCAGTTCTCTTGTACTTAAGTCGGCATTGTGCCTTTTGTATTAAATTGCGAAGCAATTTCAATGTTTCATCGTCAATAAGAAGGTGCAAGGTATACAGTAAACCTGAAGTGAAGCATCGGAATCTAAAACTGACCTCACAGGCGTGGTTCGAATCATAAAAAGTGAGAGTGTCCGTCCTCCTGTACTTAAGTGGGCATTGTGCGATTTGTGTTAAATTCGGATGCAATTTCTGTGCTTCATCCTCAATAAGAAGGTCCAAGGGAAACAGTAAACCTGAAGTGAAGCATCGGAATCTAAAACTGGACTCACAGGAAACGTTCAAATCATAGAAAGTGAGAGTGTCATTCCTCTTG